>NC_079506.1:55871708-56476687 GCF_030052815.1 Hevea brasiliensis | reverse complement strand
TGACAAAACATTGACAAGAGTAAACTCCATGTGCTTGTCATAAGTGTCACTGGTTCGGCCTACTTATCATTTATAAGTGCCTATCATGTTTGTTATATGGCATGAGACTCACCATTCCATCTTATTTATATCTCATATAAATAACTTGGGAACAAACATGAATACAATCTTTCTGGATAAGTCATGTCCTTATTATGAAGTATCCTCGATTGTGAACCTATTTATGATACTTTGTGCTAGAAATATTGTCACTCATATTCTTAACAACTTAAGAATAATATTTCTAACAAAATATCAATGGACCTTTTCTATTACACATAAATATATTATGTAAACGGAAAAGTGGAAATGCCTTTTATTATTAAAAATATGTACAAGATACATACTAAATGATATGCTCTAGGGCATACTACTAACACACACCATAAGGAAGCTCTAGGCAGCCACAAGGAGTATAAATTTTAGAGTTTTCACAAGTTGAAGAACTGTCTATACAAGGTTAGTGCAAGATTTATCTTACCTCTCTTCTTTAATCATGCTAAGCATGTTGAAATGAGTTGGTATGATAAGAAAATTGAAGAAAATGATGAGTATTTGAGAACCCTAGAATTCGGCAGCCTTGGGAAACATGGGAGTTTGATAAATTCATGCATGTAAATTGTGATTAGTGGTATTGATGGATAAGTAGATGAAGTTGTATGTATTAGAAATTGGATTGCATATGTATGTTTGAGATTGACACTTTGAATTAGGGTTTTGACCTAACTATTGGAGATTTTGTGTAATTGCTAGAATTTGACTTTATTGAGATGATTTGATGATATTTAGAAGTGCCATGAATGCCAATTTGTAGTTTGGGAGTTAGAGGTAATGAAATTTGAAAGTGTACATTTCTTTGCAGGTTTAGGACTTTATAAATCCAGTATGTGTTTTGAGCTATAACTTGAATTGTGTTGCTCCAATTGGTATGAGACCAATTGGAAATGAAATTAGACCCAAAATACTCCATTTTTCATGAAGAAATTATGCCCAAATTCTATCCATAACTTGACCAATTTACTATTCTAATCTGGCTGACCATACAATGAACCTAGAAAAATGACCAAATGAACAGTACATATTCATTTGGTTATAACTCCCCCTAGACAGGTCCAAATGACCTGAATTTTATAGCATTGGAAAGCTTAGACATAGTACTACAACTTTCATGAAAAACACAAAGCCTAGAAATGCCTCTAAGCAAACTAAATTGCTGGCCCAATGTAGGTCATAAAACTGTCTAGACCCATATTGCCTAAAAATTGCTGGACATAGGCTTACCTGACTAGTTTTGGCAAAAAGGCCATAACTTGGTCTAAAAAAATCCAAATTCAATGAAACTAGTGGCAAACTTTCCACAAGACATAAATCTACAATATTGGAATTTTGACCAAAACCCAGAAATAAGGGAACTAGGTCAATTGGCTAGGTCAAGTTAGTACGTAAATTCTGGAAATTGCTTAAGTGACCACTTGACCTAGAATAGTCTTCAAGTCATATCTCCACTAGAAAAATCCAATTGGGATGAGTCATACTATTATGGAAACCTAAGAAATAGGGCTCCAACTTTGTTTTAGACACCTTCCTCAAATTGTGAGTGTAAGAACCCTAAAAGTTAAGTCAAAGCCACTGACCTGAACTAGAACCCTGTTGGCACAGGGTTCATGAGTCCAGGACAATGATTTGGCTATAATTAATTCTAAAAAATTTGAAAAGTTATAATTCAAAATTCTGAGTGACCATAAGACATAGGGCAACAAATTCTATGAAGAACACTAAGCCTAAAAGTGGCTGCAACATGTTCAATTAAATTGGTAAAGTGTAACTCTAAAATCTGCCTAGCTAAAGATCTAAAATTTGAAAATGAACCAGTTATGGTTATTTGATCATAACTTGAGTTTTAGAAATCCAAATGACATGATTCAAAAATGGAAAACAAAGATAAGACATAGAAGAATAAATTCCATGAAGGAAGTATGGCCAAACAGTGACCACAAATTGATCAAATTGATAGCTAAAGTTAAGACATTAAAACTAAACCTAAATAAAGGTTCATAAGACAAATTATTTTATGGTAGGGTTTTAAACCTAATATATTGCTAAATACTAAATTACATGAAATAGGTATGTGGGACCCACTTTTCCACTATAAATTGACATGAAATTTCTAATAAGAAATTAATAATGCTTAATTGCCCAAAGTAAACCTAGGCTTATGTATATAGCTTGGATCAATTGGTATACCAATTAGGGACTACAGATAGCAATATTACCTACATGAATAATCATTGATTAACAAAATATATCTGATATGATTGTTTTACAGGTTATATGCCTGCCCATTGACCATTGTGTTTAATTTCATTTCTGGCTTTAAAAGTCTGCCCACTGACCTTGTGCCTAACATGACAGTTGTATACAGGGTAGACATATGGTTGTCTAACCAGTATACTCTCGTGTATCCAACACCAGAATAATTATTTTAATTATTTAGTTAATTTTATTTTAAAATTATGCACCACTAAGCAATTCGCTTAGTGCGTTGGTTTTCCATCGCGCAGGTACTAAAGATCAGACACAGCCGCAGCAGTAGCGCCCTAACCAAGATTGATCAGATTTGCCAGTGTCTGCTAGTCACCTCAGCAGTTTATATTTTATTGGTAGGGCCCATGTATTATATTTTGTATTTTGGTTTATTGTACATAAACATCATGTAATTACATTTTTAGATTGTAAATGAAATTGTAAATTATTGTGTATAAACTATTATATGAATGTTTGATGACATAACATGACATGGAAAAATATGAATGGAATATGATTATATTGACAGGTAAATATTGGAAACCCACCAGATGCTAATAAAACAGAGGAGGCTCTGCCTGGGTCTTCACAGAAATAAATTATGATAAAAAAGAAAAAAGAACTACCATATGTTTTCTATGATGTTTAAAATTAACAATGGATAGAATAAGATAAGATAGGGTGCTCCGGCACCGAATGTGGCACGCTTTGCTTGGCTACATTATAGATGGGTGAGGGGTGTCACAAGATTTATTCTTACAAAAATAAAAGGCTTATATTAAAATATACAAAATTAATTTAACCAACTCCTAATCCTAGGGTTTAAAATTAAATCCTAAGAAAATGGATGGCTAAGATCACTTTGTACCATTTTTATCATTTTCACTTTTTATCCTAAGGTCTAAATTAATTTATACAAAAAAATAAAGGGTCAATATTAAAAAGACAAAATGCTTTAACTAATTTTTAATCGAAGAGTGGAAATTAAATCCTAAGAAAATGAAAGGTTAAGATTAAAAAAAATTAAATTTGTTTTTATTCTCCTAAATCTAATAGTTAAGAAGCAAAGTTAAATGAAATTAAGGGTATGGATTAAAAGCAACAATTTTATTTTTTTTCTTTAATCTTTTAAAGATTCCAAATTTAATGGTTGGGTTAAATCTTTATAAAATTGATGATCAAGATTAAAATTGGTACAAAAGGATTTTTTTAAAAAAATTAAAAATAAAGTTTTAAAATAAATAAATAAATAAACAATCTAATTAAGAGTTAGGGATAGAAAGGAAAATTCTAATTAAAATTTGATCAGGCTCGAAAGGAGAATAAAATGGAAGATAGATTAAATTTGATAATTGGAATTACAACTTGTTTTAAAATTAGCAATTGAATTTCCATATAGAAAGAATCAAATTTTGATTATTATTATTTTTTATCATTTTTATTAAAATACTCAAGCAAATTGTAGTATCTATAGTTGCCCCTCTTTACATGTTTTTATTTAGAGGAAGTGAGAGAAGTAATTTTGAGTTTTCTCCAAAGAAGAAACATATAAAGACATAAACTTATATTTTGGATCGGTGAAACATAAAATTAAGTCAAATCACAAAACATTTGGGATACAAAAGTTGGTAGGTCAAAATTTGAAAAAGAAAAAAATGCGACTCACAATTGACATATAAAATAAACTTGAGAAGTTGATGAACATGAAAATACATTACCTGATGTGCAAAAAATTAAAATCAACATGGGCCTTGAGTCCAAAAATTGATGACATGAAAAGTCAACGGTAGAAAATAAAATTAATATGGACCTTGAATCCAGAGGTTGATAATATGAAAACTAAATACTGGAATTAAAATCAATATGGGCTTGAGTCCAAAGGTTGATGACATAAAAAGGTAAATGGTAGAAAATAAAATCAACATGGACCTTTAATCTAGACATTAATAACATGATAACTAAATGCTGAAATTAAAATCAATATGGGCCTTGAGTCTAGAGGTTGACGATAGGAAGAGTAAATGCAGAAATTAAAATCAACATTGGCCTTGAGTCCAAAGGTTGATAAGTTTGAAAATATAATCAACATGGACCTTAAGTCTAAAGGTTGATAAACATAAAAAGTAAATGCATAAATTAAAATCAACATGGACCTTGAGTCCAGAGGTTGATGATTGAAAAATTAAATGCTCAAATTAAAATCAACATAGGCCTTGAGTCCAGTGGTTGATAAGGTAGAAAATAGAATCAGCATGGACCTTGAGTCTAGAGGTTGATAAACATAAAAAGTAAATGCAAAAAATTAAAACCAACATAGGCCTTGAGTCCAAAAGTTGATGACGTGAAAATTAAATGTAAAAATTAAAATCAACATAAGCCTTGAGTCCAGAGGTTGATGACAGGGAAATTAAATGCAAAAATTAAAATCAACATAGTACTTGAGTCCTGAGGTTGATAACATAAAAGTTAAATGCAGAAATTACAATCAACATAGGCCTTGGCTCTAAAAGTTGATAATAGGAAAATTAAATGCAAAAATTAATATCAATATGGGCCTTGAGTCCAGATGTTAATAACATAAAAAGTGAATGGTAGAAAATAAAATCAATATGAACCTTAGATCTAGAGGTTGATGGCAAAAAAATGAAATGTAGAAAAAAAGCAAATTGGAGTTTGGGATGTTAAGGGCCAATAATTACCACTGGGCATATACCTTCTTGATAAATGAATATGCTGATTTTAAGCTTGCTAAGAGCATCTGTTTATTAAGGAAAGGCCAAGTATATGATGGATGCTTAATTACTAACTAATAACCAATGTCTAAATTTTAAATTTAATAAATATGATGGAACTAAATAAGAACAAAACATGCATGACTTTATTAATATTTAGACTTCAAAGCAAATCTGATGAAAAATCTTGCCCACCATTGAGAGTTTACTTAATCCTGAACTTAAAGCTGTGGAGTTGATTGGAGGATCAATCGTAGTTCTAAAGACAAGGTATTTTATCTTCTTCTATTCCATTTCTTCCTCTATTTTCCTTCGCCCAATTTTAATCACTTTTTCTGGATGATTTTCATCCTCCCCTCATCTTATAGAAAGTGCCCTTTTGGGTTTTCACCATTTTTCTCTCATTTTGCTAGAAGCGCCTTTTCAAGTTTTCACTCCCACCTCTTTTTTTTTTTTTTTTTTTTTTAGTAACAGTAGTTTGTGTCCCAATCCCTTTAGTGGTCTCTCATGCCCATATGCTGCTTGTCCATCAGTTACCTTATCCCATGCAATTTCAAAGCAATATATATAGTTACCTATGTTAGAAAATTCTTATTTTATAATAAAACATTAATAAGAAAATAGCGCATATTCCAAAGAAAAAGCAAGTGGTAAGTTATGCACAAGGTATCATAATAGGAACATTGAAATAATTTATTTGAATATATTCTTTTAACAATAAGAAAGCCAGATACATAAGAAGTCTACAATTTTTGGAGGAAGGATATGAATTCCTTTTTATTAACTTTTAAGACCACTTATTGTCGTGAATACCAGTAATGCCAAAAAAGAACCCCTATGCCATAGCCATCAATTATATTTTTTTTAGCTTCATATTTATTAGACCTCCTTATCCCTCCATTTGGTATCCTGTAGGTTTTCAAAGGATGCCCTTTATGGGTTTTATCCCCTCTTTTTTTTTTTTAGGCATAATACCTTTTTACAACATCTGCATTTACTGGTTTTGATAGTTCTTCGCCATCCATATGAGTCAAGATGAAAGCACCACCAGAAAATGCTTTTTTTACTACATGTGGTCCCTCATAAGTTGGTGAACATTTGCCTCAAGAATCACTTTGGTTTGGTAATATTTTCTTTAAAACAAGATCTCCGGGCTGAAATTCTCAATGGTGTACTTTCTTATCAAATTCCCTAGCCATTCTGCTTTGATATAATTGCCCGTGACAAATTGCTTCTAGCCTTTTCACATTAATGAAATTAAGCTGGCCAAGTCTTGCTTTGACCCATTCAGTTTCGTCCAGTTCTGCTTTCATCAAGATCCGTGGAGAGGGAATTTCCACGTTAATTAGCAAAACTTCTTCCATGCCATATACTAATGAATATGGAGTTGCCCCAATTGATATCCTTATTACAGTCTGATAAGCATGAAGAGCAAAAAGGAGCATGTCATGCCTATCTTTGTAAGTGATGGTCATTTTCTCAATTATTCTTTTGAGATTCTTATTTGTAGCCTTGACAGCTCCATTCATTTAAGGCCGATAAGGTAATAAATTAAGGTAAAGGATCTTATACTGATCACACAATTTCTTATCATTTGAACCATTCAAATTTTTGGCTTTATTAGTAATAATCTCACTAGGGAGACCATATTTGCAAATGATGTTGTTCTTAAGAAACTTTACGTTTGCATTCCAAGTGACATGAGCATATGAAGTAGGCTCAACCCACTTAGTGAAATAATCAATAACTACCAAAATGAATCTATGCCCATTGGAAGCTTTTGGAGTAACTAGACCAATGACATTGATGCCCCACATTGCAAATGGCCACAGGGCTACCAAATTATAGAGTTGATGGGGAGGGGCATTTATTCGATCATCATAAATTAGACATTTATGACACTTTCGAAAGTAATCAGTACGGTCCTTTTCTAATGTGATCTAATAATATCCTCGTCACAAGATTTTCCTAGCCATTATATGTCCATTGGCATGCATGGCACAATTTCCTTCATATGTTTCAAAAAGAATCCTTTTGGCTTTATTTGCATCCACACATCTTAACAATTCACTATTAAAGTTTCTTTTATATAGAATTTTGCCACTAGGAAAATACCCTAAGGCTAATCTTCTTATCATCCTTCTTTCATTCTTCCTTGTCCCTAGTGGGTATTCTCTAGTTTTAATGTACTACTGAATATCATGATACCAAGGTTTTCCATATATCTCTTCTTTGATCATAAGGCAATATGCAAGCTCATCTCTTGCTTTTATCAATAATAACTGCACCTCCTGTAATGCCCTCACTTTAGGTAGTCCACACATTCAACTGTTCCGATGACTAACGTCTATTCGGACAGCCAGAATATTTGGAACTACACTAGCACTAGAGTGAAGAGTCATGAGATGATTAAATAAATACCAAGAACAATTAAGAAAAAATAAAAGGAATCAATTTTAAATGAGTTAAACGAGCTGGAGTCACGGCGATGGGTAACCGTACCAAGAAGTGACCGTGAAGACAGTTGCCGACCCCAGACCCATGAGAAACTCTATGAAATAATTTTTGGGACTCAATTGAAGGTTTACTGATGTATAAATGACATTAAAAATGTTATAAAAAATTAAAGAAAATTTATTAATTGGTACAGATAAAAATAACCCAACAAGCTTAACGAAGGGTATTTTGGTCATTTCACCCTTAGGGTTGAATTTTTTACCTAAATGTCAATTAAAATGAGAGAGATTAAAACATATAAAATGAATTAAAATCATGAAAAATGCAATGGGAAAAGGGTAAAGAAAAGAAAAGAAAAAGGAAAAGAAAGAAATAAAAAAAAATTAAATGAATTATGATGTTGTGATGACATCATTAAAATTTAAATCCAATTAAATTGAAACACCTACATAAATATAAGACAAAGTTATTTAATCCCTTCTTATCATCAAACCATCATCTTCCTCTTTCATTTTAAGTTGGCCAAACCCCATAGCCATTCCTCCACCATTTTTTTTTTCAAGCTTTAAAGCTTGATTTCCTCTCTTCTTCACACCAAAACCCATACTTGCATTCACTAAAACTTGATCCTACACCTTGAGTGTAAAACCCCTCACCCGTCTATAGTGTAGCTGAGCAAGGAGTGCCACATTCGATGCCGGAGCACCCTATCTTATCATTTCATGTCCATTGTTAATTTTAAACTTTACAGAAAACATGTAGAAATTTTTTTTTTATATCACAATTTATTTCGGTGGAAACTCAGGCAGAGTCTCCTCTGTTTTATTAACATCTGGCGGGTTCCACTAGCAACCTGTTATAAGCAATTTCATATATATTCATCTTGTCATATAACATATCATTTCTTACTCATACAATTTCAAGTGAATATACTTTTCATACATTCATTCATATGGGAATTTATATACATACATTTACAGCCTTAAAATATAATTACAATTTATTACAGAGTTCAAACTTAATATACATTAGACTGTACATGATACAAAATGCAAAATTCTAATTACATGGGCCCTACTAGAATAAAACACTGCTGAGGTGGATACTGAGCTGTAGCTATAGCAAATCTGGTCAGCGTGTAGTCGATACACTATTGTGGCGGCTGTTGCTGTGTCTAGTGGGTCTGGTCTCCAATACCTACGCGATGGAAAAACCAACGCGCTAAGCTAATAGCTTAGTGGTGCATAATTTTAAAGAAAATCAACTAAATAATTAAAAATAAGAATTCTATGTAGACTTTGGAAATTTTAGTTCATTTGCATATTCTACTGCACTTTGGGAATAAATTAATTAGCAGTGACTTTTCTGTGTATTTATTTCATTCTCTGTCTTTTAAACTCATGTTAGAGTCTTTGAAATCATATCAGTGTATTTTATGTCATATCGATGTATTTCATGTCATATCTGTATATTTCATGTCATATCTGTATAATTCAAGTCATATATGTATATTTGTGCCCAAGTAACCTATAAAAAACTATAATGCTGGATACACGGGAGTATACTGGTTAGACAGCCATATGTCTACCCTGTATACATCTGTCAGGCATGAGGCCAACTGTTAGGCTTGTAAAGCCAGAAATAAAGTTATGCACAATGGCATCTATCATGTCAGCCATAAGGCCAGTGGGCAGGCATACAATAGCCTGTATACAACTATCTGTCAGGCACAAGGCCAGCAGTCAGAAATCATATCAGACATATTTTTTCAATCAATGATTATTCATGTAAGCAGTACTGCTATCTGTAGTCCCTAATTGGTATACCAATCGATCCAACTATATATATAAGTCTAGGTATACTTTGAGCAAATTAGTATTATTAAGAACTTATAGTTTTATTATTTCATGCTATGTACCATTAAAGGTTCATAACATATTGTTATTTCACTTCATGTACTATCTATGCTTTATACCATTTTCATGTCATTATAATGGGAAAATAGGTCCCAAGTACATATTCATATAACTTATGTATTTATCACTCTCATTATTTTATGTCATATACTATACATATTTACATTTTATGTGTCAACTGATTTCATGTCACCTTGTAGTGGGAAAGTGGGAAAAGTGTGTCCCACATATCTATTTCATGTAATTTAGCATGTAACAACTTATTAGGGATAAGTTAATAATTTATTTCTAGAACATTTCTTTAGGTTTAGCTTTAATGTCTTGTCTTTGCATATCAAATTGAGCAATTTGTGGCTACTTTTTGGCCACACAACCTTAATGGAAGTTGTTCCTCTATGTATTGGTTTTATTTTCCTTTTTGAATCATGCCATTTGGATTTTTATAACTCAAGTTATGGTCAAATAACCATAACTAGGTCAATTCTGGATTTTGGTTCCCTTACTAGGCAGTTTTGGTATTGAATTTAACCAATTTATTTGGATAGCTTGTAGTAACATTTAGGCCTAGCATTCTAAATAGGATTTGTTGCCCTATGTCTTATGGTTAATTAAAAATTTTATTTGCAATTTTTCAAGTACTGTAGAATTTATTATAGCCACATTATTGAACTGGACTCAAATGTCCTATACTAACATAATCCTCAATTAGGTCAGTAATTTTGACCTATGATTTAAGCTTCTTACATTTATAAGTTGAGAAAGATGTCTAAAACAAAGTTGAAGATCTATTTCTTAGGTTTCTAGAATGCTATGGCTCATTTCAATTGAAGATTTCTAGTGGGAGATATGTTAAAAAGAATATTTTGGATTCCTTGGTCACTTATGAATTTTCCATACTTTTGTGCATCAAATTGATCAAGCTAATTGACCTATTTCTCTTGGTTTCTAGGTTTCGATCTAATTACCAATTTTGTAGGTCTATGTCTTATTGAAATTTTGGCACTGATTTCATGTCATTTGGAGTTCTATGGACCAAGTTATGGTCTCTTTACCAAAACTGGTCAGGTTGCATTTATTTGGCAATTCTGGGTTGCAATGGTTCTGGATAGTTTCAGTACCTCAAATTGGCCAAGCAATTAGACTTAGTTAATGGCATTTCTGGATTCTGTGATCTTCACAAAAGTTGTAACCATATATCTAAGCTTTCCAATGGTATAAATTTCAGGTCATTTGGACCTATTTTGAGTGAGTTATGGCCAAAAGACTGATTACTGTTTATATGGTCAATTACTGAGTTTACATTTTAGGCAATCCGAATTTGGTCACTTTTTAGGTTACTTTCTAGGCAGAATTTTGGCATGACCTCTACATGAAAATTGGTCTACTATATGTCATATTTCACCTCCAATTGGCCTTATACCAATTGGGATCATACAATTTCATTTATAGCCTAAAATATATATTGCTCTCAACAAACACAACCTGCATTGAAAATTGGCACTTATAATGGACATTATTCACATTGCAATTTGGTCAATTGTCCGACAACTCATTGTAATCAAATACCCAGAAACAAATCAATTCCATTAAATCAAATGTCCAATAAAAATTCAATTTTTTCAATATCCAGTAATAACACATTCACTTAATTCAATTAGGTCAAGTGTCCAACAATTTATACAATTCTCAAATCACTAATTCCAAACCTCAATTCAATTGGTCAAATCCACTAATACACATTCATTAATTCATTAATCAACATTAAAATCAAGGCTCTCCTAAGCACATCAAGGCTGCTCAATTGTACATATACTTCAAACTTCCATACTCAATTCACAATCCTCTTCAAAGTATCCATTTCACATTGCTAACCTCACATGTACACTTGCAATTAAATTCTAATACTTATAATCAACTTAATTAACATCATTAATCACTAATTATATGCATAAATTAATCCATATCCATGCTCATCAAGGCTGCCAAATTGAATAGTTTCAAACATAATACAAAATCCCCAATTTAATCATCAAACCCTACTTCAATTTTTCTCAATTTATACCTATCACATACAATCAACTTCTAACACATATAACCACTTAAATCCATATCCCTAATCATCATTTACAAGTAAAAATTAATCAAACACCCATGGTTTTTATGGCTGCCTAATTCATGGCTCTTCAATGCTCATCATTTTTCTCAAATTTTCTTAGCAAATCAACTTACCCAAAGCTCAAAATAAGAATTAGTGAAGGAAAATGGGAAGATTAAGCACTAGCCTCAAATTGAGCTTGATAAAACTTTACCAAATCCTCTCCTTCTTACTGCCTACATGTTGCCCATGGTGTGAGGATCACTTTTAATGAAGGGACTTACAAGAAATTATGGCTTGAAGTGATGTAAATGGAGCTTTGCATGCAATCCAGCTATGGAGAAACTTGGAAGAACATTCGGCCATGGGAGAGCTCTAGGAAGAAGATGAGTTAAGTGAGTGGAAAATTCTGCCACTTAGCCCCTTTTATACGCCCACTAAATATAAAATAATAATATTATAATTAAACTTTTAATTATCCCACATTATACCCCTTTAATTTCCCTTAATTGCATTTCATTTCTAACTTCATTTTTTATGCGATTTTCAAAATTTAATACTATTTATTTTTAATGGACATTTAGGTCAAAAGTCAAATTTAGGTGTCAAATGACCAAAATTTCCCTCTTCGAGTTGTATTTCAAATTTTTCAGTAACACCAATTTAATCCTTGATCTGTCGATTTCTTAAATTTTCGTTTTCATCTGTACCAATTAACTAAATTTTCTTTGACATTTTCAATGTCATTTATACCTCTGTAGACCTTTAATTAGGTCCCAAAAATTATTTCTCAGAGTTCCCCACGGTCCTGGAGTCGGCAATTACCTTCATCGTATCTTCCTGGTGCGGTCACCCATCATTACGGTTCCGGCTTGTTTAACCTAGTTGCGTTTCCTTTCTTTTATTTTCTCTTAATTTTTTTTATATTTTCTTATCATTTATTCAATTATTTCATGTCTCCTCACTATCATTTAAGTATAGTTCTAGACATCTTGACTATCCGGGCAGGCATCAGCCGTCGAAATAGTATAACGTACGGACTACCGATGGTGTGGGCGTTACATTGAGGAAGATAGTGGCAGGCATGAAGTAAAGTAAAACTGAAGCTTAGGCAAGGGAAAGTTGGACACAAGTGAGGCTAGTGCACTAATTATACTTTCTTTCTCTTATAGGTATGGTAAGCATGTTAAATTAGATTGAAATTGCATGAAATCAGAAGAAAACCATGGACAAATGGGAACCCTAAATTTTGGCAGCCATGAAATGAGGTGGGATTTAATGATTTTTTATGAAATTAATTGGCTTATTAGTGTTGCTGATGTGTTTGTGTATGGTAGAAACCAAATTGTATGGAAATTGCCTTAGCAGTGAACATTGAAGTTAGGGTTTTGACTCAATTTTGGGAATTTTGTATATGACTTGAAATTCAGAATTTTGAGATGACTTGTTGGCTATTAGAAGTGCTATGAATGCCAATTGAAGTTTGGGGGTTGGAGAAATTGAATTTGGGAGTGTTAAATTTTCATGTAGAAATTCGGACCTATGAGTCCAGTGTAGTTTTTGAGCTATAAGTAGAGTTATGATACTCCAATTGGTATGAGGCTAATTGGAGATGAAACTAGGGTTATAATGCCCTATTTTTCATGAAGAGACCATGCCCAAAAACTATCCGTAACCTGACCTAAAAACTACTTGAATCCGGGTGACCAAATGCTGGCCCTGAAAAAATGACCAAATGAACAGTAAATGTTCAATTGGCCATAACTTGCTCTAGAAAGGTCAGAATGACCTGATTCTTAAACCAATGGAAAGGTTAGATATAGGAGCACAACTTTCGTGCAGAACATAGAACCTAGAATTGCCACTAACCAAATCAAATTACTAGCATGATTTAGGTCAACAAAACTGTCCAGAACTAAACTGCCTAGAAATTATGGACTTAGGCATACCCGACCAGTTTTGGCGAAAAGGCCATAACTTGGTTCACAAAATTGCAAATGTAATGAAACTAGTGCCAAAAGTTTTATAAGACATAGATCTACAATATTGGTTTTTTTAGCAGAACCCAGAACCCAAGGGAATTAAGTGAAATTGTTAGAATAATTCAGTACACCAAATCCTGGAATTTGCCTCAACCACGTCCTGACCCCAGAATAGAGTTTATATCATATCTTTCACTAGGAAATCCCAAATGGGATGAGCCAAACTATTCTGGAAACCTAAGAGATAGGGATCCAACATTGATTTAGAAACTTGCCTCAGATTTTGAGTGTATGAACCCTAAAATAAGAGTCAAATCCACAGACCTGAACTTGGAATTCTGTAGACACAGGGTACCTGAGTCTAGGCCAGTTAATTGGCTATAAATAATTCTACAAAACTTGAAAATTTGTAATTCAAAATTCTAAGTGATCATAAGACATAGAGTAACAATTTCTAAGAACATTAGGCTTAATAGTGACTGTAACATGTCTAAATAATTAGGAATAATTAACTCCATGATCTGCCTGGTTCTGGAACTAGTGTGAGTTAATGAACTAGTTTTGGTTATTTGACCATAATTTGAGTTCTAAAACTTCAAATGACGTGAATCAAAAACAAAAACAAAGATGAGACATAGAGGAACAACTTCTATGAAGGAAGTGTGGCCAAACAGTGTCTACATCTTAGCCAATTTGATAGGTAATGTTAAGGTACCAGCTTTGAACTTAAAGAAAGGTTCATGCAATCATTTAATACATAAAATGTAAATTACCTAAATGGTTTGCTAAGCACATAAATCATATGAAAATACACTTGGGACCTATGTTCCAATTATAATGATATGAAAATGATATAAAGCATAGATAGTGTATGAAATGAGATAATAACATGATATGAACCCTTAATAGTACATAGTATAAAATAATAAAATGATAAATGCTTAATAATACTAATTTGCCCAAAGTATACCTAGACTTATGTATATAGCTTGGATCGATTGTTCTACCAATTAGGGACTACAAATTGCAGTACTGCCTAGAAGAATAATCATTGATAGAGAATATATGTCTAAAATGGTTATTCTACTGGCTTTATGCTTGCCCGTTGGCTATTGTGCCTAATTTTATTTTTGGCTTCATGCCTGCCCGCTAGTCTTGTGCCTGATATGATAAATGTATACATGTTAGACATATGGATGTTTAACTAGTATACTCCCATGTATCTAGTCTTTATAGTTTGTCATAGGTTACTTGAGCACCGATATGAGTAATACACTTTAAATTTAAATAAGTACATGAAGAGATCAATATTATGGATTTAATAAGACTGAATATCAAATATATGAATAAAAAGATCCTGATAAATTATTTTCTCCCAAAGTTTCGCAAATATGTAATTAATTCAAAAATTGAGGAGATTTTATATAAAATAATTATTTCAATTATTAGTTATTTTTATTTTAATTATTGCACTACTAAGCAAAAATGCTTAGCACGATGGATTGTTTCCTCGCGTAGGTATGGGAGATCAGCACCAACAGTAGCAGTAGAGCCTAAATAGGATTTTGATAAGATCTACTACAGTGTAGGTTATCACCACATCAATTATCTTGGTAGGGCTCATGTATATATTAGATGTTACATTTTGATCATTGTACATAAGTAAATGTTGTAAATTACTTTAAGATATTGTAGACACCATATTTTGGTCGATCTTCAAATGCAAGGTTCTTTTAAAATTGAAATATCATTATGTTATCCGATCTCAACCGATGACCCGATCACAGGTCACTTTTTCGAACTCAGCAACGGCTTGTCTTCGGAATAACTCGATCTCACGTTCAAGTTAGATTGACTTTCGATCTCTTCGCCTTTATCCGATGTGTTCGGATCGATATTGGATCTCCGGACCATTCAATCTTACATGCTATTATTTTTCAATCTCTCTATGTTCTAATACCTCAAAATTCCAAATCTGCATATAGTGTTGTGATTAGGTATCTCGCTCGAATCGTTCAAACATTCCTCAAACAAAGCTAAGGTTTTATCCAATCTCTAAATGATTATCCTGACCCTAATAAGCTTAAGTCATTTTCAAATCTCTACTATTCTACCAAATCACTCTTCAAGTGTTTCAAGGTTTTAGTCGAAATTCAGTCATAGCACCGTCCGATCTCATATTCACGTGTAATGGTTTTCCAATCTCTAGAAGTGGTTTGATGTTTTATGATTAATAACCGATCTCAGGTTTAATGTTCAACTATATTCAATTGATTAAGTACTCAGGCAATTTGGTTTGGATGTTTTCCAATCTCATCAAGAAAATAAAGCATGAAAAGACTTAGATTCATTTCAAAATATAAAAAATATACAAGTCATTCGGCATAAAGGTCTCCCCAAACCTACTCTCCAGGTACATTATCACTTTCATCATTCTCTCTTTCTCTCTCTCAGGCTCCTCCTCGCTGTCTTCTTCAGCTCTTGGGATGAGATCCACCATCCAGGAGAAGTCTTCCTCAGGATGGCGCTTCATGAGCTAGGCCAGAAAATCACCATGTGCATTCACATAAGCACCATCCTCTCTCGCCAGAGCCTCTTTTTCCTTTGCCTTGATCTCTTCGGTAAGCTGAGAAACATCAGCAGATCGGTAGGCCCGAGCATCTTCAAGTTCCCACTCCGGTTCACCACTCCGGTTCAGCTATCCTTTCCTCATAAGATTTTGCCTGACCTTCTATCTCGGTGATGTAGTCCTGGGCAGTGGAGAGTTGGGCCTTAGCAGAAGATGCATCCTGGACCCCCTTTAGTATCTCCTGTCTCATGAGATGAGCCTTTTCTCTAATCAAATGTTGGTTCGAAATAGCCTCTAAACCTAGGCACATCATCTGAGGCAGGAGTTCATCGATGCTATCTTGGGCCAATCTATTCCGATCTTCTTAAAAATAGATGGTGGCGCCCAAGACCTTAGCTAGGTCAGGATTACCCCAAACAAAACGGTTCCTTTCTAGAGAATGGATAAGGACCTGAGCACCTCGAGAAAGAGTCCTTACAGTCGATCGGGAAGGCACCTCTTCTGCACTTAAAGAGGCTGGCAGAGGCGGAGGTTCAGCATACTGAGGTGGAGAAAGAACCACTTCTACCTCTGAGACTGGTTGCTCTGAAGGTCGGAACGGAGAGCTCGGTACTGCTGCCGAGTCCTGCCTCGGTGTCTGAGTAGCAGCAACAGCAACCTTTATCTCCCACACTTTCTGGGTAAGCTCCCTCTTTCGCTTGTGGCTCTCCTTTGCACTCTTGCTTCCTACCATACCTGCACAGAGAACAAGTTAGTGAGATCACCAAAGTTAGGAGACTGGAGATTTAGATTATACCGATCCCAGGGCCGAGGCTAAAGAGTTACAGTTCATAGTCCTCATGGGCGATCACTTGCATTAACCACCATTTCAGTTCGGCCATAACCGCGTTTAGACATGAGTACTTATGGGTGGCCACCTGATCCTTCAACTCCTTCACCATGGCATCCTCATCTTTATTTAGGGCGATCTTCTTTGGAACTGAAGAAACCAAATATTGCCAACTACGTAGGATGCCCTCGAAGCCATTCGGGTCCTTGCTCCTCAATATGAAAAATTGATCATTCTAGTTCTTCAACGAAGAAAGGAGATCGGTGAAGAGCCCGCAATTTGGCTTAGCTTGGAAAAACCAATATTCATCATCCTTCTGTCGAGCAAGCCTATGTAACTCGGCAAAAACCTTCATTGTAGGCTCAAGCTTTTTAGCTTGGCCTAAACCTCTGAAAGCCACCAGAGTCCACCAGGAGTTCGGATGCACCTGGGCTACATAGACATAATGGAACTTCATAACGACTCTATAGAATTCGTTCACGGGAAACCGAAGCCCAGCTTTCAATTGTTCCTCATATACTATGATCAGGTCGGTTTCTTCAAAGAAATGATCGGCTTGGAGATCGCCATGACATCTGATAAGTTCGAAGGAGTCAGTCAAAAGGTTGTACTCTTAGCTAATAGACTAGAGATTGGTCTCCTTGAGAATCGATAGCAATTCGTCCATGGGTAAGTTCTCTTTCCTTGAAGACGATGCTTGTTTTTACTTGGTCGATTAACTGCGGACCGGGACAGTGGTTGTAGATGTCACCCCTAACCCCTCGAAAGATGTAACATATTCCCGTAGTACACCTAATGAATTACCGTACTTTAACTATCGATAACCCATTAAATATACTACAAGGGATTTTAAAACAATTTTCGTTCATTTTGGAATTGGTGGGTAAATTTTTTTTTTTTCAAATTTTAAAAGCCTTCATTTAGAGTCCAAACATAAATCAAATTTTTGGATATTTAAAATCTCATAATTTTACAAAAATTTCGTGAGTCCGTTATATTTTGAGAAAACAGTTCTTCAAAACCTGAAAATAGAAACACTCCCAATATATTTCTCAATCACAACTCCATTTGCAACCACCAAACTTCAAATCAACAGCAATAGCAACACTTCAATTCAAAATTCAAATTTCAAATTAAGAATTAATATCTCAAAACATTACATAACTCATGCACATTACATTTTAAATCACTAATTTACAATCATAAGTTAATTTACAGATGCAAAATCTCAAAAATAATATTATTACAATTTTATCTGTACAACTACTCAAATTACAAAGATACATATGCATACTATCATATTTACATCAAACTAAACTACCAGGGTATAGACAAATACCCGTACAAAAGTTCTTCAATTTTGCTCCTCTCTAAGCAGTACTCGCTCTCTTTGCTATGTCCTTTTCTCTATCTGCGACAGCAAGTTAAAGCTATCGCTGAGTATATAAATACTCAGTGGTGCACAATAAAGCATAAAATGCATAAAATAAAACATTTATGAACAAATCATCATTCAAAAATCTCATAATCGCATTTCACAATTTTTTTTCTCAAATCACATTTATAACAACTCATAATTTACAAAGCTTAATTTAGCACAACTTGATCAAACAATTTAATAAACATAGTGTTGCCAAACAATAACACAACTTAAGACATGACACAAAATTTCTGAACATGTCTTGTGTACATCACGACAAGGCATACTCACCCCACTAATCGAAATCAATGAGGGAGGTGGCTAGCTAGCTAATGAGTACTCATCCAAACTCGCCCCTCAGACTGGAAAGCTAGAGAGGGAGGAAAGTGATCAAATATCAAACTCACCCCATAAGTGGAGGAGGAACATATTAATATTGTCATGCCAAGTGTGAATTAAAAACAATTTAAATCAAGTTATTCAAATATTTTATACAATTCACAAATCATATTTCATTCTAAACCTTTCATTTATAAAGTAGGCAACACATTATTTTTCAAATAATATTTTCAAAGTCATAACAATCAAAATTATTCACAACATTTATTTCAAGAATTGTCAAGTAGAAACAAAGAATTTTAAGTTTATTGTGCACAAACCTGACGTGAGTTGCCTCTAGGCCTTGACTCAGTCCCTTATACCTTTTGGGTCTTTTTCAGCTGAAACACAAAATTTATAGTGTTTCAATATCTTATTTCACCATAAATCCAATAATTAATTTATAAATACTTAATTCTAGCCCAAATATGCTTAAACTAACATTCTTGGAAATTTTCATTTTGGAGTTACTATTCATGATACTATTCAAGTCAATTTATTGACTTTCTAAGGCTTAATAGGTATGGGAATTCCAACTTCACCCACATACCATATTTTGGTCACTAAATTTGTTGGTTTTGGTTGTTTACTCAAATTCTAAGTCTTTTAGGCAAATTTGCAAATTTTCAGTTTTGGTGTCTTGAGTTGCACTATTCCATTGGTCATTTTACTGTTAGAATTTGGCAAAACTTTCTTCATAGAAAATGTTCCCTATTGTCTTAAGTTTATTCTCCTTTTTGAATCACTCCAATTGGAGTTTCGTAGCTCAAGTTATAGCCATTTGAACCATGGCTGCCAGATTGGACTTAACCCAGATTTTTGGGCAAATTTTGGTTCTGGCAGTTTTAGGTCACTAACTTTGGGTGGCCAAATGACTTGGTTAATGGCATAATTTGGGTTTGTGTTCTTCATGAAAGTTTTAGGTCTATATCTCATCTGTCCATTGGTAAAATTTCAGGTCATTTAGACCTGCCTAGCTCAAGTTATGGCCAAATGAACATTTGGTCAGTTTGTACAGGGCAGATTGAGATTTTCCAAGTTTGGTCAATTTGTTTACTAGGTTTTGGTCACTTTTGGGCATGCTTCCTAAATGAAAATTGTGTCATTTAGTGTTTATTTTCATTCCCAATTGGTCTCATACCAATTGGACTTGTAAATTTTCATTTTTGGTCCCTCAAAGGGACCTTGGTCATGCTGCTAGCAGCATAACCACACTCAATCCGAATTTGATCTCAACTCCAACACTTCCAACACACTTCATTTGGTCACCATTGACCATTTCCCACTTCAAACTAGGTCAAAGATATTATTTACCAATTTCTCACATTTTTTTCTCTAAACCCTAAATGTTCAAAACCCTAACTACACTAGTAATTACATTTAACCAAATCCAAGTATCCTAACATCACCTCTACATTCATATAAGCTTGACTACTCTTATAATCCAATCAAATTCATGTACTACCACATCAAACCCTAGCTGATCAAAATCCATGTTTAGTCCTCCAACAATTAATTTCATTTCATTTTAAGTTTATTTCTAAGTTAATTAAGCTATAAACACAACTAATAAACTAATTTTGCAACTTAAATCACTAACCTCAATCTTTGATGTCCAATTCTTCAATTCTCTTCCTTTTTCTTTTTCTTTGCTCTTTCAATCACCTCTTCTAGTTGCCAAAACAAGCTTTAACCATGGTAGAATAATTTTCTATGGAGAGATTTTTGGTTTTTCAAGCTCAAAGATGAGCTTTCATGGAGGATGAAGTGAGGGAGAGTGAGGCGGCACAATGGGAAGAAGAACAAGACTTTTGCTTTTTTTTTTCTTTTTTTTTTATGACTTTTATCCTTATGGAAGACCCAAAAATCAAATTAATTAAATTTATTAATTCTAATATTTATGGCATCATGCATGATGTCATGCATGATGTCATCTCCCTTCACTTTTTCATTTTCTTTTTTTTTTCTATTTATTTTTCTATTAGTTCTTTAATTTAATTCCTGACTCTGAAATTTTCTTTTCTCTGATTTTATTTGACAGTTAGGTCAGGAGTCAGCTTTCAGGCTCAATTGACCAAATTGCCCCTCGCCGGTTCAACCCGGTTTACAAATAATTCAATATTTCTTCCGGCTCTCTGACCTAATTATTTGACTAACTTAATAATTCTTTTTCGTGATT
Organism: Hevea brasiliensis; assembly: GCF_030052815.1. NCBI lineage: Eukaryota > Viridiplantae > Streptophyta > Magnoliopsida > Malpighiales > Euphorbiaceae > Hevea > Hevea brasiliensis. The sequence continues at coordinate 56,455,787 of NC_079506.1, read as the reverse complement.
TTCTTTTTTCAACTGTGATGTGAACCTTCAAGTAATTGGTAACTTGAAAACCCACATTCAAGAATTAAGGAACAATATGGAAAGCATCGAATCAAGATGTATGAATTTGTTTCTTTGAACCAGTACAATCAGATTGCTGTGTAATTCAAAGAAAATATCAGAAATGGGATTCTTGACCTAATTCATATGGAGAATGAATAAACCAAGAATATTATGCACATTAAACCTTGCAAGATAGAAATCTCAGCAAGTTAATGAGCTTCACAAGAACAAAGGCAACAGCCAATTCACTCACTAATGGAGCAGAAACAATCTTTCATTAATATTCAAAGTGTGTCCTCCACTCTCTCATTACACTTGTATTTATAGCCTCTTGGCTTCAAAGTTAAAGACAAAAATATCCCTACTTTAGTAACAGCTATAAGGAGCTTTAAGTCCAAACAAAAATTAATCTATCAAAAGACTAAAAACTCCTTACAAAAAGTAAATTTAATACAGCAGCAAGTAAGGGCATTTAAGTCCAAAAAAGAGGTGGTTATAATAGCAAGGAATATTCCATGAAAAAGGTGCCAGCAGATGCATGTACATGGGTTGGATCTGGTGCATGCATGTCCACAGGTTATTCCATGTAACCTAATGCTCCACATGACACCTGTTCACTTCCAAGCTTAATTTTCACCAAATTTAATCCTTTATAATTTTCTTCATGCCATTCCAGCTTATAATCCTTGCTCCTTATGATTTCACAAAATAAATTTTGAAGTGATTTAGCTCTAGCTCTAGTAATTGGACCTTGGAGGAAATCCTTTGGCATGGATGTTGCTTGATTCTCATCATTCCCCTCCGCTTCAAAAGGATTCGTCCTCGAATCTGTTCCTGCATCAACACAAGGAGATAAATTAGCAACATTGAAGGTGGCATTGACATTATACTCACCGGGCAGGTTATTCCATGTAACCTAATTGATGAGAATCAAGCGACATCCACGCCAAAGGATTTCATCCAAGGTCCAATTACTAGAGCTAGAGCTAAATCACTTCAGAATTTAATTTGTGAAATCATAAGGAGCAAGGATTATAAGCTGGAATGGCATGAAGAAAATTATAAAGGATTAAATTTGGTGAAAATTAAGCTTAGAAGTGACCATGTGTCATGTGGAGCATTAGGTTACATGGAATAACCTGTGGACATGCATGCACCATATCCAACCCATGTACATGCATCTGCTGGCACCTTTTTCATGGAATATTCCTTGCTGTTATAACCACCTCTCTTTTGGACTTAAATGCCCTTACTTACTGCTGTATTAAATTTACTTTTTGTAAGGAGGTATTAAATTTACTTTTTGTAAGGAGTATTTAGTCTTTTGATAGATTAATTTTTGTTTGGACTTAAAGCTCCTTACAGCTGTTACTAAATTAGGGATATTTTTGTCTTTAGCTTTGAAGCCAAGAGGCTATAAATACAAGTGTAATGAGAGAGTGGAGGACACACTTTGAATATTAATGAAAGATTGTTTCTGCTCCATTGGTGAGTGAATTGGCTGTTGCCTTTGTTCTTGTGAAGCTCATTAACTTGCTGAGATTTCTATCTTGCAAGGTTTAATGTGCATAATATTCTTGGTTTATTCATTCTCCATATGAATTAGGTCAAGAATCCCATTTCTGATATTTTCTTTGAATTACATAGCAATCTGATTGTGCTGGTTCAAAGAATCAAATTCATACATCTTGATTTGGTGCTTTCCATATTGTTACTTAATTCTTGAATGTGAGTTTTCAAGTTACCAATTACTTGAAGGTTCACATCAGTTTTGGTATCAGAGTAAAGGGACGTCCAAACAAGGTAGATTCTCTATTTGCTTCTTATTCTTTTTGCTTGTTACCTTTTTCATATTTGTTGTTTGGCTCTAGTTCCATATTTGTTTCTTCTTCTTCGTCTTGCATCTGGTTCTTTCTTGCTAAACCTTGTTTTGCTTTTTATTGTATTTCTGTTATTCACATTTTTGTTCATTGTATGCTTGACCGAAATTGGCTCTTGGGGTTTAGTTAGACTTGTTTGTTTAAAAATTTGTTTTGTTGAGTTTGTCTTAGGGTTTTGGGTTAATCAAGCCAAAGCCATTATCCTAGCTATCCATCTTGCTTCCTTCATTTTGATATCAAGCATGAGAGATTATTTGGGTCATTGAGTTTGACTTACCTATTAGGCCTGAAACTTTACCAGCATTATTTGGGTGTGTTTAAGACATTGGGTGTAAATTTTGGGGGTTGTTTGATATTGTTTGCCTACTGAACCAAAATTTTGCAACAGATCCGATCAAATTAAGTTCACATAGCAAATAGACCCAGAAAATTCTAAAAATTTACAGGGTGTTTATACCCCACTTCGGTAGTTCCCAAATTAAATTTCAGCTCAAAATTCAACCATTTGTATAGGGAACCAAAATTTTGTGGCAGAATCGATCAAAATAAGTTCACATAGCAAATATACCCAGAAATTTCTGAAAATTTACCGGGTGTTTATACCCCATTTCAATAGTTCCCAAATTAAATTTCAGCTTAAAATTCATCCGTTTGTGTGGGGAACCAAAATTTTGCGGCAGACCTGATCAAATTAAGTTCACATAGCAAATCAGCCCAGAAATTCCTGAAAATTTACAGGTTGTTTTTGCCACATTTGAGCTATTCTCAAATTAAATTCAGCTCAAAATTTAACCGTTTGTGTGGGGAACAAAATTTTACGGTAGACACAATTAAATTTGGTTTACATAGTAAACCTGTCAAGAAAAGCCTAAAATTCTAGCAGCAATTAGTCAGTATTGGGTTGCATTTGCCTACTCAATTTCAGATCAAAGTATACTCGTTTTCTTGGTGATCCTAAATTTATGCAATTCTTGGTGTATTGTGTGAACTGCTGGTAATTGTGATAAGTTAGTGGCAAACTTGGATATTTAAGCTTGATATCACTTCTTTAGGTTGTCACTTTTCCAGCTTATTACTCTTTTATTTTGGTGTCTTCTTTCTTGATTCCTTATTGAATTACATTTCCATGCTTGAGCTTTTCTTTTCTTGACTTCTTGAGTCACATTATTGCTTTCTTGATTACTCGTTTTAATCCGTCTCGTTCAAGAATTTTATTGTGTGTTAAATTTTTTATGAGTACAGTCTTGGTTTGAGTTTCTTGAGTATGATAAGAACTTGTGGACATAGCCAAGAGAGGTAAAAGGCACAGAGTGGTGAGTTCATAAGAGGAGAAAAGCCTTGTTGAGTTAAACACGAGTAGAGTGTCCCCTGTTGAGTGTAAACATGTAAGGGAGTGAGTGAGGTGTTTTCTTTACACTAACCATTTTCTTGCAAGTCTGAAAACATGTCTAGAAGGGGTGATGGTAGTGAGGGGGAAGGTGAAAATCCATTCTACATGCAGGCTGTTAGACAACAATTTGAAAGAATGAATGTTGTGTGCAATGGAATCATAGATAGGTTGGAAAGATTGGAGCAAAGAGATAGGCAAAATGAGAGAAGGCCAAATAGGAGGGATCTTGTACCTCCCGTAGTTGAATCTGATGAAGATGAGGTTGATAACTATGATTTTGAGGTTGAAAGACCTAGGAGGGGTAGGTATGAGAGAAGAGCTGAAGATAGGAGGAATGGGGATAGGAGGATAAGAAGAGAGGAAAGAGAGAGGAATAGGGTAGATGAAAATATCAAAAGTATTAAAATGAGCATCCCTTCTTTCCAAGGGAAAAATGATCCGGATGTGTATCTTGAATGGGAAAGGAAGGTAGAAGCTGTGTTTGATTGTCATCACTATTCAGAGGAGAAGAAAGTAAAGTTAGCGTGATGAGAATTTCTTGATTATGCTTTGGTATGGTGGGATCAAGTGTTGATTAGTAAAAGGAGAAATTATGAGCAATCAATTGCAACCTGGGGTGAGATGAAAACTATAATGAGGAAGAGATTTGTTCCTAGTCATTACTATAGAGAGCTACATCAGAGGTTACAAAGATTGACTCAAGGTTCTAAAAGTGTTGAAGATTATCATAAAGAAATGGAAATTCCTATGATTAGAGCAAATGTGGAGGAGGATAGAGAAGCCACCATGGCTAGATTCTTGAATGGGCTAAACAAGGAGATTGCTCATATTGTTGAGTTACATCACTATGTTGAGTTGGAGGATATGGTCCACATGGCTATGAAGGTAAAAAGGCAACTTAAAGGCAAGTCAAAATTTGGAGGAAATGCAGGTACTTCTTCATCTTGGAAGTCTAACTGGAAGAATGAGGATAGGGAAAATGCTGTTAGCAAATATAAGAGAAATGAGGAAAAGGAAAAAAAGGTGGAGAAGAAATTTGTAGAAAGTAAAGGAAAGGAGCTTGCAACTACTACCCGAAATAGAGATGTGAAGTGTTTTAGGTGTTTGGGCAGTGGACACATAGCTTCTCAATGCCCTAATAAGAGAGTCATGGTCATGAGAGAAAATGGTGAGATAGAAACGGAGGAGGAAATTGTTAGTGATTCCACATATTCAGGGGAGGAGGATGCAGAGGTGGAATATGCTGCTGAAGGAAGTGCTCTAGTAATTATGAGAGCATTAAATACTCAAGTAAAGGAGGACGTTGGTGATGAATTGCAAAGAGAAACAATTTTCCATACAAGGTGTCTTATCCAAGACAAAGCTTGTAGTGTCATCATTGATGGGGGAAGTTGTGCCAATGTTGCTAGTACTATTTTGGTGCAGAGATTAGGGTTGAGGACTTTGAAACACCCTAGACCCTATAAATTGCAGTCGTTAAATGAATGCGGTGAGGTGAAAGTAACAAAACGAGTGCTGATTTCCTTTGCAATAGGAAAGTATCAAGATGAGGTTATGTGTGACGTGGTTCCAATGCAAGCTGGCCATTTATTACTTGGCCGACCATGGCAATTTGATAGAAAGGTGATCCACGATGGGTATAAAAATAGGTATTCTTTTGAAATGAATGGAAGGAAAATCATTTTAGCACCTATGACACCAAAACAGATTTATGAAGACCAAACAAGGCTTAAGTAAGCAATGGGTGAGGTAAAATCAAGAGTGGCTGAAAAGAAAGCAGAGAAAAAAAAAGGAGTGAAAAGAAATTGACTGAAAATGTTGTGAGTGAGCAAGACAAGGGTGGTTATGAGGAAAGAAAAGAGAGTAAAGAAAACATTCCAAGAGTGCTTGAAAAAGGTGAAACTTCGACGCAAAAGGAGAGTCAAAGTGAAAGAGGGGAGAGAAAATTAAGCTTGTATGCTAAAGGAAGAGATGTGAGGAATGCCATGTTTGCCAACAAGCAAATGTTATTAATTGTGTTTAAGGACTCTTGTTTATCCACATCTGACCTTGACCCCAATTTGCCTAGTGTTGTTGTCTCCCTTTTGCAGGAATATGAGGATGTGCTACTTGAGGAGATGCCAGCTGGACTACCACCTATTCGAGGGATTGAGCACCAGATTGATTTTGTACCTGGAGCAGTTATTCCCAACCATCCAGCCTATAGAACTAATCTTGAAGAAACCAAAGAATTACAAAGGCAAGTTGAGGAATTGCTAGCTAAGGGTTGCGTGAGAGAAAGTATGAGCCTTTGTGCTGTACCCATCCTTTTGGTACCAAAGAAAGATGGCACATGGCGCATGTGTATGGATTGTAGGGTGGTCAACAAAATCACTGTAAAGTATCACCACCCTATACCTAGATTGGATGACATGTTGGATGAACTTTGTGGTGCTTGTGTTTTTACCAAAATTGACTTGAAAAGCGGATATCATCAAATTCGCATGAAAGTAGGTGATGAATAAAAGACTCCATTTAAAACAAAGCATGGACTATATGAGTGGTTAGTGATGCCTTTTGGGCTAACTAATGCTCCTAGCACTTTTATGAGATTGATGAATCATGTGTCGCGTGCTTTTATTGGAAAATTTGTTGTTGTTTATTTTGATGATATATTGGTTTACAGTAGAGACATGAATGAACATATGCATCATTTAAGAGTTGTATTCGATGTATTAAGAAAGGAAAAATTATATGCTAACTTGAAGAAATGTTCATTTTGCATGGAAAAGTTTGTCTTTTTAGGATTTGTTATTAGTGCTAATGGTGTTGAAGTTGATGATGAAAAAATTAGAGCTATTAAAGACTGGCCCATTCCAAAGACTGCATCTGAAGTACGTAGTTTTCATGGACTACCTAGTTTCTATAGAAGATTTATTAAGAATTTTAGTACCATTGCAGCACCATTAAATGATCTTGTCAAGAAGAATGTTAATTTTGTTTGGGAACAGAAACAAGATGATGCTTTTCACAAAATTAAAGAGATGTTATGTTCCGCTCCTGTGTTAGCTTTACCTGATTTTTCTAAGACTTTTGAGATTGAGTGTGATGCATCAGGAATAGGTATTGGAGCCGTTTTAATGCAGGATAAGAGACCAATAGCATACTTTAGTTAGAAGCTTAATGGAGCAGCTTTGAACTATTCTACATATGACAAAGAGTTGTATGCATTGGTACGTGCCTTGGAAACGTGGCAACATTACCTTTGGCCAAAGCAATTTGTCATCCACACAGATCATGAGTCATTGAAGCATATCAAGGGGCAAAATAAGTTGAGTAGGCGTCATGCAAAATGGGCTGAGTTCCTTGAGACCTTCCCATATGTGATTCAATACAAACATGGGAAAGAAAATGTGGTTGCTGATGCCTTATCTCGAAGGTATAACCTTCTTTCCCTTCTTGATGCAAAGTTATTGGGATTTGAATATGTGAAAGAATTATATGCTGAAGATAATGACTTTGCTAGAGTGTATGCAGCTTGTGAAAAGAATGCTTTTGAGAAGTTTTATAGGCATAATGGATATTTGTTTAGAGAAAATAGATTGTGTGTGCCTAAGAGTTCCATGCGTGAATTACTTGTGAATGAGTCTCATCCTGGTGGATTAATGGGTCATTTTGGTGTTGCTAAAACTTTAGATGTGTTGAAGGAATATTTTTATTGGCCAAATATGAAAGGAGATGTTGAAAGAGTATGTGTTAAGTGCGTTGTGTGTGCTAAGGCTAAATCTAGAGTTTTGCCACAAGGTTTATATACACCTTTGCCTACCCCTAGTGATCCTTGGGTTCATTTGTCTATAGATTTTGTGTTGGGATTACCTAGGTCTAAACAAGGCCATGATTCAATTTTTGTTGTTGTTGACAGGTTTTCAAAAATGGCACATTTTATTCCATGCCATAAAACTGATGATGCTACAAATGTTGCAAATTTATTCTTTAGAGATATTGTTAGGTTGCATGGCATACCTAAGAGTTTAGTTAGTGATAGGGATGTTAAATTCCTTAGTCACTTTTGGAGGGTTTTGTGGGGAAAATTGGGCACCAAGTTGTTATTTTCCACCACTTGTCACTCACAAACTGATGGTCAAACTGAAGTAGTAAATAGGACACTAACTACTCTTTTGCGTGCTGTGGTTAAGCAAAATTTGAAGTCATGGGAAGATTGCATTCCACTTGTTGAATTTGCATACAATAGAAATGTGCATTCTTCTACTGGTTATTCTCCATTTGAAATTGTGTATGGTTTCAATCCTTCAACTCCTTTGGATCTTTTACCTTTGCCTGTGAACGAGCTTGCTAGTTTAGATGGAAAAAGAAAAGCAGAATTGGTGAAGAAAATCCATGAACAAGCCAAGCTTCAAATTGAAAAGAAAAATGAAAAATATGCTAGTCAAGCCAACAAAGGAAGGAAGAAAGTCACATTTCAACCTGGAGATTGGGTATGGGTTCACTTGTGCAAAGAAAGGTTTCCCTCTTAAAGGAAATCAAAATTACAACCAAGATGTGATGGACCTTTCCAAGTGCTGACCAAAATTAATTATAACGCCTACAAAATAAACCTGCCCGGTGAGTATAATGTTAGTGCCACCTTCAATGTTGCTGATTTATCTGCTTGTGTTGATGCAGGAACAGATTCGAGGACGAATCCTTTTGAAGCGGAGGGGAATGATGAGAATCAAGCGACAACCATGCCAAAGGATTTCATCCAAGGTCCAATTACTAGAGCTAGAGCTAAATTACTTCAGAATTTAATTTGTGAAATCATAAAGAGCAAGGTTTATAAGCTGGAATGGCATGAAGAAAATTATAAAGGATTATATTTGGTGAAAATTAAGCTTGGAAGTGACCAGGTGTCATGTGGAGCATTAGTGATATGAACTTGCCTAACTCCACCTCAAAAGCTAGCTCACAAGGAGAGGTTTGCAAACCCATATATATAACACCCAAGACCTCCCTGCAGAACCGATGTGGGACGCATCATTCCCGACCCCTTTAGACTAAACATCCTCGTGAAGCAATCGGGGTCATGACTCGTTCACCCCGACCTCTCCCGAATAACATCAGGGAACCTTTGTACATGGCCCATCTACCCATACAGAGTGAGGCTCTGATACCAAATGATATGAACCTGCCTAACTCCACCTCAAAAGCTAGCTCACAAGGAGAGGTTTGCAAACCCATATATATAACACCCAAGACCTCCCTGCAGAACCGATGTGGGACGCATCACACTGTGTTCGTAATGGTCCTAAGGACCGCGGCATCATATTTTATGATTTAAAATTTGAGTTTAAAATGACTTCGTAGTCCTTCCCGAGAAGGTGACCCATCGCTGTGACTCTCGGCTCGTTTAACTTCTTATGTTCTGTTTTTCTTATTTATACTTAACTAATTGACAATTACTAATTATTTGTGTTTATGGGTTATCTAGTTGTTTTAAGTGTGGTTCTAATTCTCTTAATTGTCCGGACCAACTCCGGTCACCGGAACAGTGAAATATACCAGGCAATACAAGTAGTGACACCCCTTACCCGTCTACAGTATATCCGAGTAAGTTATGTCACACGGTGTACCGGAACACTTTATTTTATCTTAATTAATTTTCATCATAATTTTGAATATATCTTGTGAAATATAATCTATTTAAGTCATTTGTTGAAATTTTAATTTATTTGAGATTCCGAAAATTTTATAGAAAATCCAGCAGAGTACCGGCTAAAAATGGAGAAAACAGTTCTTCGGAACCTGTGAAAAACACTTCCAATAATCATATTCAATCATCTCAAACTCCAATATCAAAATCTCAACATTTTTCAATTTCATTTCTCAATCATTCATCTCATGTGATAATCATGTATAAATCACAGGTAAACATTCACTTTTCTTTTCACAAACACAATTCTCATTACTTACATGAACATCAAAATACATTTCATAAGTTCAATTACATATGAGAAAATAAAAATTAGTTAAAAAATATCAAAATGAAACCTAGTGTCCTACCAATGCACTGAAGATGGTGAGGTGACACGGACACTATGCAGAGTTGCAGGACCGTCTCACCCAGTCTGCGGTCTACTGGGCTCTCGATCAGTATCTCCAGAACCTACGCGTGGCAAAAGCAATGCGCTAAGCAATAATACTTAGTGGTGCAATAATAAAATAACAGGAAATAACAGAAAACAAATATATATTGAATGTGTATGTCTTATTTGTTTGTGTTTGTTATATTCATTTATTTCGTTAACTTTGTCCACTTTCATTCTTTTGGTTGCCCAAGTAACCTATACTTAACGACTGGACTGGATAAACGGGTAAACTGACACTGGGTATCTAGTACCTCAGGCCGTCACACCATCGGTCACATATGCATCTCGGCAGGCAATGTAATGGCTAATAAGTCAGTAATAACATCGAGCACAAGGCCAAATCTCAACACAAGGTCGAATGGCTAAAAGCCATGAAATCACTGAATGGCATAATGCCATGTGCGATCGCTAATCGAACCCTATTGGCATGCCAAACTATCCAAACCAATCTTGTTACGTATACTAGGGCATTTGATACTTTTGAATTCTTCAATTTTTGAATTTCAAGTTTTGGTGTCACTATTCACTTCATTAGTCAACAAAAATGTTGACTTTTGGATAGAAAATAGGTGCATTGGTTTTAACACTCCCAATGTACCACATTTTGCATTTAAAACTTGTTGGAATTAATCACCAATACCATTTCTAAGCTTAGCACTAAGGGGGCAGAATTTTCAGTTTTTATACCCCAACTTTACTGTTCCATTAGTGACTGTTACAGTGGAAATTTGAGGAAATGGTAAACATGAAAGTTGTTCCTTATTTTGTCTAGTTAAATTTCTTTTTTTGAATCACTCTATTTGGAGTTTTGTAGCTCCAGATATGGTCCAAAAACCACAGCTGACCGGATTGCAAAACTGCAGAATTGACCATATCTACAGTGCAGTGAATAGTGACTGCCACTGCCTTGTTGGATAGGTTCTGGTCATAATTTGGGGTATATTTCTTCATGAAAGTTGTTTTTCTATATCTTATCTTGTTGCTGTAAAAATTTTAGGTCAATTGGACCATTCTACAGTGAGTTATGGCCAAATGTACTGTTCATTTGGTAATTCTGCAGAATTTGATTGCAGGGTATCCGGATTGGGGCCAATTTTTGGTCTACTTGCTTTGGTCTTTTGGGCATGGTTTCTTCAACAAAATTGTGCCATTATATGTCTAGTTTCATGTCCAATTGGCCAAACACCAATTGAACCTACACAACCAAAGTTATGGCTGTCTAAGTGGGCTGGAATCACAGCCACCCTGCTGCACTCACTAGGCAGCATACCCATTTCAGTTTGCCATGCAATAGTTCACTCCAAATTATGGTCAACTTTCCTTAAATGGTCACTAATTGACCATTAGAATGTTCTTTAACAATTTCATAAGCAAAGTCCAAGTTTCACTCCCAAACCCTAGCTCATATTCAAGGTTTACACAAATTACCTTAGTTAACTAACTAATTCATTATCCTTATGTTTATATACTTTAAACATGATTTCTAGTTCACTCCAAGTCCATCAAAAACACTCCATCTTATTCCTTCCTTAGGGCTTCCGAATTCCATGGGGTATATACACATAAATTTCATTCATTTGATTCACAAATTCTTACTTATATTAAGTCTTTAACATGGAATAAAAGAGGTATAAGTGTAAATAGGCACTAACCTCTTGTAGGGCAGAATTTTCCCAAGCTTGACTTCACTTTCTTTCCTTTTTTAGGCTGCCTAGAGTTTCCTTAGAGTGTGTGGATAAATTTTTGTGAAGGTGACTTAGGGTTTAGTAGTGGAATTTCATGGGAAATGGAAGTAATTAAAGGAAATTTTCATGGAGGGTTATGGAGGAGAGGTCACGGCTTGAGGAAGAAGAAGAAGAAGAGCAGAATTTTTTTGGTCTTCTTTTATCTCTTTTAATAGTTAATTAGATGGTTGTTTAATTATGATTGGAGGGACCTTTTAAATGACATCATAATATGTCATAAATGAGCCTTTTATCTCATTTTCTATTCTTTACTTCTCTACTTAATTTCAATTTAATTTTTAGCAATATTTATTCACATTTTATGTCATAATAATTATTTACTCAACTGGACAAGTCGGCCAAAAATCGTCTCTGAAGGCGAAATGACCAAAATGCCCTCCGTTTGGCTTAACGAGTCAAAATTGTCTGTACCGATTGAAAAATTTTTCTAAATACTTTCTTGGCATTCTAATGCCATAGGAACCTCAATGACCCTTCTCTGGAGTCCCAAAAATTATTTTATGAATTTTTACCCGGGTCTAGGGCTCCTAGTTGCGAGAACCGCAACTTCCCTCTGGGTTACCCATCGCTTGGGCACTGGCTCATTTAACTTGGTTGTATTTTATTTCTAAAATTTTTTCTAAATTTTTCTTGCTAATATTTGAGTTAATTATGGTCCCTCACTTTAGTTTAAATATTTTTCCAGACGTTCTTGCTGTCCAGACCGACACCGGTCAGCGGAACAGTAGCATGTACGGAGTTGCTACCGGGAGGGTGTTACAACTTTTCCCCTCTAATTTAAATTTTGTCCTCGAAATTTACCTGATGCAAACAGTTGAGGGAACTGTTGCCTCCTCGGTGTTGTGGTGCCTCCAAAGCACTTTCACCAGTGGAATATGCTTGTTCCTCAATTCTTTTACTTCCCAAGCTAGGATCCGTAGAGGTTCTTCTTCATATGTCAAATCCGGTTGTATTTCAATTTCTTCCCTGGAGATGACATGTGAAGGATCTGAGCGGTATCTTCTGAGCATGGACACATGGAACACATTGTGGATCTTGTCCAGCTCTGGTGGTAAAGCTAGCCTATAGGCCACTGGACCCACACGTTCAATGACTTCATATGGGCCAATGAACCTAGGGCTTAACTTACGTTTTCTTCCAAACCTCAATACCTTCTTCCACGGTGATACCTTGAGGAACACTTTGTCGCCAACCACATATTCTATTTCTTTTCTCTTCAGGTCGGCATAAGATTTACATGCATGCGAGGCAACCTTCAGATTACCTTTGATTAGTTTCACTTTCTCTTCAGTCTGTTTCACCAGGTCTAGCCCCACCAGTTTGTCTTCGCCCAATTCAGTCCAGCACACTGGAGTTCTACATTTCCTCCCATACAGTGCTTCATACGGGGCCATTTGGATACTAGCTTGGTAGCTATTGTTGTATACAAATTTTGCTAATGGGAGGTATCTATCCCAACTTCCCTCAAACTCAATGACACAACTCCTCAGCATATCCTCAAGGACCTAACATATTTTTCATGTTATGGTTATCATTCTAGTTCAATAATTGTATTAATTCAATTGGTTCAATTGTTTACCTGGATTACTCTTTCAGATTGCCCATCCGTCTTAGGATGGAATGCTGTGCTGAATTGGAGTTGTGTACCCAAGGACTCATGCAACTTCTTCCAAAATCTCGAAGTAAACCTTGGGTCTCGATCAGATATGATGGAAAATGGAATTCCATGTAGTCTAACTATCTCACTGATATACAATTCTGCTAACTTCTCCAGTGAGTAGTCAGTCCTAATTGGCGAGAAGTGTCCGACTTCAATCTATCTACTATCACCCATACTGCATCATGTTTCTTCTGGGTGAGAGGTAGACCACTTACAAAATCCATGGTGACCCGATCCCATTTCCATTCAGGTATGCGTATAGGCTATAGCAAACCTGATGGAACTTGATGTTCTGCCTTGACTTGCTGACATGTCAAGCACTTAGTCACATAGTCAGCTATGTCTTTCTTCATACCAGGCCACCAATACTGAAGTTTAAGATCATGATACATCTTTGTACTTCCTGGGTGCATAGCATAAACACTGGCATGTGCCTCTTTCAGAATACTGGCTTTCAATTGCTCATTATCTGGTACACACAGTCTTCCTTTGTAATACAGACACCCATCTGCTTTCACTTCATAATCAGTTGCTTTTCCTTCTGAGATTTTGCTCATAATAGCCATTAGCTTCTCATCTACCTTCTGCCCATCTAAAATCTACTGTAACAGGTTTGGCCTCACTTGCAACTCAGCCAAAATAGCTCCATGTCGAACCAAAGATAGACGGACATTCAATGACCTCAAAGCTGTGATGGATTTTCTACTCAAAGCATCAGCAACTACATTTGCCTTCCCAGGATGGTAGTCAATTACACAATCATAGTCTTTCAGGAACTCAATCCATCGCCTCTGTCTAAGGTTGAGCTCCTTTTGAGTTGGCAAATATTTTAGCCTCTTGTGGTCTGTGTAAATGTAGCACTTTTCACCATACAAGTAATGCCTCCATATCTTCAGTGCGAAGATAATTGCTGCAAGCTCTAGATCATGGGTAGGGTAATTTTGTTCATGTGGCCTTAGCTGCCTGGAAGCATAAGCGATCACCTTCCCCTCTTGCATCAATACACACCCTAACCCATTATGAGAGGCATCACTGTAGACCACAAAGTCCTTTCCTGACACTGGCTGTGTTAATACTGGTGCCTCAGTCAACATAGCCTTCAACTTCTCAAAACTGGTCTGACACTTGTCATTCCAGTCAAATCTGACATTCTTGTGTAACAACTTGGTCATTGGAGCAGCTATTAAGGAAAATCCTTTCACAAATCTTCTGTAATACCCAGCTAGCCCCAAGAAGCTTCTGACCTCAGTTGTATTCCTGGGAGGCTTCCATTCCATCACTGCTTCTATTTTCTTGGGATCCACCCTAATCCCATCAGCTGACACTATGTGTCCAAGGAATGCAATCTCATTCAACCAAAAGTCACACTTGGACAACTTAGCATACAGCTTCTTTTCTCTCAGGGTTTGCAGAACAATCCTCAAATGCTCATCATGTTCTTCCCTGGTCTTGGAATACACCAAAATATCATCAATAAAGACCACTATGAACCGATCTAAGTGTGGATGGAAGATACGGTTCTTAAGGTCCATGAATGCCGCTGGTGCATTTGTTAGGCCAAAGGGCATCACTAGAAACTCATAATGCCCATATCGAGTCCTGAATGCAGTCTTTGGCACATCTGCATCCTTCACCCTCAACTGATGATACCCTGATCTGAGATCAATCTTAGAAAATACTTCTGCTCCCTTCAACTGATCAAACAGATCATCAATTCTAGGCAACGGATATTTGTTCTTCATAGTCACTTTATTCAACTGCCGGTAATCAATGCATAGCCTCAAAGTCCCATCCTTCTTTTTCACAAACAGCACTGGAGCTCCCCATGGTGACACACTGGGGCGTATAAACCCCTTATCAAGCAACTCTTGTAACTGAGTTTTCAACTCCCTCAATTCAGTGGGTGCCATCCTATAAGGAGCAATGGAAATGGGTGTTGTACCCGGCAGTATCTCAATAGCAAATTCAACTTCCCTTTCTGGTGGCAAACCAGGCAACTCTTCAGGAAATACATCTGGGAAGTCTTTTACTGTGGGTATGTCACTCAGGTTTGGCTTAGCCTGCCTAGTATCCACCACATGTGCTAGGTAGGCTTCACAGCCTTTTCTCATCATTTTTCTTGCAACTGTAGCTGAGATAACATTGGACAGGAAATCTGTCCTTTCACCCACAACAGTGATTTCATTACCCTCTGAAGTTTTCAAAGAAATTCTCTTCAATTTGCAATCAACTATTGCCTGATGACGTGACAACCAGTCCATTCCCAAAATCACGTCAAACTCGTGGAAGGGCAACTCAATCAGGTCTGCCAAAAATTCATACCCCTGAATCCTTAACGGGCAACCCTTGTATACTTTGTTCACCACTACACTATGGCCCAATGGATTAGTGACCAGAATGTCTTGGTCACTCTCCCCTACTAGTATCCCCCTTTCTACGGTTAGGTTGATGCAGATGTATGAATGAGTGGATCCTGGATCCACCAATGCATGTACAGATGTATTGTAGAGGGAGAACGTACCCCTGATGACGTCTGGGGCATCTTGCTCCTCCTGAGCTCTAATGGCATAAGCTCTTGCAGGTGGTCTGCTCTCAGGCCTCTCTGCTGGCTCAGATGCAGGCCTCTGTGATGATCCCACTGCGTCAAATTTGCCAGATTTTCTACCCCTTTATGGTGCAGGAGCAAGTCTGTCAGCTTGTGTTGGAGCAGCTGTAGTAGTTCTGCGTGGACAGTTCTTCAACTGATGCTCTGTTGACCCACATCTTAAGCAGGCACCAGTCACTCTCCAACACTCTCCCTTATGCCATTTCAAACAATGTGGACACGCAGAAGATGCTGGGGCTGGTCCCCTGAACCCCATCCCTGGAGAGCTGCCCACTGATGGTGTGGACTGACCTCTCCTAGGGGTAAACTGTGGCCTGGGCCCCTGAGACTGACCCTGACCTTGTGGCTGACCTAAACTCTATGCAGGTGGACCCTTGAACTTCTTCCCAAATGTAGGAGATGAACTTGACTGACCTGGCACCCTCTTCTGCTGTCTCTCTCTTCTGGTCTGCTCACTTATTCTTACTTTTTCAACTTTTATTGCAGCTTCCACTAACTTGGTGAAGTCGGTGATTCCCAAGGCAGTGATCATGATCTTTATATTGTCATTTAATCCCTCTTCAAATCTCTTACACCTTTCAGCTTTATTAGGGACTATCTCCCTTCCGTAGCGGCTCAATCTGATGAATTCCTTTTCATACTCGGCCACTGACAGCTGTCTCTGCCTCAGATTAATGAACTTTCTTCTTCTCTCTTCCAGGTATACACTACCCACATATTTCTTCTTAAATTCGGAGAGGAAGAAGTCCCAAGTTATAACTTCTGGCTGCGCTTCACTGGACACAGTATCCCACCATTCATATGCATCATCTTGCAACAGAGATATGGCAGCTTCCAAGTTTTGCTCTGGGGTGCAGTGGAGTTGTTTTAAATCTCTGCCTGTTCTGTTCAACCAATTTTCGGCTGCAACAGAATCATCTTCTCTCTTGCCAAAGAAGTCCACTACTCCAAATTTCCTCAATTTTTCCAGGTGTGATTTCGGTTGTGGAGGTGGTGGTGGTGGTGGCATTACCCCAGCCATTTGTTTGAAAAATTCGGCCATTTGCTGGAACATGGCCTGTGGAGGCTGAGCAGGCTCTGCTTGAGCTGGCAGAGCAGGTTCTCCCATACCCCCAGTCTCAGCTGCTGCAGGTAGAGCATGGCTCTCCACTTCCTCCTCAACTGCCCTCTGAGATGTAGTGTCCATATCCTATTCAAAATAAGAAAGACAAACAGATCTGCATTAGTGTCACCTCGACTCTTACAAATGCAATGCATGGTATGGACTCAATCTAGGCCCAGAAACGCCAAAACCGTGCTCTGATACCACTAAATGTGACATAACTTACTCGGATATACTGTAGACGGGTAAGGGGTGTCACATGATACCACTAAATGTGACACCCCTTACCCGTGTACAGTATATACGAGTAAGTTATGTCACACGGTGTACCGGAACACTTTATTTTATCTTAATTAATTTTCATCATAATTTTGAATATATCTTGTGAAATATAATCTATTTAAGTCATTTGTTGAAATTTTAATTTATTTGAGGTTCCGAAAATTTTATAGAAAATCCGGCAGAGTACCGGCTAAAAATGGAGAAAACAGTTCTTCGGAACCTGTGAAAAACACTTCCAATAATCATATTCAATCATCTCAAACTCCAATATCTAAATCTCAACATTTTTCAATTTCATTTCTCAATCATTCATCTCATGTGATAATCATGTATAAATCACAGGTAAACATTCACTTTTCCTTTCACAAACACAATTCTCATTATTTACATGAACATCAAAATACATTTCATAAGTTCAATTACATATGAGAAAATAAAAATTAGTTACAAAATATCAAAATGAAACCTAGTGTCCTACCAATGCACTGAAGATGGTGAGGTGACACGGACACTATGCAGAGCTGCAGGACGGTCTCACCCAGTCTGTGGTCTACTGGGCTCTCGATCAGTATCTCTAGAACCTACGCGTGGCAAAAGCAACACGCTAAGCAATAATGCTTAGTGGTGCAATAATAAAATAACAGGAAATAGCAGAAAATAAATATGTATTGAATGTATATGTCTTATTTGTTTGTGTTTGATATATTCATTTATTTCGTTAACTTTGTCCACTTTCATTCTTTTGGTTGCCCAAGTAACCTATCTTGAGCAGGCTGGATAAGCGGGTAACCGCACTTTGGGTATCTAGTACCTCGGGCCGTCACACCATCGGTCACATATGCATCTCGGTGTGCAATGAGCGGCTAATAAGCTGTAATAACATCAGGCACAAGGCCAAATCTCAACACAAGGTCAGAATGGCTAAAAGCCATGAAATCACATAATGGCATAATGCCATGTGCAGTACTGCTAACTGAACCCTATTGGCATGCCAAACTATCTAAACTAATCTTGTTAGGTATACTAGGGCATTTGATACTTTTGAATTCTTCAATTTTTGAATTTCAAGTTTTGGTGTCACTATTCACTTCATTAGTCAACAAAAATGTTGACTTTTGGATAGAAAATAGGTGCATTGGTTTTAACACTCTCAATGTACCACATTTTGCATTTAAAACTTGTTGGAATTAATCACCAATACCATTTCTAAGCTTAGCACTAAGGGGGCAGAATTTTCAGTTTTTGTACCCTAAATTTACTATTCCATTAGTGACTGTTACAGTGGAAATTTTGTAACACCCCTAAGTTCGGTAGTGCGTTCTACTGCTCTGGTGACCAGTGCTGTCCGGACGGCTAGGAAGCCTAGAACTACACTTCAATATGAATGAGGAGACATAAATAATGAAATACAAGAAAAGAAAGTACAAGAAAAACAAAGGAAAAATGATAGCAAAGAAATGTGATCAAGTTAAACGAGCCGGGAAACCTAACGATGGGTGACCGCACTGGAAGTCACGGCGTGGACCGTTGACTGGCCCTGGACTGCGGGGAACCCTGGAAAACATTTTTGTGACATAAATAGACCCTTGTTGAAGAATAAATATCATTAGAAATATCAAAGAAAAATTAAATAAATAGTACAAAGAAAAGTGAGAAATCGAAAAATAGACAAAACCCAGTAATACCGAAAAATCGGGAACATAACCCGAACAGGGGCATTATGGTCATTTGACATCCCGAATTGTCTTTTGACCTAAATGTCCATTAAAAATAAATAATATTACACTTAGAAAATGAAATGAAAAATTAATTTGGTGGTACCTAAAATAAATAGCTAAAATCAAGGGTTTAATGTGGGATTAAGTGAAAGTTTAGCTTAAAATATGATTTAATTTTTTAGTGGACCACTAAGGGAATTAATTAAACACATAGTGAGACATGTGTACACTTAATATGCAGCTGAAACTCCATCTTCTCCACATGAATTCAACATTGCCGTGAATGAAGGTGAGAGGAAACTCCATAGCCATTTTTCATGCAAGCTTTCTTAACTCTCCATTTTCAACTCCAACCTCTTAGGTTTCTTCATTAAACTTTGTCTACACATCACAAGGAAGATATTGATACCAATTTTGAGAAGTTTGGTGAAGGTTTAGCAAGTTACAATCAAAGGTAAGTTTACATTTTTTGAGAATTCCTTTGTTAAGTTTTGTGTGCATGTTATGGGTGTTGGTTTGGTGAAGGAAAATTTTGAGTTTGAAGAGTTATTGTTGTTTTCATTTTGGACAGCCATGAGTCACGTTTTTGATGATATATTTGTGCATATAATTGATGAGAAATAATGTTGATCATGGTGATTTAGTAACCTAGTGAATTATTTCATGTTTATATGGTGATTTATGCACTTGGATGGGAATTGGTAACTTGGACGGCACTTTGATGTTGAAGAAGATTTGCGGCAGCTTGGGAACACTTGAGTAATTGTATGTATTAAAGGAAGTGTGGGCAGAATATTGACCTAGAAGGATTGATGATATGTATGTAGATTGATATTGAAAAGTGTATGTAAGATTTGTAATGGTTAGGTGTGTATGTAATGGTACTTAGAAATTGTAAATGTGAATTATACTTGGTGTGTTGAGGGTAATGGTAATCTGCCCAAAATAATGTTAATGTAAAGTATAAAATGCTTTTGGTAATGTACCAAAACAGATTGGTAGGGTATGGAAGTAAACTTTGCAAGGTAAATATGTGTTTGAAGTGGGGTGTGAAAGGCATAGTGAGGGCAGTGTACATTTTAGCCTATAACCTTAAATATGTAACCTCAATTGGTATGAGACCAATTGGAGGTGAAACTAGGCACAAAATGTGCCAACTTTCATTGAGAAAACATACCAAAATTCTGCTTGCAAGGTGACCTAAAAAAATGACCAATTCGGATTAGGTGCAATTAGGACCTGAAAAATGACCAATTGGGCAGCAGTGAGTGTTTAGGCCATAACTCACTCAAACCAGGTCCAATTGACCTAAAATTTTGACCAAGAATAGTTAAGACCCATACCTACAAGTCTTATGAAGACACCAAAGCCCAGAAATGACCATAAGCAAGTCAAACAACTTGCATAAGTTCGGATCCAGAAACTGGCCGAACCAGAGTTGACCAAATTGACCTAAAATTGACCTAAAATGGTACCATTTGACCAGCAGTAGTATAATGACCATAACTTGGTCTACTTAACTCGGATTGACCTGAAATTTTGTTCCGCGTGCAATAAGACCAAGATCTACAAGTTTGTAGTTTTGACCGAAACCCGAAAACCGAGGGAACTAGGCCGTCCGGCTAGGTCAAACCAGTATCCCTAATCCAAAGAATTTGCATTAAAGTGCACTAAACAAGGAAATGACTTTGGTAAACGTACCAAACCTAAAACCCTATCGAATGTGACATATTAACGACACTAAAACCTAATTTACCTAAACGCATAGCGAGGGTCGGTATATTAGGTGATTAAGTGAATAATTGAGTTGATGCATTATTTACCAAACACCATCGATAGAGACAGTTTAATTTAATCTTGAAACACTTCAAATTGTGTTTCTCGATTAACAAGGACTCAAACAAAGGAAGGAAACACGAGTCGGACTGTGGGGACGATCATCGAGGTTTGTGCACAACGGCTATTTCTTTTGAATTTTTCAATTGAAATAAATTATGACTATTTGTATATTATTGTTTTAAATTGTGGAAATGTGTTTGGTGGACACTTATTGATTGAAAAACATTGTGAATGGTTTGAAACTGTGAAAAATTGTTTGAATGATATTGATGGATACTTATTGATTGAAAAGCAACGTAAATGGTTTTGTGGAAATTGAAGTGAATTACAATTGTGTTGCCATTTTGTGAATGAAATTATAACTTTGGAAATTTATTGGATTCTTACGGATCATTTGAATAAAATGTTTGGAATTGTTTTGACTCACAATTGGCATGACACGGATATTATGTTCCTCCTCCATTAATGGGGTGAGTGTGATTATTCCTCCCTCTTTGACTTATCGATGCAGGGTGAGTATGATTATGTTCCTCCCTCTTTGACTTCGATCCGAGGTGAGTATGGATGAGTACTCATTAGATAGCTAGCTTCCTCCCTCATTGATTTCGATTATTGGGGTGAGTATGTCTTGTCGTGGTGTACAACACGGCATATATGGAAAAATTTGTGTCATGACCTAAATTGTGTTATTGATTGGCAACATTGTATTATTCAATTATTTGATCGAATTGTGTTATCGATTTGCAAAACGATATTATTCAGTTATTTGATCGAATTGTGTTATTGATTTGCAAAACGATATTATTGATTATTTGAGCGAATTGTGTTATTGATTTGCAAAAAGGTATTATTCAGTTATTTGATCAAATTGTGTCATTGATTGGAAAAACTGTGTTATTCAGTAATTTGATCAAATTGTGTATGAATTGGCATTACGGTATTCTTAAACTATTTGACTAAATTGTGTTATTATGAATTTTGATAATTTGTGAATTGGAGTTTAAATTCCTTATGACATTCATTGTCTTGAATTTAACTATGGTTTTAAGTATCCACTATTGATATGATTTATGAATTGTGAATTAAAATTGTATTTGGTTAATGTTGTACTGCTGAGACATTGTCTCGTGATAGATTTTATTCTTTGTCGCGGTAGAGAGATAGACAGGCGATGGACTAGGCCGCTAGTACATCCAGTGAGGATTACACGGTATAACGAGTATACCAATATTTTGCATTTTGTCTTGTAATGTATATTCCTTTGTATGTATATTTTGTTGTTGGTTTTGAGCAGTTGTAAATCCAAATTGTACATTTGATTTGTAAAATAATTATGAGTGATTTTGGCTTGTACAAATTGTATTATATTTCTCGTATCTCAATCTTTGAAAAACCACTGTGGATTTGACTTGATAAATTGTTGTGTTGAGAAATGTATTGGAGTTGAGATTTGGAAAATTATTGAAGTGTTTTTATAGGTTTTCAAGAACTGTTTTGTCCAAAATACGGATGGCACTTTGCCAAAATTTTCTGAAACTCCAAATAAACCAAATGAGTTAGTTGTTTCACTTGATTCAAAAAGGTTTTTAACACCTATAAATAGTGCTCACCATTGTAAAAGAAGTAAGAAAAGTTTTAAAATCCCTTGTAGTGTATTTAATGGGTTATCGATGAAGCGGAGTTGGTGATTCATTGGGTATACTACGGGATCATGTTATGCCTTACAGAGGGGTAGGGTGTGACATGTTTTAGTGGTATCAGAGCAAAGTTTTTAAATTCTGTTTTCACTGGTTACTTGAATATTCTTTCTTCACGTACAACCGCTCAATATCATTGTTTGATACATACGTACATTACATTATAAATATGCACTAACGGGAGGAAATCTCCTTGTATTATTATGCAGGAGGTCTAAAATCCTCGAATTGACTATGGAAGATGGTGATCGTTGATCGATCAATCGATAGAGGCTGAGGTGCAAGGATGCCCCATGCCTACATAATGTCGATGGTTCAAGAGCACCACCCTGCGATCGCAGTCTCTGCTCGATTCGCTCGTGACGGCTGCAATTTTCGAACAAATGGATGGTAATGTGCCTACTCAAGCCCCAATACTGACTCGGTGGTACAACCACGGTCTTACGCTAGACAATATGACAAATTGATGAAGTATGGGGCTCTGAGTTTAAGGGCGATAGATCCTCTAGAAGGTGAGCAGTGGTTAGAGAGGATGGATAGGGTGTTCAAGAAACTTCATTGTACAGAGGAGCTCGATTTGAATACTCGGTATCCTTACTACGAGGATGCTTATGGTGGTGGAAAACCATTCCCCACGATGCAGTAGAACTGCAGTGCTAACATGGAATGACTTCCTCGGGAATTCAGCGTAAATATGTCCACGATGCTTATGTAGACCGTGTCGCAAGAGTTCCTAAGTGCAAACAGGGGGCCGATCAGTGGCTGAGCATGAAAGAGAATTTTTCCGCCTAAGCCATTATGCAGTAAGTCTACTTTCTACCAGTAGGAAGAGATGTAAGAGGTTTGAGACCGGCTTGAAGCCTAGTATCAGATTACAAGTGGTAGGATTCAAACATAACAACTTCTCTGAACTTATTTCTCAAGCACTAGAATTAGAAAGAATTGAATCTGAAGTGGCTCCTAAGAAAAAGAAATCAGAGAAGACAGAAAAAGAGGGAAAGTCAGTAGAACAGAGTTCTAGTGGTCCTACTGGAAAGAGGAAAAAACTTTGGGGGATACGACAGAGATAGTAAGAAGTCCGGTAGAGATAGATCTTTTGGACAGAAACCACCTCGATCCGATCAGCAAACTCAACAGAAACCCAGAAATGCGCTGTCAGATCGACTTTGTGAAACTTGTGGTAAACCACATAGTGGGGTATGCTATAGAGCCGTAGGAGCATGTTTTAAGCGTGGAGGCGGCCATTTTGCTAGGGATTGTGTAAATCCAGGTCGTTCTGGATCATTTACTACACCAAAGGGATCAACCCAAGTTTCTACCCCAAAGAGTTCACCATCAGTTAGTAGAGGCAAAGGTAGAGGTAGGGGTAGTACACCTAGAAGTCAGACTACTGTGAATCAGCCAAAACAGGGTGATGCTTCAACTAGAGTATACGCTATACGACAGAAAAGAGACTGAGACTTTTGACATCATTGCTGGTACTTTCTCAATTAGCAACTAAGATATATATATGTATTGTTTGACCTGGAGTTTGCATATTTTTATGTTAGTGTTAGAACTATATGTTCTGTTGTTATTCCTTTACAGGGGAATAAATTTTGACGCATTAGTGATTAGCCCTTAAGATAAGGATTGTGATAATAAGTGAAATTAGTTTTGAAAGAGTTTATCGGCGAAAAGTATTTTCTAACACACCATAAATTATAAAGCTAATTGGCGAGCCTACTTAATGTAAGGCAAGAGGACGTAAAAGTAAGATGCAGTAATGGAATTGCTCTAGATGAGGGCAAGGAGGTTATTGTTAGAAATTGCTAATGGATATTTTAATCTGAATAAGATTCGAATATCGATAAATTCAAAAAGAATAAAAGATAACAAAGTTTGATCTATTGGGATGTATCGTAGTAACTATGCAATGTTCTTGACGTTTATCTTGTAGTGCAGATTCTGATCTTGACTTGAGATTATTGTGTAGAGCTACGTACTACACCCGATAGTACACCTAGATAAGAATAGTTGCCAACGGCATACATTTTGGTATAGTTATGCCATGACAGAATTTAATTGTTAGAAATAAGTTTGAAAATCCTACTTAGGGATCTAAAACTCAAAAGTTAAAATATCGAAAGGTTATAGTTCAAGTACAAAAGGAAGTAAGTTATAGAATATTGACAGATAAAAAGAGTTATGAAAGTAGAGAATTGAACAGTTGATTCATGTGTAACAAAGAAATATTACAAATGTGAGGAAGACTATGGACTAGAATGGTCAGAGGACCAATGACTGATGAATGATTCTAACATGACCTCAAGGGTCATTCAAGGAGCAACGTGAACCAAAATATTAAATGACATAATAGTAAGAGGAGATTGGTGTTATCCAAACAAATTAAACATTGTATTAGATTGTTAATAGTCTTACGATGTTATTGAAAGGAGACATAAACGTATGACTATTGTAAGATGGCTCTCGGGTAAAAATTTCGTGGACGAAATTTATTTAAGGGGGGGAGAATTGTAACACCCCTAAGTTCGGTAGTGCGTTCTACTGCTCTGGTGACCAGTGCTGTCTGGACGGCTAGGAAGCCTAGAACTACACTTCAATATGAATGAGGAGACATAAATAATGAAATACAAGAAAAGAAAGTACAAGAAAAACAAAGGAAAAATGATAGCAAAGAAATGTGATCAAGTTAAATGGTAGGAAACCTAACGATGGGTGACCAGCCTTTGGGAAATCACGGCGTGGACCGTTGGTCGCCTCGGGGAACCACGGAAAACATTTTTGGGACATAAATAGACCCTTGTTGAAGAATAAATATCATTAGAAATATCAAAGAAAAATTAAATAAATAGTACAAAGAAAAGTGAGAAATCGAAAAACAGACAAAACCCGATGTCTGAAAAATCGGGAACATAACCCGAACAGGGGCATTATGGTCATTTGACATCCCGAATTGTCTTTTGACCTAAATGTCCATTAAAAATAAATAATATTACACTTAGAAAATGAAATGAAAAATTAATTTGGTGGTACCTAAAATAAATAGCTAAAATCAAGGGTTTAATGTGGGATTAAGTGAAAGTTTAGCTTAAAATATGATTTAATTATTTAGTGGACCACTAAGTGAATTAATAAAAAACATAGTCGCACATTTTTACACTTAATATGCAGCTGAAACTCCATCTTCTCCACATGAATTCAACATTGCCGTGAATGAAGGTGAGAGGAAACTCCATAGCCATTTTTCATGCAAGCTTTCTTAACTCTCCATTTTCAACTCCAACCTCTTAGGTTTCTTCATTAAACTTTGTCTACACATCACAAGGAAGATATTGATACCAATTTTGAGAAGTTTGGTGAAGGTTTAGCAAGTTACAATCAAAGGTAAGTTTACATTTTTTGAGAATTCCTTTGTTAAGTTTTGTGTGCATGTTATGGGTGTTGGTTTGGTGAAGGAAAATTTTGAGTTTGAAGAGTTATTGTTGTTTTCATTTTGGACAGCCATGAGTCACGTTTTTGATGAGATATTTGTGCATATAATTGATGAGAAATAATGTTGATCATGGTGATTTAGTAACCTAGTGAATTATTTCATGTTTATATGGTGATTTATGCACTTGGATGGGAAGTGGTAACTTGGGGCACTTTGATGTTGAAGAAGATTTGCGGCAGCTTGGGAACACTTGAGTAATTGTATGTATTGAAGGAAGTGTGGGCAGAATATTGACCTAGAAGGATTGATGATATGTATGTAGATTGATATTGAAAAGTGTATGTAAGATTTGTAATGGTTAGGTGTGTATGTAATGGTACTTAGAAATTGTAAATGTGAATTATACTTGGTGTGTTGAGGGTAATGGTAATCTGCCCAAAATAATGTTAATGTAAAGTATAAAATGCTTTTGGTAATGTACCAAAACAGATTGGTAGGGTATGGAAGTAAACTTTGCAAGGTAAATATGTGTTTGAAGTGGGGTGTGAAAGGCATAGTGAGGGCAGTGTACATTTTAGCCTATAACCTTAAATATGTAACCTCAATTGGTATGAGACCAATTGGAGGTGAAACTAGGCACAAAATGTGCCAACTTTCATTGAGAAAACATACCAAAATTCTGCTTGCAAGGTGACCTAAAAAAATGACCAATTCGGATTAGGTGCAATTAGGACCTGAAAAATGACCAATTGGGCAGCAGTGAGTGTTTAGGCCATAACTCACTCAAACCAGGTCCAATTGACCTAAAATTTTGACCAAGAATAGTTAAGACCCATACCTACAAGTCTTATGAAGACACCAAAGCCCAGAAATGACCATAAGCAAGTCAAACAACTTGCATAAGTTCGGGTCCAGAAACTGGCCGAACCAGAGTTGACCAAATTGACCTAAAATTGACCTAAAATGGTACCATTTGACCAGCAGTAGTATAATGACCATAACTTGGTCTACTTAACTCGGATTGACCTGAAATTTTGTCCCGCGTGCAATAAGACCAAGATCTACAAGTTTGTAGTTTTGATCGAAACCCAAAAACCGAGGGAACTAGGCCGTCCGGCTAGGTCAAACCAGTATCCCGGAATCCAGCAATTTGCATTAAAGTGCACTAAACAAGGAAATGACTTTGGTAAAACGTACCAAACCTAAAACCCTATCGAATGTGACATATTAACGACACTAAAACCTAATTTACCTAAAAGCATAGCGAGGGTCGGTATATTAGGTGATTAAGTAAATAATTGAGTTCAGTGAATTATTTACCATAAAACATCGATAGAGACAGTTTTAATTATTACTGAAACACTTAAATTTGTGTTTCTCGATTAACAAGGACTCGGCAAAGGAAGGAAACACTGAGTCGGACTGAGGACGATCATCGAGAGGTTTGTGCACAACGGCTATTTCTTTTGAATTTTTCAATTGAAATAAATTATGACTATTTGTATATTATTGTTTTAAATTGTGGAAATGTGTTTGGTGGACACTTATTGATTGAAAAACATTGTGAATGGTTTGAAACTGTGAAAAATTGTTTGAATGATATTGATGGATACTTATTGATTGAAAAGCACTGTAAATGGTTTTTGTGGAAATTGAAGTGAATTACGAATTGTGTTGCCATTTTGTGAATGAAATTATAACTTTGGAAATTTATTGGATTCTTACGGATCATTTGAATAAAATGTTTGGAATTGTTTTGACTCACAATTGGCATGACACGGATATTATGTTCCTCCTCCATTAATGGGGTGAGTGTGATTATTCCTCCCTCTTTGACTTATCGATGCAGGGTGAGTATGATTATGTTCCTCCCTCTTTGACTTCCGATCCGAGGTGAGTATGGATGAGTACTCATTAGATAGCTAGCGTCCTCCCTCATTGATTTCGATTATTGGGGTGAGTATGTCTTGTCGTGGTGTATAACACGGCATATATGGAAAAATTTGTGTCATGACCTAAATTGTGTTATTGATTGGCAACATTGTATTATTCAATTATTTGATCGAATTGTGTTATCGATTTGCAAAACGATATTATTCAGTTATTTGATCGAATTGTGTTATTGATTTGCAAAACGATATTATTCAGTTATTTGAGCGAATTGTGTTATTGATTTGCAAAAGGTATTATTCGATTATTTGATCAAATTGTGTCATTGATTGGAAAAACTGTGTTATTCAGTAATTTGATCAAATTGTGTATGAATTGGCAATACGGTATTCTTAAACTATTTGACTAAATTGTGTTATTATGAATTTTGATAATTTGTGAATTGGAGTTTAAATTCCTTATGACATTCATTGTCTTGAATTTAACTATGGTTTTAAGTATCCACTATTGATATGATTTATGAATTGTGAATTAAAATTGTATTTGGTTAATGTTGTGCACCACTGAGACATTGTCTCGTGATAGCTTTATTCTTTATGCAGTAGATGAAGGCAGGCGTGAAAAACACAAGATTATACCATTGAATTCAAAAATTTTCACCTAGGATCACATGCACCATGCAAGATTTATTTTTATCTATTTAATTTCAATGATAAACAACATATTAAAACTCTTTTAATGTGTTTTTGGATCTGTATTTGCCATTTAAGATTTTAAAATTAATCAGATTAATTTTAGAACCCTAGATTAAATCAAGAACGATTACACTAACCTCTTGATGTGCTGCAGCGTGTCTGCGCCTTTGAGATTCGTCTTCAGGACACCAGATGTTGTCCCTCTAGCTTGTCCACACCAAGAACACCTATGGCAGCCCTTGAACAGCTTCTAAAGCCTTTTCTATTAATTAGAAATTCAAGTTCTGCCTTTTAAGAGATTAGAGATGTAAACAGGACACTAGAAACAATTTCTAGTGTTCTTAATTCAAGAGATTGATGGCTAATCTCTTTGAATTGATGAGAGATGAAGAAGAATGGCTGGAGAGGCTCAAAGTGGCGTGACAATTGAGAGGAGAGGCTGCTAGTTATGTTTTCTTTTCATAACCCCACTTAAATAGCTAGGTTAACACATTAAACCCTAGCCACATGTCACCTTTTGATTAGCTCTAGGTTTAAGTGACCCAATCACATTGTGCCAAGTGTCAAACCTATATTTAATCTTGATTTTAATCATCTTACATGATTAAAAATATTTGTAAGCTTATGTGTTATGCCATGTGTCACCATCTCATGGTGCCACGTGTCACACCGCAAAATGACCAAAATGCCCTGTCTTAATTTTGAGTTCTTAACCCAAAATAATTATTTTCTTCTTCTAATTAATTTATATCAAATATAAATTAATTAATTAATCTCTATTAATTAATTTCTCATCAATTAAATTCATATTTAAACACTTTAAATATAAATTTAATTTATACTACACATCCAATAATCTAGATTTGGTTTCAAGTCATGCTAGGGACTTTGCAATTTTATTGCAAACCAAATCTATTTAATTAATCAATTAAACTCTTTAATTAATTAATTAAATCATATTTAAATAGGTGATAACTTGTGTATGTGTGTGACTTACTAGGCTCATCACTAATTGGCAATGAGACATGATATCAACTCTTAATATCATCGAACTCTTTCTTACCATAAATGATTTCTCTAAATCATTTTATGAACCTCATAGACCATGGTTAACACCTAGCATAGCATGCCATGGCCACCCAATTAGTAATAAGATTTACCTTAAATGAACCTATAATCATATGTTACCATGCACTAGAATCTCTCTGTTACAAAATCCTAACTCAAGTTGAGTCATGGTTTATGTCAAACTCCATTTGCTATGAATATTATGTTCTCTTTTAATTCCAGTTCTTGATTAAAAGATTTTTCTCATCGAAACTCTTTTACGAATAAATCTATCTGTCTGGCCAGAACTTGAAACATCAAGAACAATTAAATGAAAATAGGATTTTATCTCTATTTACTTAGAGAGCAGATTCCATCTTGATCAACACCTACCTCCATATATAACTAGCAGAGCCAACACATGCCCATATACCCATACATAGTACAAGTATGAAAGCGATATCAAACTCAAACTACCTATATACAAGATAACTGTGCTATCTCAGGTCTAAAGATTATATGCACGATATGATTTATGACAAAACATTGACAAGAGTAAACTCCATGTGCTTGTCATAAGTGTCACTAGTTGACCTACTTATCATGTATAAGTGCCTATCATGTTTGTTATATGGCATGAGACTCACCATTCCATCTTATTTATATCTCATATAAATAACTTGGGAACAAACATGAATACAATCTTTACGGATAAGTCATGTCCTTATTATGAAGTATCCTCGATTGTGAACCTATTTATGATACTTTGTGCTAGAAATATTGTCACTCATATTCATAACAACTTAAGAATAATATTTCTAACAAAATATCAATGGACCTTTTCTATTACACATAAATATTTTATGTAACCGGAAAAGTGGTAATGCCTTTATTAATAAAAATATGTACAAGATACATACTAAATGATATGCTCTAGGGCATATTACTAACAATCTCCCACTAGCACTAGAGCCATTCATTACAATATCTTAGACCCATCTTCTCAAGATGTCGGTCTAGCGAGATTATGACAAAGGCTTAGTGAATGGATCACTTGGTTTTTAGGCGATGTTATATTTTCTGCATGGCTATATCGCCTTGCCCAACTATATCACGATAATATGGTAGTGCCTTTCTATGTGTTTGGATTTTGGGTGAGACCTTAGTTCCTTAGCTTTGTATGTTGCTCCATTATTGTCACGATGTAGTGGAGCCGACTTAATGGAAGGAACTACTATAAGTTACATTACGAACTTCTTTATCCAAACGACTTCCTTTGCGACATCGATGCAATAATATACTCGACCTCGATAGTGGAATCTGCAATCGTGCTCTGTTTGGAACTCTTCCAACCATTGCACCTCCATTACAAATGAACACATATCCAGAGGTAGACTTTCTATCATCGATATCTGATTGGAAATCAGAATCAGTATAACCATCCAATTGCAAGTCTCCACCTCCATAAATCAAGAATAAATCCTTAGTTCTTCTTAAGTACTTAAGAATATTCTTGTGACTATCGATGTTCCAAACTGGATTGGATTGATACCGCTAGTCAAACTAACGACATATGCGATATCAGGCCTAGTACACAACATTGCATACATTAAACTTCCAATAGCGAAGCATATGGAATCTGGCCATCTTATCTCTTTCTTGGATGTCTTTGGAGACATCTCTTTAGAAAAGATGGATACCATGTCTCCTTGGTAACAATCCTCTCTTGGAATCAAGCATGTTAAACCTCTTTAACACCTTTTCCAAGTATAGACTTTGTGATAAACCAATTATCCTTTTCGCTCTATCTCTATAGATGCGAATCCCAAGAATATAGGTTGCCTCCCCTAAGTCTTTCATGGAGAATGTATTTGACAACCATACCTTTATAGTCATCAACATACCTGTATCATTACCCATCAACAGTATGTCATCCACATATAAGACAAGGAAAATGATAGCATTGTCACTAACCTTCTTATATACACATGGCTCATCCTCATTTTTGATAAAACTAAAGGATTTAATGGCTTCATCAAAACGGATGTTCCAACTCCTCGAAGCTTGTTTCAACCCATAAATGGATCGCTTTAGCTTGCATACCTTGGAACCATCTTGGGATTCAAATCCCCTAGGTTGTTCCATGAAAATGTTTTCTTCAATGTATCCATTAAGAAAAGCTGTTTTGACATCCATCTGCCAAATCTCATAATCATAGTATGCAGCTATTGCTAATAAAATCCTAATTGATTTAAGCATGGCAACAGGCGAGAAAGTCTCCTCATAGTCTATTCCTTGCCTTTGGCGAAACCCTTTCGCTACTAGCCTTGCCTTATAGGTCTCTACCTTTCCATGAGAACCAATTTTCTTCTTGAAAACCCATTTGTTCCCTATAGGTACAATACCTTCAGGTGGGTCAACAAGATCCCAAACTTGATTCTTATACATGGAATCAATCTCGGATTTCATAGCATCAATCCATTTTGAAGATTCTATATCGAATATAGCTTCTTCATAGGTAAGTGGTTCATCTCCATGATCTACTTCTTCTTGAGTTGACTACTCTTGTTCTTCTTCATGAAGAAACCCATATCTCACGGGTGGGTGAGATACCACAGTTGTTCTACGAGGAGCAGTGTAGATGTTTCATCAATGGGTATAGGTTGACTAGATGGATCTATATCCATCGATGCATTGGTTGGTCGAAATTCCCCAATTCTAACTCTATTTGCGTTCCTTTGCCTCCTTCTTGAACAACGTTGTTCAAGAAATGTGGCATCTCTACTTATCACAACCTTTTGTGAAGTAGGCAAATAAAAATAATATCCAAAACTATCTTTTGGATATCCAACAAATCGACCTTTTACGATCCGGTCTCCAATTTATCGGTGTTGACTTTTTGATATAATTTGGACAACCCCAAATCTTAACATGCTTAAGACTTGGTTTTCTTCCATGCCATATCTCATAAGGTGTGGAAGAAAGCGATTTTGATGGAATCCTATTCGAATATATAAAGTGATTCTAATGCAAATCCCCAAAGGAGATTGGCATATCGGTATAGCTCATCATACTACGTACCATATCCAATAAGTACGATTTCTCCTTCAGATACACCATTCGGTTGTGGCGTTCTGGAGAGTCGGTGAGAAACAATGCCATGCTCTCTCAAGTATTCATCAAATTCAGTACTCAAATATTCACCTCCACGATCTGATCGAAGAGCTTTAATATTTTTTCCTGTTTGATTTACTACTTCAGATTTAAATTCCTTAAACTTTTCAAAGGATTCATGTTTGTATTTCATCAAATACAAATACCCAAACCTTGATTTATCATCAGTAAAGGTAATAAAATAATGAAAACCCCCTCTAGCCATTTCTTTAAACGGACCACATACATCACTATGTATTAGTTCCAAAATATTTTCAGCTCTTAGCCCTTGTCCAACAAAGGGTGATCTAGTCATTTTCCCTTGAAGGCAAGATTCACAAGTTGGAGTAGGCTCAGAGCCCAATGAGGATAGAATCCCCATTTTCTCCAATTTTGCAATCCTATCTTCTGCAACATGACATAACCTTAAGTGCCACATATATTTTGAACTTGAGTTGGTTTTCACCATGGCATTGCATTCATTTAGATTGCTATACTCTTGCCAGTGGAAACACTTTCTTACTGGCAATGGAAATACTTTCCTGCTGGCAGTGGAAATACTTTCCTTTGCCTTTGTCAGCTTTGGTCTTTCTTTCTTGTTTAGCTATTTTCTTGGAAGGACCAGGAATCTGAGGTTTCTTTTTCTTATTGCCCTTCTTCTTGTTGGACTTTCCAGCAGAAGAAGATGCAACCAAAGCTACCTCTTTTCCTTTATTGCCTGGCATATTCTTTTGGGCAATAACCAGCATGTTGAGTAATTCAGCTAAGGTGCATTCCTGTTTAGTCATATGGAAATTTGTCACAAAATTCCCAAAAGACTCAGGAAGGGACTGAAGGATCAAATCCGTTTGTAGTTGGAAATCCATGTTGAAGTCAAGATGTTCCAACTGCTTAATCAGCCGAATCATCTTGTGGACATGATCCCCAACATTACATCCCTCGGACATCCTCATACGGAATAACTGTCTAGATATCTCATACCTAGCATTCCTGCTGTGCTCACCATACAACTCTTGTAGGTGAAGGAGGATCTCACTAGCACTCTGCATGTTCTCATGTTGCTTCTGTAACTCATTACTCATGGAAGCAAGCATGTAACACTTAGCTCTCATATCATGCTCCTTCCACTTGTCCAAAGTTTCATGTTCCTCTTAAGTGGCCTCTGGAGGTAAGGGACCAGGAACATTTGAATCTAGAACATATCCTATATGTTCAAGGTTCAAGACAAGTTTCAAATTTCTTAGCCAATCAAACAGATTAGGTCCTGTCAACCTGTTGTGATCAAGTATGCTTGCAAGGATATTGGATGGTGGTGGTTGTTTTGTGCTCATTTTTATCAGAAAATTAAGCTGAGAAAATAACCAGATTAATTAGTAAATGTATCAAGTAATTAACCAAAATGATTTTGGTATTTTAATCAAATTGGTCCTCCCACTAACTTAGCGAATCCTACACTTCCAAAGCAGAAAACGGAAATCCTAGTTGGATGGATTTCTAGTGGGTGATTGAATTCTTATAATTCTATTGATCATCCTCAGGTACATCCATTATTGGAATTACAATAAACTATAAGTGAGCAACTCCTTGCCCATCACATCTCATGTGAGGTTCAATCCTTTTACTAGCCCCTAATGCTCAAAATCTCGTGTACATCCAATATTGACTTATCTTGCATTAGTTAAGTTGATCCCATTGAGCGATAATTATTCAAATAATTTTAATGTCCTCAGGTACATCCAATATTGGCCACCAAACCATTTACATATTTACAACATCTCATGCTTAACAATTATTCTTAAGAAAATCTCTTAAATTAATTGCATCTCATGCAACTATTTAAAATTTCTTAAAATAATTGCCCCAATGGAGGGCTTATGTTATAATTACTTTAATTATAGCATTTCCAACTTAATCATTTGTTTGGAAGATTTTATAGCCATCCTAATTACTATTAAGGTCTCACTTTGCACATTATCCATTTAGCATGCATATATCATATAATTGCATACATTCCCATACATCTCATGCATTCATGGATAAGCGATAAATATGGTATGATCATGGACTTTCTAAGGGATTCAATTGAGCCACCAAGAATTGAATCGAGCATTCCTAGGTGCATTTCATTCATTCATTTTACAAGAGTTGCTGAAGGAGTACATAATCAACACTTGATCTTGAATTCCTCCCCTTTGGTCCCACCAATGCTCTTGACCTCCTTGAACTTCTTGCAATCCAATATTACATAGTAATCCTTGGCATACCAAGGCGAATTTACAAGAACTTAAATAAATGAAATTACAACCCAAAAATATTACAAACTTAATAATATATGCCCAAAATAAATTAAAATAAATTAATTTACAATTCCAAAGAAACATAAAAGAAATAAATCCAATCACATTGGTCTTTTATAGTCCATGATCATCCATCATGCATATCACTATTTAACAATTAAATAAAACATACATACTTATATTAAATTGAATATCTCATATTCAACTTAAAAATCCAGATTTGAATATGATTCAAATAAATTTAAAAATTCAGATTTGAATCTCATTCAAACAAATTTAAAAATTCAGATTTGAATCACATTCAAACAACTTCAAAAATTCAGATTTGAATCACATTCAAACATTTTTTAAAAAATCAGATTTGAATCACAATCAAATATTTTTTAAAAAATCAGATCTGAATTTTATTGAATCAATTTTAAAAAATCAGATTTAAATATGATTCAAACAACTTTAAAAATTCAGATTTGAATCACATTCAAACAACTTTTAAAATTCAGATTTGAATCACATTCAAACAATTTTTAAAATTCTGATTTGAATCATAATTTAATTGTGTGATTAAAACAACTAATTAAACACTTTAATTAGTCAAAGAATAGGCCTTAGATCATACAACAATTGCAGAATTAAAAGCCAAACCTTGAACCACCCATGGAACCATTGTTGCCGCCACCAATGGTGGCTTCACCATGTGTGCCGCCACACCTCATGATCCAACCAGCAATGAATCTCTTGATCTCATGATCAAACACACAATTAAATTATATAATCAACAATCTAAATGGCAAATATAGTGGCTGATACCAATTGAAGGCAGGCGTGAAAAACACAAGATTATACCATTGAATTCAAAAATTTTCACCTAGGATCACATGCACCATGCAAGATTTATTTTTATCTATTTAATTTCAATGATAAACAACATATTAAAACTCTTTTAATATGTTTTTGGATCTGTATTTGCCATTTAAGATTTTAAAATTAATCAGATTAATTTTAGAACCCTAGATTAAATCAAGAACGATTACACTAACCTCTTGATGTCTGCAGCGTGTGCGCCTTTGAGATCGTCTTGAGGACACGGATGTTGTCCCTCTAGCTTGTCCACACCAAGAACACCTATGGCAGCCCTTGAACAGCTTCTAAAGCCTTTTCTATTAATTAGAAATTCAAGTTCTGCCTTTTAAGAGATTAGAGATGTAAACAGGACACTAGAAACAATTTCTAGTGTTCTTAATTCAAGAGATTGATGGCTAATCTCTTTGAATTGATGAGAGATGAAGAAGAATGGCTGGAGAGGCTCAAAGTGGCGTGACAATTGAGAGGAGAGGCTGCTAGTTATGTTTTCTTTTCATAACCCCACTTAAATAGCTAGGTTAACACATTAAACCCTAGCCACATGTCACCTTTTGATTAGCTCTAGGTTTAAGTGACCCAATCACATTGTGCCAAGTGTCAAACCTATATTTAATCTTGATTTTAATCATCTTACATGATTAAAAATATTTGGCAAGCTTATGTGTTATGCCATGTGTCACCATCTCATGGTGCCACGTGTCACTGCTACAAAATGACCAAAATGCCCCTGTGTCTTAATTTTGAGTTCTTAACCCAAAATAATTATTTTCTTCTTCTAATTAATTTATATCAAATATAAATTAATTAATTAATCTCTATTAATTAATTTCTCATCAATTAAATTCATATTTAAACACTTTAAATATAAATTTAATTTATACTACACATCCAATAATCTAGATTTGGTTTCAAGTCATGCTAGGGACTTTGCAATTTTATTGCAAACCAAATCTATTTAATTAATCAATTAAACTCTTTAATTAATTAATTAAATCATATTTAAATAGGTGATAACTTGTGTATGTGTGTGACTTACTAGGCTCATCACTAATTGGCAATGAGACATGATATCAACTCTTAATATCATCAAACTCTTTCTTACCATAAATGATTTCTCTAAATCATTTTATGAACCTCATAGACCATGGTTAACACCTAGCATAGCATGCCATGGCCACCCAATTAGTAATAAGATTTACCTTAAATGAACCTATAATCATATGTTACCATGCACTAGAATCTCTCTGTTACAAAATCCTAACTCAAGCTGGAGTCATGGTTTATGTCAAACTCCATTTGCTATGAATATTATGTTCTCTTTTAATTCCAGTTCTTGATTAAAAGATTTTTCTCAGCAGAAACTCTTTTACGAATAAATCTATCTGTCTGGCAGGAACTTGAAACATCAAGAACAATTAAATGAAAATAGGATTTTATCTCTATTTACTTAGAGAGCAGATTCCATCTTGATCAACACCGACCTCCATATATAACTAGCAGGAGCCAACACATGCCCATATACCCATACATAGTACAAGTATGAAAGCAATATCAAACTCAAACTACCTATATACAAGATAACTGTGTTATCTCAGGTCTAAAGATTATATGCACTGATATGATTTATGACAAAACATTGACAAGAGTAAACTCCATGTGCTTGTCATAAGTGTCACTGGTTCGGCCTACTTATCATGTATAAGTGCCTATCATGTTTGTTATATGGCATGAGACTCACCATTCCATCTTATTTATATCTCATATAAATAACTTGGGAACAAACATGAATACAATCTTTCTGGATAAGTCATGTCCTTATTATGAAGTATCCTCGATTGTGAACCTATTTATGATACTTTGTGCTAGAAATATTGTCACTCATATTCTTAACAACTTAAGAATAATATTTCTAACAAAATATCAATGGACCTTTTCTATTACACATAAATATATTATGTAAACGGAAAAGTGGAAATGCCTTTATTAATAAAAATATGTACAAGATACATACTAAATGATATGCTCTAGGGCATATTACTAACAGTAGAGAGATAGACAGGGCAGTAGACTAGGCTGCTAGTACATCCAGCGAGGGATTACCTGGTATAACGAGTATACCAATATTTTGCATTTTGTACTGTAATGTATATTCACTGTATGTATATTTTGTTGTTGGTTTTGAGCAGTTGTAAATCCAAATTGTACATTTGATTTGTAAAATAATTATGAGTGATTTTGGCTTGTACAAATTGTATTATATTTCTCGTATCTCAATCTTTGAAAAACCACTGTGGATTTGACTTGATAAATTGTTGTGTTGAGAAATGTATTGGAGTTGAGATTTGGAAAATTATTGAAGTGTTTTTTATAGGTTTTCTGAAGAACTGTTTTGTCCAAAATACAGATGGCACTTTGCCAAAATTTTTACAGAAACTCCAAATAAACCAAATGAGTTAGTTGTTTCACTTCAGTTCAAAAAGGTTTTTAACACCTATAAATAGTGCTCACCACTGTAAAAGAAGTAAGAAAAGTTTTTAAAATCCCTTGTAGTGTATTTAATGGGTTATCAGTAGACGGAGTTGGTAATTCATTGGGTATACTACGGGATCATGTCATGCCTTACAGAGGGGTAGGGTGTGACAAATTTGAGGAAATGGTAAACATGAAAGTTGTTCCTTATTTTGTCTAGTTGAATTTCTTTTTTTGAATCACTCCATTTGGAGTTTTGTAGCTCCAGATATGGTCCAAAAACCACAGCTGGCCGGATTGCAAAACTGCAGAATTGACCATATCTACAGTGCAGTGAATAGTGACTGCCACTGCCTTGTTGGATAGGTTCTGGTCATAATTTCGGGTAGGTTTCTTCATGAAAGTTGTTTGTCTATATCTTATCTTGTTGCTGTAAAACTTTCAGGTCAATTGGACCATTCTACAGTGAGTTATGGCCAAATGAACAGTCAATGTTTATTTGGTCATTCTGCAGAATTTGATTGCAGGGTATCCGGATTGGGGCCAATTTTTGGTCTACTTGCTTTGGTCTTTTGGGCATGGTTTCTTCAGCAAAATTGTGCCATTATGTGTCTAGTTTCATTTCCAATTGGCCAAACACCAATTGAACCTACACAGCCAAAGTTATGGCTGTCTAAGTGGGCTGGAATCACAGCCACCCACTGCACTCACTAGGCAGCATACCCATTTCAGTTTGCCATGCAATAGTTCACTCCAAATTATGGTCAACTTACCTTAAATGGTCACTAATTGACCATTAGAATGTTCTTTAACAATTTCATAAGCAAAGTCCAAGTTTCACTCCCAAACCCTAGCTCATATTCAAGGTTTACACAAATTACCTTAGTTAACTAACTAATTCATTATCCTTATGTTTATATACTTTAAACATGATTTCTAGTTCACTCCAAGTCCATCAAAAACACTCCATCTTGTTCCTTCCTTAGGGCTGCCGAATTCCATGGGGTATATACACATAAATTTCATTCATTTGATTCACAAATTCTTACTTATATTAAGTCTTTAACATGGAATAAAAGAGGTATAAGTGTAAATAGGCACTAACCTCTTGTAGGGCAGAATTTTCCCAAGCTTGACTTCACTTTCTTTCCTTTTTTAGGCTGCCTAGAGTTTCCTTAGAGTGTGTGGATAAATTTTTGTGAAGGTGACTTAGGGTTTAGTAGTGGAATTTCATGGGAAATGGAAGTAATTAAAGGAAATTTTCATGGAGGGTTATGGAGGAGAGGTCACGGCTTGAGGAAGAAGAAGAAGAAGAGCATAATTTTTTTGGTCTTCTTTTATCTCTTTTATTAGTTAATTAGATGGTTGTTTAATTATGATTGGAGGGAGCTTTTAAATGACATTATAATATGTCATAAATGAGCCTTTTATCTCATTTTCTATTCTTTACTTCTCTACTTATTTTCAATTTAATTTTTAGCAATATTTATTCACATTTTATGTCATAATAATTATTTACTCAACTGGACAAGTCGGCCAAAAATCGTCTCTGAAGGCGAAATGACCAAAATGCCCTCCGTTTGGCTTAACGGGTCAAAATTGTCTGTACCGATTGAAAAATTTTTCTAAATATTTTCTTGGCATTCTAATGCCATAGGAACTTCAATGACCCTTCTCTGGAGTCCCAAAAATTAGTTTATGAATTTTTACCAGGGTTTAGGGCTCCTAGTTGCGAGAACCGCAACTTCCCTCTGGGTTACCCATCGCTTGGGCACCGGCTCATTTAACTTGGTTGTATTTTATTTCTAAAATTTTTTCTAAATTTTATTTATTAATATTTGAGTTAATTATAGTCCCTCACTTTAGTTTAAATATTTTTTCGGACGTTCTTGCTGTCCGAACCGACACCGGTCATCGGAACAGTAGCATGTACGGAGTTGCTACCGGGAGGGTGTTACAAGTAGGGGTGTTACAATTCTTCCCCCCCCCCCTAAAATAATTTTGTCCTCGAAATTTTACCTGGTATCAGTATTTGAATAGTTGTGGGTGCTATCTCTTCATGTCCTATTTACGCTCCTAAGTAGCTTCCTGGCCTGAATGATGGTTCCTTAGCACTTTAACCAATAATATTTACTTATCGATTGCTCACCTCGTGTGCCAAGTTTCTTACGAGCTTCTGTCATAAGTTAGATTCAAATTCATTTCAATTTTAGAGGTAAGCCAATCTGTGTGTTAGTGGATCCGCTTTTCTAGGACCTCGTGTGATCCTATGGGTGAGAACTTAGTTTTACTCTTTTCTTATCAAATCTCTTAATCATTTGATGTAACCTTCAGTTTAATTTAGAATATTTTAGTCTTTTCTTGTTGTTGTTTTAGCAATTATTTTCTTTTGTAGTCTTTTCTTTCTCGGCCATAGGTCCATAACCATTATCTTACCATCTCCATTTATGACCAAGGCCTATGTGCCATTTTGCACTATCTTGTTTGATTTGGTTTAACTTATTTCTTTCTTGATAAAATAGTTCGGAATATCGTTACACATCTTAAGTAAATTGCTTGCCTTGGTGGCAATTCCTCATCTAGTATTTTTCTCATTTTTTTTTACTGTTCTATTTATTTTTATCTATTGATATTTTATAGCATATTTTGCACTGATGTGTAGTCATTATTTTCTTTTGTACTGAACTATAACCTTTCAATATTCTAACTTTAGAGTTTTAAATCCCAAGTTAGGATTTTCAAACTCCTTTCCAATAAGAAAACTTTATCTTATCATAACTGTACCAAAACAGATGCCGTTTGCAACTATTCTTATTCTTGTGTACGTAGCTCTACACAATAAATCCCAAGTCAGCACTGTATGTTAGTAGTATGCCTTAGAGCATATCATTTAGTATGTATCTTGTACATATTTTTATTAATAAAAGGCATTTCCACTTTTCCGTTTACATAATATATTTATGTGTAATAGAAAAGGTCCATTGATATTTTGTTAGAAATATTATTCTTAAGTTGTTAATAATATGAGTGACAATATTTCTAGCACAAAGTATCATAAATAAGTTCACAATCGAGGATACTTCATAATAAGGACATGACTTATCCGGAAAGATTATATTCATGTTTGTTCCCAAGTTATTTATATGAGATATAAATAAGATGGAATGGTGAGTCTCATGCCATATAACAAACATGATAGGCACTTATAAATGATAAGTAGGCCGAACCAGTGACACTTATGACAAGAACATGGAGTTTACTCTTGTCAATGTTTTGTCATAAATCATATCAGTGCATATAATCTTTAGACCTGAGATAGCACAGTTATCTTGTATATAGGTAGTTTGAGTTTGATACTGTTTTCATACTTGTACTGTGTATGGGTATATGGGCATCTGTTGGTTCCTACTAGTTATATATGGAGGTAGGTATTGATCAGGATGGAATCTGTTCCTCTAAGTAAATAGAGATAAAATCCTATGTTCATTTAATTGTTCTTGATGTTTCAAGTTCCTGGCCAGGACAGATAGATTTATTCAGAAAAGAGTTTCTGATGAGAAATTCTTTTTAATTAAGAACTGGAATTAAAAGAGAACATAATATTCATAGCAAATGGAGTTTGACATAAACCATGACTCCAGCTTGAGTTGGGATTTTGTAACGGAGAGATTCTAGTGCATGGTAACATATGATTATAAGTTCTTTTAAGGTAAACCTTATTACTAATTGGGTGGCCATGGCATCCTATGCTAGGTGTTAACCATGGTCTATGAGGTTCATAAAATGATTTAGAGAAATCATTTATGATAACAAAGAGTTCTGATGATATTAAGAGTTGATATCATGTCTCATTGCCAATTAGTGATGAGCCTAGTAAGTCATACACATACACAAGTTATCACCTATTTAAATATGATTTAATTAATTAATTAAAGAGTTTAATTGATTAATTAAATAGGTTTGGTTTGCAATTAAATTGCAAAGTCCCTAGCATGACTTGAAATCAAATCTAGATTATTGGATGTGCAGTATAAATTAAATTTATATTTAAAATGTTTAAATATGAATTTAATTAATGAGAAATTAATTAATAGAGATTAATTAATTAATTTATATTTGATATAAATTGATTAGAAGAAGAGAAATAATTATTTTGGGTTGAGAACTCAAAATTAAGATACAGGGGCATTTTGGTCATTTCACAGTGTGACACGTGGCACCATGAGATGATAACACATGGGATTACACATAAGCTTGCTAAATGTTTTTTAATCATGTAAGATGATTAAAATCAAGATTAAATATAGGTTTGACACTTGGCACAATGTGATTGGGTCACTTAAACCTAGAGCTAATCAAAGGGTGACATGTGGCAAGGGTTTAATGTGTTAACCTAGCTATTTAAGTGTTGTTATGAAAAGAAAAACAACCAGTAGCCACTCCTCTCCTTTTTTATGCCATTTTGAGGCTCTTCATCTATTCCTCTTCATCTCTCATCAATTCAAAGAGATTAGCCATCAATCTCTTGAATGAAGAACACTATAAATTGTTTCTAGTGTCCTGTTTACATCTCTAATCTCTTAAAAGGCAGAACTTGTATTTCTAATTAATAGAAAATGCTTTAGAAGCTATTCAAGGGCTGCCATAGGTATTCTTGGTGTGGACAAGCTAGAGGGACAACATTTGGTGTCCTGAAGACGAATATCAAAGGCGCAGACACGCTGCAGTGCATCAATAGGTTAGTGTAATTGTTCTTGATTTAATCTAGAGTTTTAAAATTAATCTGATTAATTTTAAAATCTTAAATAGCAAATACAGATCCAAAAACATATTAAAAGAGTTTTAATAAGTTGTTTATCATTGAAATCAAATAGATAAAAATAAATCTTGCATGATGCATGTGACCCTTGGTGAAAATTTTTGAATTCAATGGTATAAACTTGTGTTTTTCACGCTTCCGTTCCTTCAATTGGTATTAGAGCTACTATATTTGCCATTTAGATTGATGTTTATATGATTTAATTGTGTGTTTGATCATGAGATCAAAAGTTCATTGTTGGTTGCAAAGCCAAGGTGGCGGCACAAATTATGAACACCATGGTGCGCATGGTTGATGCACCACAATGGTGTGCAAAGGTAAATGGATGGTGAATGTGCAATTGTTGTATGATCTAAAATCCATTTTATGTCTAATTAAATTGTTTAATTAGAATTT
Source organism: Hevea brasiliensis (assembly GCF_030052815.1). Classification (NCBI taxonomy): domain Eukaryota; kingdom Viridiplantae; phylum Streptophyta; class Magnoliopsida; order Malpighiales; family Euphorbiaceae; genus Hevea; species Hevea brasiliensis. The sequence continues at coordinate 56,412,639 of NC_079506.1, read as the reverse complement.
TTATCACACAATTAAATTATGATTCAAATCTGAATTTTAAAAGTTTTTGAATGTGATTCAAATATGAATTTTTAAAGTTGTTTGAATCATATTTAAATCTGATTTTTTAAAATTGATTGAATAAAATTCAGATCTGATTTTTAAAAAATGTTTGAATGTGATTCAAATCTGATTTTTTAAAAAATGTTTGAATGTGATTCAAATCTAAATTTTTAAAGTTGTTTGAATGTAATTCAAATCTGAATTTTTAAATTTGTTTGAATGAGATTCAAATATGAATTTTTAAATTTATTTGAATCATATTCGAATCTGGATTTTTAAGTTGAATATGAGATATTCAATTTAATTTAAGTATGTATGTTTTATTTAATTGTTAAATAGTGATATGCATGATGGATGATCATGGACTATAAAAGACCAATATGATTGGATTTATTTCTTTTATGTTTCTTTGGGATTGTAAATTAATTAATTTATTTTAATTTATTTTGGGCATGTATTATTAAGTTTGTAATAATTTTTGGGTTGTAATTTCATTTATTTAAGTTCTTATAAATTCGCCTTGGTATGCCAAGGATTACTATGTAATATTGGATTGCAAGAAGTTCAAGGAGGTCAAGAGCATTGGTGGGACCAGTGGGAGGAATTCAAGATCAAGTGTTGATTATGTACTCCTTCAGTAACTCTTGTAAAATGAATGAATGAAATGCACCTAAGAATGCCCTGATTCAATTCTTGGTAGCTCAGAATTGAATCCCTTAGAAAGTCCATGATCATACCATATTTATTGCTTATCCATGAATGCATGAGATGTATGGGAATGTATGCTATTATATGATATATGCATGCTAAATGGATAATGTGCAAAGTGAGACCTTAATAGTAATTAGAATGACCATAAAATCTTTCAAACAAATGATTAAGTTGGAAATGCTATAATTAAAGTAATTATAACATAGGCCCTCCATTGGGGCAATTATTTTAAGAAATTTTAAATAGTTGCATAAGATGCAATTAATTTAAGAGATTTTCTTAAGAATAATTGTTAAGCATGAGATGTTGTAAATATGTAAATAGTTTGGTGGCCAATATTGGATGTACCTGAGGATATTAAAATTATTTGCATAATTACTGGCTCAGTGGGATCAACTTAACTAATGCAAGATACGTCAATAATGGATGTACCTGAGATTTTGAGCATTAGGGGCTAGGTAAAGGATTGAACCTCACATGAGATGTGATGGGCAAGGAGTTACTCGCTTATAGTTTATTGTAATTCCAATAACGGATGTACCTGAGGATGATCAATAGAATTATAAGAATTCAATCACCCACTAGAAATCCATCCAACTAGGATTTCTGTTTTCTACTTTGGAAGTGTAGGATTCGCTAAGTTAGTGGGAGGACCAATTTGATTAAAAGACCATAATCATTTTAGTTAATTACATGATATATTTACTAATTAATCTGGTTATTTTCTGCAGTTAATTTTCTGATAAAAATGAGCACAGAACAACCACCACCATCCAATATCCTTGCAAGCATACTTGATCGCAATAGGTTGACAGGACCTAATATGTCTGATTGGCTAAGAAATTTGAAACTTGTCCTGAACCTTGAACATATAGGATATGTTCTAGATTCAAATGTTCCTGGTCCTTTACCTCCAGAGGCCACTTAATAGGAACATGAAATTTTGGACAAGTGGAAGGAGCATGATATGAGAGCTAAGTGTTACATGCTTGCTTCCATGAGTAATGAGTTACAGAAGCAGCATGAGAACATGTTGAGTGCGAGTGAGATCCTCCTTCACCTACAAGAGTTGTATGGTGAGCACAGCAGGAATGCTAGGTATGTGATATCTAGACAGCTATTCCGTATGAGGATGTCTGATGAACAGAATATTGGAGATCATGTCCACAAGATGATTCGGCTGATTGAGCAGTTGGAACATCTTGACTTCAACATGGATTTCCAACTACAGACGGATTTGATCCTTCAATCCCTTCCTGAGTCTTTTGGGAATTTTGTGACAAATTTCCATATGACTCAATAGGAATGCACCTTAGCTGGTTTACTCAACATGCTGGTTATTGCCCAAAAGAATATGCCGGGTAATAAAGGAAAAGAGGTAGCTTTGATTGCATCTTCTTCTGCTGGAAAGTCCAACAAGAAGAAGGGCAATAAGAAAAAGAAACCTCAGATTCCTGGTCCTTCCAAGAAAATAGCTAAACAGAAAAGGAAGACTAAAGCTGATGGAGGCAAAGGAAAGTGTTTCCACTGCCAACAGGATGGGCCTTTGGAAAGGAACCGCCTGCAGTATCTTGCTTCTCTAAAGGACAAGAAGGATACACCTTTAGAAGGTATGTCCATATCTTGTTATTTAGATTCTGATGATACTCATAGTTCATCTACAGCTTGGGTTTTAGATACTGGTGCCAGTTCTCACATTTCTAATGATATGCATGAACTAGCAAATAGTAGCAGCTAGCATTCTCAAGATATTAGAGTCCAGATTGGCAATGGCTCAACTGTTAAAGCTTTAGCCATAGGATCTAAATCTTTTTACATGTTTGGACATGTTTTGTGTTTGGATAATATTTTATATGTACCTGATGCTTTTAATAACATCATTTCTATATCTAGTTTGACTAGAAATGGCTATGAATTTCAGTTCACAGATGATGTTTGCAATATTTATTTTAGAAATAAATATGTTGGTTCGGGTTATATGAATGATGATCTTTATTATTTGGATAATAATGACAAACACAAATTGAATGCAAGTGATCAAAAAGAATGCAATGCCATGGTGAAAACCAACTTAAGTTCAAAATATATTTGGCACTTAAGGTTATGTCATGTTGCAGAAGATAGGATTGCAAAACTGGAGAAAATGGGGATTCTATCCTCATTGGGCTCTGAGCTTACTCCAACTTGTAAATCTTGCCTTCAGAGCAAAATGACTAAATCACCCTTTGTTGGACAAGGGCAAAGAGCTGAAAATATTTTGGAGTTAATACATAGTGATGTATGTGGACCATTTAAGGAAATGGCTAGAGGCGGTTTTCATTATTTTATTACCTTTACTGATGATAAATCAAGGTTTGGGTATTTGTATTTGATGAAATATAAACATGAATCCTTTGAAAAGTTTAAAGAATTTAAATCTGAAGTAGAAAATCAAACAGGAAAGAGTATTAAAGCTCTTCGATCAGATCGTGGAGGTGAATATTTGAGTACTAAATTTGATGAATACTTGAGAGAGCATGGCATTGTTTCTCAGCTGACTCCTCCAGGAACGCCACAGCTGAATGGTGTATCTGAAAGGAGAAATCATACCCTATTGGATATGGTACGTAGTATGATGAGCTATACTAATATGCCAATCTTCTTTTGGGGATTTGCATTAGAATCAGCTTTGTATATTCTGAATAGAATTCCATCAAAATCAGTTTCTTCCACACCTTATGAGATATGGCCTGGAAGAAAACAAAGTCTTAAGCATGTTAAGATTTGGGGTTGTCCAGCTTATATCAAAAAGCTGAACACTGATAAATTGGAGACCAGATCAGAAAAAGGTCAATTTGTTGGATATTCAAAAGATAGTTTTGGATATTATTTTTATTTGCCTACTTCACAAAGGTTGTGATAAGTAGAGATGCCACATTTCTTGAACTTTCTTGAACAACAGTTTGTTCAAGAAGGAGGCAAAGGAAGGCAAATAGAGTTAGAATTGGAGAATTCTGACCAACCAACAGATCAGATGGATATAGATCTATCTAGTCAACCTATACCCGTTGATGAAACATTTGCAGCTGTTCCTCATAGAACAACTAGGGTATCTCACCCACCAGTGAGATATGGTTTTCTTCATGAAGAAGAACAAGAGTTGTCTATTCATGAAGAAGTAGATCATGGAGATGATCCACTTACCTATGAAGAAGCTATATCAGATATAGACTCTTCAAAATGGATTGATGCTATGAAATCCGAGATTGATTCCATGTATAAGAATCAAGTTTGGGATCTTGTTGACCCACCTGAAGGTATTGTATCTATAGGGAACAAATGGGTTTTCAAGAAGAAAATTGGTTCTGATAGAAAGGTAGAGACCTATAAGGCAAGGCTAGTAGCGAAAGGGTTTCGCCAAAGGCAAGGAATCGACTATGAGGAGACTTTCTACTTTGTTGCCATGCTTAAATCAATTAGGATTTTATTAGCAATAGTTGCATACTATGATTATGAGATTTGGCAGATGGATGTCAAAACAGCTTTTCTCAATAGATACATTGAAGAAAACATTTTCATGGAACAACCTAGGGGTTTTGAATCCCAAGATGGTTCCAAGGTATGCAAGCTAAAGCGATCCATTTCTGGGTTGAAACAAGCTTCGAGGAGTTGGAACATCCATTTTGATGAAACCATTAAATCCTTTGGTTTTATCAAAAATGAGGATGAGCCATGTGTATATAAGAAGGTTAGTGACAGTGCTATCACTTTCCTTGTCTTATATGTGGATGACATACTGTTGATGGGTAATGACACAGGTATGTTGATGACTATAAAGGTATGGTTGTCAAATACATTCTCCATGAAAGACTTAGGGGAGGTAACCTATATTCTTGGGATTCGCATCTATAGAGATAGAACGAAAAGAATAATTGGTTTATCCCAAAGTCTATACTTGGAAAAGGTGTTAAAGAGGTTTAACATGCTTGATTCCAAGAGAGGATTGTTACCAGTGAGACATGGTATCCACCTTTCTAAAGAGATGTCTCCAAAGACACCTGAAGAAAGAGATAAGATGGCCAGGATTCCATATGCTTTGGCTATTGGAAGTTTAATGTGTCTTGTACATATTTTTAGTAGTATGCCCTAGAGCATATCATTTAGTATGTGTCTTGTACATATTTTTATTAATAAAAGGCATTTCCACTTTTCCATTTACATAATATATTTATGTGTAATAGAAAAGGTCCATTGATATTTTGTTAGAAATATTATTCTTAAGTTGTTAAGAATATGAGTGACAATATTTCTAGCACAAAGTATCATAAATAGGTTCACAATCGAGGATACTTCATAATAAGGACATAACTTATCCAGAAAGATTGTATTCATCTTTGTTCCCAAGTTATTTATATGAGATATAAATAAGATAGAATGGTGAGTCTCATGCCATATAACAAACATGATAGGCACTTATAAATGATAAGTAGGTCGAACTAGTGACACTTATGACAAGCACATGGAGTTTACTCTTGTCAATATTTTGTCATAAATCATATCAGTGCATATAATCTTTAAACCTGAGATAGCACAGTTATCTTGTATATAGGTAGTTTGAGTTTGATACTGCTTTCATACTTGTACTGTGTATGGGTATATGGGCATCTGTTGGCTCCTACTAGTTATATATGAAGGTAGGTGTTGATCAAGATAGAATCTGTTCCTCTAAGTAAATAGAGATAAAATCCTATGTTCATTTAATTGTTCTTGATGTTTCAAGTTCCTGGCCAGGACAGATAGATTTATTCAGAAAAGAGTTTCTGATGAGAAAATCTTTTTAATCGAGAACTGGAATTAAAAGAGAAGATAATATTCATAGCAAATGGAGTTTGACATAAACCATGACTCTAGCTTGAGTTGGGATTTTGTAACAGAGAGATTCTAGTGCATGGTAACATATGATTATAAGTTCATTTAAGATAAACCTTATTACTAATTGGGTGGCCATGGCATGCTATGCTAGGTGTTAACCATGGTCTATGAGGTTCATAAAATGATTTAGAGAAATCATTTATGATAAGAAAGAGTTCTGATGATATTAAGAGTTGATATCATGTCTCATTGCCAATTAGTGATGAGCCTAGTAAGTCACACACATACACAAGTTATCACCTATTTAAATATGATTTAATTAATTAATTAAAGAGTTTAATTGATTAATTAAATCGGTTTGGTTTGCAATTAAATTGCAAAGTCCCTAGTATGACTTGAAATCAAATCTAGATTATTAGATGTGTAGTATAAATTAAATTTATATTTAAAGTGTTTAAATATGAATTTAATTAATGAGAAATTAATTAATAGAGATTAATTAATTAATTTATATTTGATATAAATTGATTAGAAGAAGAGAAATAATTATTTTGGGTTGAGAACTCAAAATTAAGACATAGGGGCATTTTGGTCATTTCACAGTGGACACATGGTACCATGAGATGGTGAAACATGGGATTACACATAAGCTTACCAAATGTTTTTTAATCATGTAAGATGATTAAAATCAAGATTAAATATAGGTTTGACACTTGGCACAATGTGATTGGGTCATTTAAAACTAGTGCTAATAAAAGGGTGACATGTGGCAAGGGTTTAATGTGTTAACCTAGCTATTTAAGTGTTGTTATGAAAACAAAAACAACCAGCAGCCACTCCTCTCCTTTGTCATGCCATTTTGAGGCTCTTCATCTATTATTCTTCATCTCTCATCAATTCAAAGAGATTAGCCATCAATCTCTTGAATTAAGAACACTATAAATTGTTTATAGTGTCCTGTTTACATCTATAATCTCTTAAAAGGCAGAACTTGTATTTCTAATTAATAGAAAAAGCTTTAGAAGCTGTTCAAGGGCTGCCATAGGTGTTCTTGGTGTGGACGAGCTAGAGGGACAACATCTGGTGTCCTGAAGATGAATATCAAAGGCGCGAGACATTGCGATGCATCAAGAGGTTAGTGTAATCGTTCTTGATTTAATCTAGGGTTCTAAAATTAATCTGATTAATTTTAAAATCTTAAATGGCAAATACAGATCCAAAAACATATTAAAAGAGTTTTAATATGTTGTTTATCATTGAAATCAAATAGATAAAAATAAATCTTGCATGATGCATGTGACCCTAGGTGAAAAATTTTGAATTCAATGGTATAAACTTGTGTTTTTCACGCTTCTGTTCCTTCACTGTAATCTGCAGCTTCTAGTAAAAACATCAAAAATATTGCATAGTTACTACAATACATCCCAATAGAACAAACTTCCCTATATCTTATTTCTTTTAAATTCACTAATATCTTGAACTTATTTTGATTATGGTGTCCACTGACATCTATCAGTAGTAATACCCTTACCCGCATCTAAAGTAGCTATATTACTATAACTTACTTTTAGATTCATTTTCCTTATATACTTAGGCTTAGTAATTAACTTTACAAATTCTTATGTGCTAGCAATTACTTTTCACTGACAAACTCTTCCAAAATTAATTTTAAAAGGACTAGTCACTAACATATCAAATTTGATTTTTTTTTTCTTTACATATACATATCTCAGTTAAGAATTGAGAAAATACCAGCAACCATACCAGAAGTCTCACCCTCGTCCCTCTGTCGCATAGTGTATACTCTCACTGGAGCATCACCTTGTCCTGGTTGCTTCACAGTACTCTGACTTCCAGGTGTACTACCCCAACCTCAGCCTCAGCCTCTACCAACTGTTGGTAAACTCTTCGGGGTAGAAACTTGGGCTGATCCTTCTGCCGTGGTAAATGATCCATAACGGCGTGGACTTATGCAATCCTTAGCAAAATGACCAGTCCCTCCATAATTGAAACATGCTCCTATAGCTCTATAACATACTCCACTATGTGGTTTACCACAAGTCTCACAAAGTCGATCCGATAGCGTATTTCTGCGTCTCTGTTGAGTTTGCTGATCAGATTGGGATGGTTTCTGTCTAGAAGACATACCTCTACCCGATTCGCGCAAGATAGATCCTCCAAAATGTTTTCTTTTCCCAAAGCCACTCTCAGTAGCTTGACCAGTAACCTTTTCAGTTTTCTCTTTCTCTTGTGTACTCTTTTTCACTGCCCATTCTGATTCTATCCTTTCCATTTCCAGGGCTTGTGAAATCAATTCAGAAAAATTCTGGTGTCGAAACCCTACCACTTGCAATCTCAAGCTAGGCCTCAACCTAGCCTTAAACCTTTTACACCGGTCTCTGATGGTGGAGACTAAGCTTCCAGTATAATGGCTTAGCCTTGAAAAGTCCCGCTCATACTCTGCTACAGTTCTATCCCCTTGCTTCAAACTTAAAAACTCTTGCAGCTTCATGTCTACATAAGTGTCAGGGACCCACTTTTGCTAAAATTCCCTTAAAAAGTTTACCCATGTGAGGACTGGTGGCTCTACTAGACTGTTGGGGATGGTCTTCCACCACTCATATGCATCCCTTTACAGAAGTGATATTGAATATTCGAACTTCAACTCTTCAGCACACTGTAGTTTTCTGAAAACCCATTCCATCCTCTCTAACCATTGTTCTGCTTCCAGTGGATCCACTGTTCCTTTGAATTCTATAGCCCCAAATTTCATTAATTTCTCATATTGCCGAGCCGGAGGATGTGGTTGTCTTTGCAGTGCTTGTGTGCATCTTTGCGGTGGCACATTTCCGCCATTTGTTGAAAAACGCAGCCATTTCTTTGTGGCCCGAAGCGAGGCTGCGGTGCTTAAGGAGGAGCTGGAGTGGTTGACCCACTCACATTTTGGAGTGCTGGGGCTTCTCCTCGGGCCTCAGCCTCGACAGATTGCTCTACAGAATGATCTCCCTCTTCCATTCCATTTTCTAGAAATTTTATACTCTCTAATAACAAACACAAGGAGGTTGACCTCCATTAGTGCATATTCATGATGTAAATATGTCATATTTATCAAACATTTGAGCAGTTGTATTTACCGATAAAATATTTCAAATTCACAGTTCAAAATTTATTTTAAGACCTTTGCTCTGATACCACTAAACATGTCACACCCTACTCCTCGTAAGATGTAACATGTTCCCATAGTACACCTAATGAATTACTGCACTTCACCTACCGGTAACCCATTAAATATACTACAAGGGATTTTAAAATAATTTTCGTTCATTTTGGAAGTGGTGGGCAAATTTTTTTTTAAAAAAAATATTAAAAACCTTCATTTAGAGTTCAAACATAAATCAAATTTTTGGATATTTAAAATCTCCATAATTTTTATAAAAATTTCGGCAAAGTACCGTCTATGTTTTGAGAAAACAGTTTTTCAAAACCTGAAAATAGAAACACTCCCAATATATTTCTCAATCACAACTCCATTTGCAACCACCAAACTTCAAATCAACAGCAATAGCAACACTTCAATTCAAAATTCAAATTTCAAATCAAGAATTAATATCTCAAAACATTTTATAACTCATGCACATTACATTTTAAATCATTAATTTACAATCATAAGTTAATTTACAGATGCAAAATCTCAAAAATAATATTATTATAATTTTATCTGTACAACTGCTCAAATTACAGAGATACATATGCATACTATCATATTTACATGAAACTAAACTACCAGGGTATAGCCAAATATCCAAACAAAAATTCTTCAATTTTGCTCCTCTCTAACTGTAACAACTCGCTCTGCTGCTATGTCCTTTTCTCTATCTGCAACAACAAGTTAAAGCTATCGTTGAGTATATAAATACTCAGTGGTGCATAATAAAGCATAAAATGCATAATAATAAACATTTATGAACAAATCATCATTCAAAAATCTCATAATCGCATTTCACAATTTTTTTTCTCAAATCACATTTATAACAACTCATAATTTACAAAGCTTAATATAGCACAACTTGATCAAACAATTTAATAAACATAGTGTTGCCAAACAATAACACAACTTAAGACATGACACAAAATTTCCGAACATGTCGTGTGTACATCACGACAAGGCATACTCACCTCACTAATTGAAATCAATGAGGGAGGTGGCTAGCTAGCTAATGAGTACTCATCCAAACTCGCCCCTCAGACTGGAAAGCCAGAGAGGGAGGAAAGTGATCAAATATCAAACTCACCCCACAAGTGGAGAAAGAAAATATTAATATTGTCATGCCAAGTGTGAATTAAAAACAATTTAAATTAAGTTATTCAAATATTTTATACAATTCACAAATCATTTTTCATTCTAAACCTTTCATTTATAAAGTAGGCAACACACTATTTTTCAAATAATATTTTCAAAGCCATAACAATCAAAATTATTCACAATATTTATTTCAAGAATTGTCAAGTAGAAACAAAGAATTTTAAGTTTATTGTGCACAAATCTGATGTGAGTCGCCTCTAGGCCTTGACTCAATCCCTTATACCTTTCGGGTCTTTTTCAGCTGAAACACAAAATTTATAGTGTTTCAGTATCTTATTTCACCATAAATCCAATAATTAATTCATATATACTTAATTCTAGCCCAAATATGCTTAAACTAACATTCTTGGAAATTTTCATTTTGGAGTTACTATTTATGGTACTATTCAAGTCAATTTGTTGACTTTCTAAGGCTTAATAGGTATGGGAATTCCAACTTCACCCACATACCACATTTTGGTCACTAAATTTGTTGGTTTTGGTTGTTTACTCAAATTTTAAGTCTAAAACAAATTTGCAAATTTTCAGTTTTGGTGCCTTGAGTTGCACTGTTCCATTGGTCATTTTACTGTTAAATTTTGGCAAAACTTTCTTCATAGAAAATGTTCCCTATTGTCTTAAGTTTATTCTCCTTTTTGAATTACTTCAATTGGAGTTTTTTAGCTCAAGTTATAGCCATTTGAACCATGGCTACCGGATTGGACTTAACCCAGATTTCTGGGCAAATTTTAGTTCTGGCAGTTTCAGGTCACCAACTTTGGGTGGCCACATGACTTGGTTAATGGCATAATTTGGGTTTGTGTTCTTCATGAAAGTTTTAGATCTATATCTCATCTATCCACTGGTAAAATTTCAGGTCATTTAGACCTGCCTAGCTCAAGTTATGGCCAAATGAACAAACACTGTTCATTTGGTCAGTTTGAATAGGGCAGACTGAGATTTTCCAAGTTTGGTCAATTTGTTCACTAGGTTTTGGTCACTTTTTGGGCATGCTTCCTAAATGAAAATTGTGTCATTTAGTGTCTATTTTCATTCTCAATTGGTCTCATACCAATTGGACTTGTAAATTTTCATTTTTGGTCCCTCAAAGTGACCTTGGTCATGCTGCCAACATCATGACCACACTCAATCCGAATTTGATCTCAACTCCAACACTTCCAACACACTTCATTTGGTCACCATTGACCATTTCCCACTTCAAAATAGGTCAAAGACATCATTTACTAATTTCTCACATTTTTGTCTCTGAACCCTAATGTAACACCCTCCCGATAACCACTCCGTACATCCTACTGTTCCAGTGACCGGTGTCGGTCCGGACAGCTAGAACGTCCGGAAAAATATTTAAACTAAAGTCAGGAACCCTAATTAACTCAAATATTAATAAGAAAAATTTACTAAAAATTTTAGAAATAAAATACAACTGAGTCAAACGAGCCGGTGCCCAAGCGATGGGTCACCGGAGGGAAGTTGCGGTTCTCGCAACGAGGAGCCCTAGACCCGGGGGAAAAATTATAAAATAATTTTTGGGACTCCAGAGAAGGGTAATTGAGGTTCCCATGGCATTAGAATGCCAAGAAAATACCTAGAAAAATTTTTCAATCGGTACAGCCAATTTTGACCCGTTAAGCCAAACGGAGGGCATTTTGGTCATTTCGCCTTCAGAGGTGAATTTTGGCCGACTTGTCCAGTTAAGTAAATAATTATTATGACTCAAAATATGAATAAATATTGCTAAAAATTAAATTGAAATTTGGTAGAAAAGAAAAGAAAGAAAAAGGAGCTAAATTGGGAATTATGATGTCATGCTTAAGTAATTAAAAATGCTATGGCCAATCACAATTAAGCAAGACAATTAAAATGCAATAAAAATGGATAAAGGAGGCAGAATCTAGAAACCAAAAAGAGCAGCCCTCTTCTTCTTCAAAACGTCTCACTCACCTCCCACACATTCCACCATTAACAAACCTTCCTCCCTCCATTTTTCCTAGCTCCCTTCCACTAAAAACCCTAACTACCAACACAAAAATTCATTCTATCATCTTGGTGATTATTGTGGGAGCAAAAAGAAAAGGAAACCAAGACTTTGAGGAAGGGAAAAATCTGCCCTAAGTGAGGTTAGTGCTACAATCTCATTTTCCTTCTTTTAAATTCTAGTTAGAACATTTTTGAGCTAAGAAATCTTAAGGAATTGAAGTAAATTACATGTGTTAAGGGTACCTTCAATTTTCAGCAGCCCTATGGAGGATTGAGTTTGATTGTTTAATAAACTTATAGTGGCTGGAAATGAGGGTTAAGGTATTAAAATGCATGGATATTGAACTAATTATGTAATTAAGGGTTATGAGTAAATTTAGTTGAACATTAGGGTTTGGGAAGGTGAAATGGTGACTTAGCTTTGGAAATGGTTAGAGGACTTATTAATGGTCAATTAGTGACCATTTTAGGTAGGTTGACTCTAATTAGAACTGAAAAATGGGATGGTAAAGTGAAAGTATAAACTGCCCTATGGACAGCAGCATAGGGACTGAAATTTCAGTCCCTTTGCACTGCCATAACTTGGGCTGTGCTTGTCCAATTGATGTTTGGCCAATTGGACATGAAACTAGGCTTATAATGGCACATTTTTGCTGAAGAAACCATGCCCGAAAGACCAAAGCAAAAGGGTCAAAACTCAGCCACAATCCGGAACCCTGAAACTGCCTCTGCAGAATTTGACCAAATGAATAGTAACTGTTCATTTGGCCATAAGTCACTGTATATTTGGTCAATTGGTCTGAAATTTTTACAGCAACAAGTTAAGATATAGACAAACAACTTTCATGAAGGAACCTACCCCAAATTATGGCCAGAACCCATTCAACCAAGTGACTCAAGTCACTGTTCATGCACTGTAGATATGGTAAAATTCTGCAGACTGCATATCCGGACAGCCTGGGTTTTTGAGCCATATCTGGAGCTACAAAACTCCAAATGGAGTGATTCAAAAAAGGAAATTCAACTAGACAAAATAAGGAACAACTTTCATGTTTTACATTTCTTCAAATTCCAACAGTAACAGTATCCAATGGAACAGTGAAGTTAGGGCACCAAAACTGAAATTTTCTGCTAGTGTGGGTTACACTTTGAAATTGCAAAAACACTTAATGCCAACAAGTTTTAAACACCAAATGTGGTATGTTGGGAGTGCCAAAGTTGATGTACACATTTTTATGCTAAAAGTCAACATTTTTGTTGACCAATGATGAATAGTAACACCCAAAAAGTTGAAATTCACAAATTGACAAATTTAAAAGTTTCAAATGCCCTAGTATACCTAACAAGATTGGTTTGGATAGTTTGGCATGCCAATAGGGTTCAGTTAGCAGTACTGCACATGGCAAAAATGCCATTCTGTGATTTCATGGCTTTTAGCCATTCTGACTTTGCATTGAGACTTGGCCTTGTGCCTGATATTATTTACAGCTTGTTAGCTGTTCTGTTGCACACCGGGAGATGCATATGTGACCGATGGTGTGACGGCCCGAGGTACTAGGTACCCAGCGCCAGTTTACCCGTTATCCAGTCCAGTCATCTAGTGTAGGTTACTTGGGGCAACCAAATGAATAAAAGTGAACAAAGTTAATGAATTAATGAATATACCAAGATCAAACAAAGAAAGCATACACATTGTATACACATTTATTTTCTTGCTATTTTCTTCTATTATATTATTGCACCACTAAGCATTATTGCTTAGCGCGTTGCTTTTGCCACGCGTAGGTACTGGAGATCCCGACCGTGAGCCCAGTAGACCACAGACTGGGTGAGTTCATCCTGTAGATCTGCTCAGTGTCCGTGTTACCTCAACTTCTGCTGTGCATTGGTAGGACACTAGGTGTCATTTTGACATTTTGTAACTAAATGTTGATTTTTCTTCATATGTATTTAAACTTGTGTAATGTATATTGATGTATATGTAAATTATGAAAATTATATTGTTAATGGAAAAGTAAATGTTTACTTGTGATCTATATGCGAACATCACATGTGAATGATGAATGAAAATAGAAATTGAAATGTTGAAATCTTGATATTGAGATTGGTGTTGATAATGGATGTTTGAGAAATATTGTTGAGATTTTGGATAAAGGGAGTTTGAGATGATGGAATAAAAATATTGGAAGTGTTTTTAACAGGTTCCGAAGAACGGTTTTCTCCATTTTTAGCCGGTACTCCGCCGGATTTTCTTTAAAATTTTCGAAACCTTAAATGAATAATACTTTTGATAAATGGCTTAAATAAATTGTATTTCATTAAATTATATGCAAAAGTATGATATAAATTAATTGAGGAATATTAGAGTGTGCCGGTACACCGTGTGGCATTACTTACTCGGGTATACTGTACACGGGTAAGGGGTGTCACACTTAAATGTCCAAAACCCTAACTACACTAGTAATTACATTTAACCAAATCCAAGTATCTCAACATCACCTCTACATTCATATAAGCTTGCCTACACTTATAATCCAATCAAATTCATGCACTACCACATCAAACCCTAGCTGATCAAAATCCATGTTTAGTCCTCCAACAATTAATTTTATTTCATTTTAAGTTTATTTCTAAGTTAATTAAGCTATAAACACAACTAATAAACTAATTTTGCAACTTAAATCACTAACCTCAATCTTTGATGTCCAATTCTTCAATTCTCTTCCTTTTTCTTTTTCTTTGCTCTTTCAATCACCTCTTCTAGTTGCCAAAACAAGCTTTAACCATGGTAGAATAATTTTCTATGGAGAGATTTTTGGTTTTTCAAGCTCAAAGATGAGCTTTCATGGAGGATGAAGTGAGGGAGAGTGAGGCGGCACAATGGGAAGAAGAAGAAGACTTTTGCTATTTTTTTTTTCTTTTCTTTTATGACTTTTATCCTTATGGAATACCCAAAAATCAAATTAATTAAATTTATTAATTCTAATATTTATGGCATCATGTATGATGTCATGCATGATGTCATCTCCCTTCACTTTTTCATTTTCTTTTTTTTTTCTATTTATTTTTCTATTAGTTCTTTAATTTAATTCCTGACTCCGAAATTTCCTTTTCTCCGATTTTATTTGACAGTTAGGTCAGGAGTCAGCTCTCAGGGTCAATTGACCAAATTGCCCCTCACTGGTTCAACCCCGTTTGCAAATAATTCAATATTTCTTTCGACTCCCTGACCTAATTATTTGACTGACTTAACAATTCTTTTTCGTGATTTTCTCTTTTCCACTGTGTTCATAATGGTCCTAAGGACCGCGGCATCATATTTTACGGTTCGAAATTTGAGTTTAAAATGACTTCGTAGTCCTTCCCGAGAAGGTCAACCATCGCTGTGACTCTCGGCTTGTTTAACTTCTTATGTCTGTTTTTCTTATTTATACTTAACTAATTGACAATTACTAATTATTTGTGTTTATGGCTTATCTAGTTGTCTTAAGTGTGGTTCTAATTCTCTTAATTGTCCAGACTGACTCCGGTCACCGAAACAGTGAAATATACCAGGCTATACAAGTAGGGGTGTTACAGTAGAAGGTTTAGGTCGCTCACTCAGTCTGGTCACTTCACCTTTGTCCGATGTCCACGAGATGTGAACAGAAGGAGGACTGGTAGCTCTCTGATTGTTGGTACCACTCATTTTCAGAGAATAAAAATGAAATTGATCAGAAAAAGATTAAAGCTCTTACCTGAGTATAAATCAGCGCCGAAAAACTCTAGAAAATAAGGGAGAGTGTCAAAGTTGCTAAAAGAAAGTTTAAAATGACATAAGGGAGCAAATGGCTAACCCCTCCCTATTTATACCCGCCTGAGCATTAAATGCTCATGAAGCCCTAAGGGACACATCGGTTAGTAGGACCGGGCCGCTTCAATGACACATCAAAAGAAGATTCTAGAAACATAGTAAAAAGTCAGACAAATAAGATCGGTTAACGAAGATCATCAGATAGAACAGGGTTTCAAACCAACAGATCAGCAGAATGGCAATTTGTCTAGGGATTAGATTGAGCACATTTGTCAGAGATCAGAATAATAACTAATGCAATAATAAAAATAGAATAAGCAGATCCAAATTTCAATAATAGATTTCATTTCATTTCCAAAAGGTCAGATTACATCATTTGGGCGATCTCTCAATATTAGCAATTACAAATGTCCTTACACTACATTCTACCTAACTTGGACTACTCTTGAACCCAAAGCGTCGCACAATAGGCCTATGTTAAAGCCTATTCTTGTGGCTGAATCAAAAGATGTGTCTGATCAGAAAGCCAGCAATAAATACTAGACAGATGTACAGCTCAGATGGGGTGACTATGACTCTCATGTTATTGAGTGGTGTCATTATCGATGTCATCGACTAGAACCAAACTGCGATCGGGACCTCCGAGATGGTGAGGAGCCAAATGAACTTCAAGAGACATTCACTGATATTAAGATTGAAATTAGTGGTCCTTTTGTCAAAGATCGATCTGTAAGCCATACCGATGAGCCGATTGGATATCGACGCGCTAGTCAGTTTCGACCTTGATTGGTCAATTAGTCTAGTTCCCTCACCGTCATCAGACGATGCCCTCATAAACCTCTGATCACCAGAATTGCTCATTTTCAGGAGATGAACGAAGAAAACATTCAGAAAAAGATTAAAGTGGTTGTCGTGAGAAGAATTATTACCGAAAAAGCCAAGAATTGGAAAATAAAACATTGAAGATTCACCGGAGAAAGAAAGTTGTGAGCATGCGAAGGAAAAATTCATCAGCATATATATAGGGCCTTGGCATTTATTGCATGCATAACTTGAAGCGGCTCATCGACAATCGAAAAATTTATTGCTTTGACCAACACAGAGAAGGGATGAGAAAGAGGTCAGAGAATAAAAAGAGATCGGGAAGTAGAAAGGACCAGATGCAAATGAAAATAGAGATCGGAATAATAATCCTAAGATCGGTCAGTCACAATGAGAAGATCGAAAAAGGGAAGGATGACTTATAGAGATTGGAGAACTCAGGGAGTTGAACAGCTTCTAATTATGACCTTTAATTCATAAACACTAGCTCCCTCCACCATTAGATCAGAGTCAGTTAAAGCATTGCAGGCATGATCCAATCTTCACCACACATCTCATTCGTAAGGACACACTCTTAACCGTCATATTCTAAACGGTTAAAGTAGCCCAGTACATTTCAATTTACACTGTTGATTGTAATTGTAAGGATGGATTTGAGGCCTTCGGATCAAAAATAAATGATAGATTTGGCGCTTTTTGTTCTTAGCCCTTGGATCCATTTTGTAAGGCAAGACCCTTGATCGTTGGATTAAGGGGCGAAAGGACAGAAATTCCAAATGGAATCACAACCCTCAATTTTGATTCTCTTTAATTCCAGGACGTCATATTATGTCCTTTTGAATCTAGGCCTTCCGTCTCATCCTGCTGGAATCCTGGCCCTCTGTTTTGAGTACCCATCTCCTATAAATACCTGCATGCAACGCTATGGAGGTAATGGTGATTATAAAGGAAAAACCCTGGAATTTTGCTGCAGCTTTATTTTTAATCAGAAACTCTCAAGGTTCCTAGAGACTTTAGAAACAAGTTTTTTAAAGGATCTTACCACGGAAACTATAGAGCTTGCAATCCATACTTTGGATAACATCGCACAGTCTTGGGAATTCAATCACCGTTTCTCAAAAAAATCTCACTTCAATTGTTCACAACTTCCTAAAACCACCTTACTGTCTCAGTGTTAGTGGCGTCGGATACACGAAGACATCGGTACTAGCTTACTCATTGTTTTAGCCTTTTCTATAGGTAAGTGTTCGACTTATCATTCTCAAGTGTTCATGGCATAGTTTATCGCAACAAAGCTCCAGAATAAGCTTACGTCGAAACTGGACTTATTTCAATTTTTGTGATGTCCATGACTTTTACCTCTTATTTTTATGTTGTCTTTAATTTCTTTATGTTATTTCGTGTAAAAAAGAGGATAATTCAGACATTCTATAAGAACTATAAGAAGCACGGATGGGGGAAAACAATATGGAAATTCCCAATCAGGGTAAAAATGACTAGGAATAGTACGAATGAATTAGGAAGTTAGTTACTCAATCTAGCTCTAAAAAAAAAAATAGAAATGAGATCGGGATTCGGGATCAAGATTGAGATGGGGAACTTCCGAAATGAGATGTCTAGAAGATTCAAAATGAGGAGTCATAACAAGTTGAGGAAAGTTTGGTAAATAATCATATGAAAAGCAGGAGATGATATGAGCAACGTTCTCATATCTAATAGGGTCAAACTAGTTCAGTATCACGACCATGCCCTTCTAAAATTCATTTTTGACAAATTAGAAGAGATCGGGAGAGAGTCCTTACCCGACTCTTTTTAACTAGAATTCTAATATACACATTTTAAAAGATCGGGAGAGAGTCTTTACCCGAGTCTTCTTAATTCTAATATATACATTTTAAGAGATCAAGAGAGAGTCCTTACCCGAGTCCTCTTAACAAAATTCTAATATATACATTTTAAGAGATCGAGAGAGAGTCCTTACCCGAGTCCTCTTAATAAAATTCTAATATACACATTTTAAGGGATCGGGAGAGAGTCCTTACCCGAGTCCTCTTAATAAAATTCTAATATACACATTTTAAGGGATCGGGAGAGAGTCCTTACCCGAGTCCTCTTAACAAAATTCTAATATACACATTTTAAGAGATCGAGAGAGAGTCCCTACCCCAATCCTCTTAACAAAATTCTAATATGCACATTTTAATAGATTGGGAGAGAGTCCTTTCCAAATTCTCTAAGCCAAAATTCTAACAAGAATATCTTAAGAAATTGGGAAAGAGTCCTTTCCTGAAATCTTTTCAATCAAAATTTTAATATTTAAATACCGAGATACCTAACATGTGAGCCGAGAACTTTTTCTTATTCATTACAGATCTTTAGGGACTCAAATAACATCTCTTTAGAATTAGAATCCCAAATTCAAAGATGAAAAATTAAATAAGATATGTAACAAATCAAATAAACAAAACACACCATGGGAACATCCCATGTACCCGCATTATTGGGAAACCCAAAATGGTGAGATATTGAACATTCTTTCTGTCAAAAAAAGGACCGACAACATGACTCCAAAAGCCCTAAATTATTAATTGTAAGTAATTAAGAGCACATCGTTAAATTTGTTGACCCTCGTTAAGAGATGAGGTGGGGTGCCTAACACCTTCTCCACCCGTGAACGGACTCCGAACCTAGAATCTCTGTTTTAGAAGTGGTTTTTATTTTCAGTAATGGTTTCCTTTAATTTCTCTTAAAATTAAAGTGGCAACTCCTCACTTTTTCCACTTCAGTGAGAATCGTCTGGCGACTGCAAAGTCCTTGCGACAGATTTGTGATTAAATTTTTGGACTGTATATAATTTGTACATTACTGTATGTAAATTTTATATGAATGGAATGAAGAATATTTATTTGAAAATTTTATGAGCCTTGATGACATGATATGATATGGAAAAGAATGAGATGGATAATATGACATACGATGTGAAATTTCTAACAGGTAAATAGTGGAACCTGCCATACGCTAATAAAACAGAAGAGACTCCATCCGGGTCTCCATAAAAGTAAAATGTGAAAAAAAAAAATTTTACACGTAAGATAATATAATTGAATTAATATTATACACGAAAAGATCGGATAGGGTGCTTCAACATCGAATGTAGCACTCCTTGCTCGGCCACACTATAGACGGGTTGTAACACCCCTATATTAAACAGTTTATGCATTCTACTGTTTCGGTGACCGGGGTCTGTCCGGACAGTCAGGATGTTTAGACATATGTTTATATCACCTAGAAAAGCTCTGAACAAAAATTAATAGTAATTACTAGAAGGTAAAATACAAATAAGGAAAAACAAAGCATAAAATGTTAAATGAGCCAGGGTCACAACGATGGATGACCGTACTGGGAAGTGTTTGCGAGCTCAGTCAAAACCCTAAATTTGTATGGGACATTATGACACTGTAGGCCTAAGGATAATTGCGAAGCTAGGAAAAATGAGAGAATCACATAAAAGAATTTAGAACTAGGTCAAATAATTAGGTCAGGATTCAGGAAGAAATACAGTATTATTGAAAAATTGGATCAGACCGGTGAGGGGCAATTTGGACAATTCACCCTTAGGGGTGACTCATGGCCTAAATGTCCATTAAAATGGAGGAAATTAAGTTTATGAAAATTTGACTTAAAGTGAAGAGGTAATGGAAAAGAAGAAAAGAAAAAAAATTAAATAAAGTTTTAATGACATCGCTTAAGTGAGGTAAGCAAGACACAATTAATCAATTTAATTTTTAATTTGTAATTAGGGGGATAAATATATATAATAAAAATAAAGTTAAAAAGAAACAAAAATTTGTTTCTTCTTCCCTTGCCAAGCTGTCACTCCCTCTCTCTCTTCCTTTTCTCAAAACCTCTATTGAAACCCATTTTGAGCTTAAACAACCCCTTAAATTAGCCACAAAATTCTTAGTTTCCCTTAATAAAAACTTAAAATTGGACCTTGGTAAGAAGATTGGAGAAAGAAAATTCAAGAAGGAAGTGGAAAAAAGTGAAGAGAGAAAAGCTACACAAGAGGTTAGTAGTAAATCTTCAACTTCTCTCTTTATAATGATGATTAGGTACATAATCTAAGTTAGAAAGTTTTGAAAATTGAAACAAATTGACAAGGTAAGGAGCCATAGAAAATTCGATCAGCTATGAGTGGTTAGGGTTTGGTGTGCTTTGACCTAATTGAATATGAATTCTAAGGTTGGTGAAGTTATATGTATGTTTAGAGTATTGAAATTGCATGAATTGAAAAAATTGCATAATTAGGGTTCTTGGCACTTAGAGTTTTGGAAAAAATTGGGGGCAATTAGTAATTTCATTCAATTAGACCTAATTGAGGTTTAAAGTGGTTAATTGGTGTCATTTGGAGTGTGAATGGATCCATGAAATTAAAATTAAATGGTGAATGCTTACTGTCCAATCTGGACAGCCTGACCATGGTCCACTTAAAGGGCTAAAATTGAAATTATGTTACTCCAATTCGTGTGAGGAAAATTGAAGATGAAAATTAAGACATAATGAAACAATTTTTATGTAGAAACCCTGCCTTGAAAATGACCATAAGCTAGTGTAAAATTATGTTAAATCCGGATTAGGTACACTGCCCCTGTACAAAACTGACCATAAAAATAGTACTTGTTCAAATAGTCATAACTTGAAGTAGACAGGTCCAAATGACCTGATTTTTATATCATTGGAAAGCTATGACAGAGTAGAACAACTTTCATGAAGAACACAATCCCAAATTTTGACCATAACTAAATCATTTTGCCACCCAAACTTGAGTCACCAAAACTGCCAGAACCTAGAATTTTGCCCAGAATTCTGGAATTGATCAATCCAGCCAGTTATGGTTAAATGACTTGAGCTACAAAAATCTAAATGGAGTAATTCAAAAAGGAAATTAAAGTTAAGACATTAAGGAACAACTTTGATGAAGGAAAGTTAGCTAAATTTCCACTGTAGAGGGTGCAATGGAACAGTAGAAGTGAGTGATCCAAAACTGAAAATTTACAAATTCTCCTAAGAAACTTTGAATTTAGAGTGGCAATCAATGCCAACAAATTTGACACTCAAAATGTGGTATATGAGTGCATTTAGGACTAACATACCTATTAAAGGTGAAAAAGTCAATATTTTAACTTCAATAGTACAATGAATAGTACTTTCATAAATAAAAATGTAAAGGATCCGAATTTATAAACCGTAGTGGGTAGAATAAGTCTGTAAAAATTTAATTGTTAAAATTTCTTATTAGAAATGATTTAAATGAGTACTGAAACACTGTAAATTGTGTGTTTCAGTAGAAAAAGACACTGGGAAGGACAAAGAGAAAGTGAGTTAAGGCCAAGAGGCGACTTATAAAAGGTTTGTGCATAACAATTAATTTCTTGATGATTTTTAATTGAAATTTTATTTTGAGCAAACTATGAAATTAAATTATGACTTTATTTCTATCGAGAATTGTGAATAAAACCAATTGTATACAGTTGGCGTAAATGTTGAGAAATTTATTTGAATGCCAATTGCTGAATGCTTTGATGCTTGAAAATTGTTCAAATGATTTGAAACCACAGTGATCATGATTAATTGATTGAATTCCTCACTAGCTTGCCTAGTGGGATGAATTGGTTTTGAATTTCCTCTCTGGCTAAAGTGTTGAAATGTGTGCTAGTTGAGGACGAATAGGATGAGTACTCATATATTTTGCTAGCTAGCTATGGTATTCCTGTAGGAGCGGAAGCATGAAAAACACAAGATTATATCATTGAAATCAAAAATTTTCCCCTAGGGTCATATGCATCATGCAAGATTTATTTTTATCAATTTGATTTCAATGATAAGCAACATATTAAAACTCTTTCAATATGTTTTTGGATTTGTATTTACCATTTAAGATTTTAGAATTAATCAGATTAATTTTAGAACCCTAGATTAGATCAAGAACAAGTGCTCTAACCTCTTGATGCACTGCAGTGTGTTTGGCACCTTCAAGATGCGTCTTTAGGACACCAGATGTTGTCCCTCTAGCTTGTCCACACCAAGATCACCTATGGTAGCCCTTGAACAGCTTCTAAATCTTTTTCTATTAATTAGAAAATCAAGTTTTTCCTTTTAAGAGATTAAAGATGTAAACAGAACACTAGAAACAATTTCTAGTATTTTTAATTCAAGAGATTGTTTACTAATCTCTTGGAATTGTTGAGAGATGAAGAAGAAGAGAGAATGGGAGCCTCAAGGGTGGCGGCACAAAGGGACGTAACAGCTGGTTGTAATTTTTCTTTTTTATAACAACACTTATATAGCTAGATCACCACTTAAAACCCTTGCCACATGTCACCTTCTGATTGGCTCTAGGTTTAATTGACCCAATCACATTGTGCCAAGTGTCAAACCTATATTTAATCTTAATTTTAATCATCTTACATGATTAAAAACATTTGGCAAGCTTATGTGTAGTGCCATGTGTCACCATCTCATGGTGCCACATGTCACCTTGTGAAATAACCTAAATGCCCTTGTGTCTTAATTTTGAGTTCTCAACCCAAAATAATTATTTCTCTTCTTTTAATCAATTTATATCAAATATAAATCAATTAATTAATCTTTATTAATTAATTTCTCATTAATTAAATTCATATTTAAATACTTTAAATATAAATTTAACTTAGACTATACATTCAATAATCTAGATTTGGTTTCAAGTCATGCTAGGGACTTTGCAATCTAATTGCAAATCAAACCTATTTAATTAATCAATTAAACTCTTTAATTAATTAATTAAATCATATTTAATTTGGTGATTACTTGTGTATGTATGTGACTTACTAGGCTCATCACTAATTGGCAATGAGATATGATATCAACTCTTAATATCATCAGAACTCTTTCTTACCATAAATGATTTCTCTGAACCATTTTATGCACCTCATAGACCATGGTTAACACCGAGCATAGTATGCCATGGCCACCCAATCAGTAATAAGGTTTACTTTAAATGAACCTATAATCATATATTACCACGTACTAGAATCTCTCTGTTACAAAATCCCAACTAAAGCTGGAGTCATGGTTTATGTCAAACCCCATTTGCTATGAATATTATGTTCTCTTTTAATTCCAGTTCTTGATTAAAAGATTTTCTCATCAGAAACTCTTTTCTGATTAAATCTATCTGTCCTGGCCAGGAACTTAAAACATCAAGAATAATTAAATGAACATAGGATTATATCCCTATTTACTTAGAGGAATAGATTCCATCTTGATTAACACCTACCTCCATATATAACTAGTAGGAGCCAACACATGTCCATATACCCATACACAGTACAAGTATGAAAGAAGTATCAAACTCAAACCACCTATATGCAAGATAACTGTGCTATCTCAGGTCTAAAGATTATATGCACTGATATGATTTATGATAATACATTGATAAGAGTAAACTCCATGTGCTTGTCATAATTGTCACTGGTTCAGCCTACTTATCATGTATAAGTGCCTATCATGTTTGTCATATGGCATGAGACTCACCATTCCATCTTATTTATATCTCATATAAATAACTTAGGAACAAACATGAATACGATCTTTCTGGATAAGTCATGTCCTTATTGTGAAGTATCCTTGATTGTGAACCTATTTATGATACTTTGTACTAGAAATACTGTCACTCATATTCTTAACAACTTAAGAATAGAATTTGTAACAAAATATCAATGGACCTTTTCTATTACACATAAATATATTATGTAAACGGAAAAGTGGAAATGCCTTTTATTAATAAAAACATGTACAAGATACATACTAAATGATATGCTCAAGGGCATACTACTAACAATCTCCCACTAGCACTAGAGCCATTCATTACAATATCTTAGACCTATCTTCTCAAGATGTCGGTCTAGCTGAGTCTGTGACATAGGCTTAGTGAATGGATCAGCTGGATTTTTCAGTTGATGCTATTTTCTGCATAGCTACATCGCCTCGTCCAACTATTTCTCTGATAATGTGGTAGCGCCTTTCTATGTGTTTGGAATTCTGGTGAGACCGGGGTTCCGTAGCCCGTATGACTGCTCCATTGTTGTCACAGTGAAGTGGAACTGCTAACTCAATGAAAGGAACTACTGTAAGTTTTGTCACGAACTTCTTTATCCAATCAGCTTCCTTTGCAGTATCTGATGCAGCAATATGCTCAGCCTCGGTAGTGGAATCTGCAGTCATGCTCTGTTTGGAACTCTTTCAACTGACTGCACCTCCATTAGAAATGAACACATACCCAGAGGTAGACTTTCGATCATCGATATCTGATTGGAAATCAGAATCAGTATAACCATCTAATTACAAGTCTCCACCTCCATAAATTAAGAATAAATCCTTAGTTCTTCTCAAGTATTTAAGGATATTCTTGACAGCTATCCAGTGTTCCAAACCTGGATTGGATTGATACCTACTAGGTAAACTAACAGCATATGCGATATCCGACCTAGTACACAACATTACATACATTAAACTTCCAATAGCCAAAGCATATGGAATCCTGGCCATTTTATCTCTTTCTTCAGGTGTCTTAGGAGACATCTCTTTAGAAAGGTGGATACCATGTCTTACTGGCAACAATCCTCTCTTAGAATTAAGCATGTTAAAGCTCTTTAACA
Organism: Hevea brasiliensis; assembly: GCF_030052815.1. Lineage (NCBI taxonomy): Eukaryota > Viridiplantae > Streptophyta > Magnoliopsida > Malpighiales > Euphorbiaceae > Hevea > Hevea brasiliensis. The sequence continues at coordinate 56,387,381 of NC_079506.1, read as the reverse complement.
CCTTTTCCAAGTATAGACTTTGAGATAAACCAATTATTCTTTTCGCTCTATCTCTATAGATGCGAATCCCAAGAATATAGGTTGCCTCCCCTAAGTCTTTCATGGAGAATGTATTTGACAACCATACCTTTACAGTTGTCAACATACCTATGTCATTACCCATTAACAGTATGTCATCCACATATAAGACAAGGAAAGTGATAGCACTGTCACTAACCTTCTTATATACACATGGCTCATCCTCATTTTTTATAAAACCAAATGACTTAATGGCTTCATCAAAATAGATGTTCCAACTCCTCAAAGCTTGTTTCAACCCATAAATGGATCACTTTAGCTTGCATATCTCAGAACCATCTTGGGATTCAAAACCCCTAGGTTGTTCCATGAAAATGTTTTCTTCAATGTATCCATTGAGAAAAGTTGTTTTGACATCCATCTGCCAAATCTCATAATCATAGTATGCAGCTATTGCTAATAGAATCCTAATTGATTTAAGCATGGCAACAGGTGAGAAAGTCTCCTCATAGTCGATTCCTTGCCTTTGGCGAAACCCTTTCGCTACTAGCCTTGCCTTATAGGTCTTTACCTTTCCATCAGAACCAATTTTCTTCTTGAAAACCCATTTGTTCCTTATAGGTACAATACCTTCAGGTGAGTCATCAAAATCCCAAACTTGATTCTTATACATGGAATCAATCTCGGATTTCATAGCATCAATCCATTTTGAAGAGTCTATATCTGATATAGCTTCTTTATAGGTAAGTGGATCATCTCCATGATCTACTTCTTCATAAGTGGACAACTCTTGTTCTTCTTCATGAAGGAAATCATATTTCACTGGTGGGTGAGATACCCTGGTTGTTCTATGAGGAATAGCTATAGATGTTTCATTAATGGGTGTAGGTTGACTAAATGGATCTATATCCATCTGATCTATTGGTTGGTCAGAATTCTCTAATTCTAACTCTATTTGCCTTCCTTTGCCTCCTTCTTGAACAAATTGTTATTCAAGAAATGTGGCATCTCTACTTACCACAACCTTTTGTGAAGTAGGCAAATAAAAATAATATCCAAAACTATCTTTTGGATATCCAACAAATCGACCCTTTTCTGACCTGGTTTTCAATTTATCAGTGTTCAGCTTTTTGATATAAGCTGGACAACCCCAAATCTTAATATGCTTAAGACTTGGTTTTCTTCCATGCCATATCTCATAAGGTGTGAAAGAAACTGATTTTGATGGAATCCTATTCAGAATATACAAAGCTGATTCTAATGCAAATCCCCAAAAGGAGATTGGCATATCAGTATAGCTCATCATTTTACGTACCATATCCAATAGGGTATGATTTCTCCTTTTAGATACACCATTCAGCTGTGGTGTTCTTGGAGGAGTCATCTGGGAAACAATGCCGTGCTCTCTCAAGTATTCATCAAATTCAGTACTCAAATATTCACCTCCACGATCTGATCGAAGAGCTTTAATACTCTTTCTTGTTTAATTTTCTACTTCAGATTTAAATTCTTTGAACTTTTTAAAGGATTCATGTTTGTATTTCATCAAATACAAATACCCAAACCTTGATTTATCATCAGTAAAGGTAATAAAATAATGAAAACCACCTCTAGCCATTTCCTTAAATAAACCACATACATCACTATGTATTAGCTCAAAAATATTTTCAGCCCTTAGCCCTTGTCCAACAAAGGGTGATCTAGTCATTTTCCCCTGAAGGTAAGATTCACAAATTGGAGTAGGCTCAGAGCCCAATGAGGATAGAATCCCTATTTTCTCCAGTTTTGCAATCCTATCTTCTGCAACATGACATAACCTTAAGTGCCAAATATATTTTGAACTTGAGTTGATTTTCACCATGGCATTGCTTTCATTTAGATCACTTGCATTCATTTTGTGTTTGTCATTATTATCTAAATAATAAAGACTATCATTCATATAACCCAAAACAATATATTTATTTCCAAAATAAATATTACAAACATCATCTGTGAACTGAAATTCATAGCCATTTCTAGTCAAACTAGATATAGAAATGATGTTCTTAAAAGCATCAGGTACAGATAAAATATTATCCAAACACAAAATATGTCCAGACATGTAAAAAGATTTAGATCTTATGGCTAAAGCTTCAATAGTTGAGCCATTACCAATCTGGACTCTAACATCTTGAGAACGCAAGCTGCTACTATTTGCTAGTTCCTGCATATTATAAGAAATGAGAGAACTGGCACCAGTATCTAAAACCCAAGCTGTAGATGAACTATGAGTATCATCAGAATCTAAATAACAAGATATGGACATACCTTCCAAAGGTCTATCCTTCTTGTCCTTCAGAGAAGCAAGATACTCTGGACAGTTCCTTTTCCAGTGCCCATCCTTCTGGCAGTAGAAACACTTTCCTTTGCTTCCATCAGCTTTAGTCTTCCCTTTCTGTTTAGCTATTTTCTTAGAAGGACCAGGAATCTGAGTTTTCTTTTTCTTATTGCCCTTCTTGTTATTGGACTTTCCAGTAGAAAAAGATGCAATCAAAGCTACCTCTTTTCCTTTATTGCCCGGCATATTCTTTTGGACAATAACCAGTATATTGAGTAAACCAGCCAAGGTGCATTCCTGTTTAGTCATATGAAAATTTGTCACAAAATTCCCAAAAGACTCAGGAAGGGACTGAAGGATCAAATCCGTCTGCAGTTGCAAATCCATGTTAAAGTCAAGATGTTCCAGCTACTCAATTAGCCGAATCATCTTGTGGACATGATCTCCAACATTCTGTCCCTTAGACATCCTTATGCAGAACAACTGTCTAGATATCTCATACCTAGCATTCCTGTTGTGCTCACCATACAACTCTTGTAGGTGAAGGAGGATCTCACTCGCACTTTGCATGTTCTGATGTTGCTTTTGTAACTCATTACTCATGGAAGCAAGCATGTAACACTTAGCTCTCATATCTTGTTCCTTCCACTTGTCCAAAGTTTCATGTTCCTCTTGGGTGACCTCTGGATATAAGGGACCAGGAACATTTGAATCTAGAACATATCCCATATGTTTAAGGTTCAGGACAAGTTTCAAATTTTTTAGCCAATCATAGAGATTAGGCCCTGTCAACCTATTGCGATCAAGTATGCTTGCAAGGATATTGAATGGTGGTGGTTGTTCTGTACTCATTATTATCAGAAAATTAACTGCAAAAAATAACCAGATTAATTAGTAAATGTATCATGTAATTAACCAAAATGATTATGGTCTTTTAATCAAATTGGTCCTCCCACTAACTTAGCGAATCCTACACTTCCAAAGTAAAAAACGGAAATCCTGGTTGGATGGATTTCTAGTGGGTGATTGAATTCTTATAATTCTATTGATCACCCTTAGGTACATCCATTATTGGAATTACAATAAACTATAAGTGAGCAACTCCTTGCCCATCACATCTCATGTGAAGTTCAATCATTTACCTAGCCCATCACATCTCATGTGAAGTTCAATCATTTACCTAGCCCCTATGCTCAAAATCTTAGGTATTGACTTATCTTGCATTAGTTAAGTTGATCCCATTGAGCCAGTAATTATGCAAATAATTTTAATGTCCTCAGGTACATCCAATATTGGCCACCAAACCATTTACATATTTACAACATCTCATGCTTAATAATTATTCTTAAGAAAATCTCTTAAATTAATTGCATCATATACAACTATTTAAAATTTCTTAAAATAATTGCCTCAATAGAGGGCCCATGTTATAATTACTTTAATTATAGCATTTTCAACTTAATCATTTGTTTGGAAGATTTTATGGTCATCCTAATTACTATTAAGGTCTCACTTTGCACATTATTCATTTAGCATGCATATATCATATACTTGCATACATTCACATACATCTCATGAATTCATGGATAAACAATAAATATGGTATGATCATGGACTTTCTAAGGGATTCAATTCTAAGCCACCAAGAATTGAATCAGGGCATTCCTAGGTGCATTTCATTCATTCATTTTACAAGAGTTGCTGAAGGAGTACATAATCAACACTTGATCTTGAATTCCTCCCACTGGTCCTACCAATGCTCTTGACCTCCTTGATCTTCTTTGCAATCCAATTACATAGTAATCCTTGGCATACCAAGGCGAATTTACAATAACTTAAATAAATGAAATTACAACCTTAATAATACATGCCCAAAATAAATTAAAAATAAATTAATTAATTTACAATCCTAAAGAAACATAAAAGAAATAAATCCAATCACATTGGTCTTTTATAGTTCATGATCATCCATCACGCATATCACTATTTAATAATTAAATAAAACATACATACTTAAATTAAATTGAATATTTCATATTTAACTTAAAAATCCATATTTGAATATGATTCAAACAAATTTAAAAATTCAGATTTGAATCACATTCAAACAAATTTAAAAATTCATATTTGAATCACAATCAAACAATTTTTAAAAATCAGATTTGAATCACATTCAAACAATTTTTAAAAATCAGATTTGAATCACAATCAAACAGATTTTAAAAATTCAGATTTGAATATTATTCAAACAACTTTAAAAATTTAGATTTGAATATTATTCAAACAACTTTAAAAATTTAGATTTGAATTACATTCAAAAAACTTTTAAAATTCAGATTTGAATCACATTCAAATAATTTTTAAAATTCTGATTTGAATCAAAATTTAATTGTATGATTAAAACTCTAATTAAATAATTTAATTACACATAGGATGAGCTTTTATATCATACAACAATTGTAAATTAAAAAGCCAAACCTTGTGCACACCATGGGAGGAGCCAAACCATGCGCACCCATGGTGCACTCCACCATGCCGCCACCTTGTTCATTCCAACCAGCAATGAATTGATCAACATTTGATCAAATCACACAATCAAATCTCATATTGAATAATCTAAATGGCAAATATAGTGGCTCTGATACCAATTGTAGGAGCAGAAGCATAAAAAACACAAGATTATATCATTGAATTCAAAAATTTTCACCTAGGGTCACATGCATTATGCAAGATTTATTTTTGTCTATTTGATTTCAATGATAAACAACATATTAAAACTCTTTTAATATGTTTTTGGATCTGTATTTGCCATTTAAGATTTTAGAATTAATCAGATTAATTTTAGAACCCTAGATTAGATCAAGAACAAGTGCTCTAACCTCTTGATGCACTGCAGTGTGTTTGGCACCTTCGGGATGCGTCTTTAGGACACCAGATGTTATCCCTCTAGCTTGTCCGCACCAAGATCACCTATGGCAACCCTTAAACAGCTTCTAAAGCTTTTTCTATTAATTAGAAAAATAATTTTTGCCTTTTAAGAGATTAAAGTGTAAACAGGACACTAGAAACAATTTCTAATATTTTTAATTCAAGAGATTGTTTACTAATCTCTTGGAATTGATGAGAGATGAAGAAAAAGAGAGAATGGGAGCCTCAAGGGTGGCGGCACAAAGGGAGGCAGCAGCTGGTTGTAATTTTTCTTTTTCATAACAACACTTATATAGCTAGGTCACCACTTAAAACCCTTGTCACATGTCACCTTCTGATTGGCTCTATGTTTAATTGACCCAATCACATTGTGCAAAGTGTCAAACTTATATTTAATCTTAATTTTAATCATCTTACATGATTAAAAATATTTGGCAAGCTTATATGTAGTGCCATGTGTCATCATCTCAAGGTACCACATGTCACCCTATGAAATAACCAAAATGCCCCTGTATCTTAATTTTGAGTTCTCAACCCAAAATAATTATTTCTCTTCTTCTAATCAATTTATATCAAATATAAATCAATTAATTAATCTTTATTAATTAATTTCTCATTAATTAAATTCATATTTAGATACTTTAAATATAAATTTAACTTATACTATACATCCAATAATCTAGATTTGGTTTCAAGTCATGCTAGGGACTTTGCAATCTAATTACAAACCAAACCTATTTAATTAATCAATTAAACTCTTTAATTAATTAATTAAATCATATTTAATTTGGTGATTACTTGTGTATGTGTGTGATGTAACACCCCTATGTTCGGTAGTGCGTTTTACTATTTCGGTGATAGTGTCTGTCCAGACAGCTAGGATGCCTAGAACTATACTTAGATATGGGTGAGGAGACATAAAATAATGAAATACAAGAAAAGAAAATACAAGAAAAACAAAGAAAAAATAATAGCAATGAAATGTAACCAAGTTAAACGAGCCGAAAACCATAGCGATGGGTAACCGCACTAAGAAGTTGCGGCGTTGACCGTTGACTAGCCCTGGATCCCGGGGAACCCTAGAAAATATTTTTAAGACTTAAATAAATATCTATTGAAGTATAAATGTCATTAGAAATATCAAAGAAAAATTAATTAATTAGTACAAAGAAAAATGAGGAAACGACAAAACTCGGTGTTACCGAAAAATCGGGAATGCAACCCGAATAGGGGCATTGTAGTCATTTGACACCCCGAGTTGTCTTTTGACCTAAATTTCCATTAAAAATAAATGATATTAAACTTTGAAAATACCATGAAAAATTAAAATGAGATACATTATGTAAATAGTGAAAGTGTGGTGGCCAAATTACAAAAATTGGAAAGTTTAGCATTAAAATAGATTTTTAATCAATTAGTGCTCTACTAACATCACTTAAGTGGACCTTTGATCAATCTTTGGACAGAAAATTCTGTCATCTTCAACCTTTGGAAGAGTGGCTGAAATGAACTCCATGGGAGACTCCATGGCCAAACTCACATCCACCATGCATCCATGATTCAAGCTTCCTTTCACCATAAATCCTTCATTAAACCTTGCATACTCAGCTTGGGAAAAACATTGGCAGCAAAAAGAAGAAGTTTGGGTGAGGTTTTGAAGAACTTCAAAAGTGGTAAGTGAGTGTTTTCAATTCTTGTTTCATTAAAAGTGTAACCAAGGTTGTGGGTAGCTGATTTATGGAAGAATTTTTGAAGTTTGATGTTTTAATAGAGATATACATTTTGGCAGCCATGGAAATTCAATATATGTAGCTTGTTTTTACTTGTTTATGGTTGTTTCAGATGTTGTTATTAATGGCAGCATGGATATGTGTATAATGGTTTGGAATTGGGTATGTAAATGGGGTATGTTTATGTGGTTAAATGATGTAAATGGACTTTGGAAAATTCTGTATTATAGTGTGCATATTGAGAATGGTTACAAGCTGTCCAAAATGACCAAAAATGTGTTGTTAAAGGTGTTAATGGTAAGGTACAAACCAGAATTGGCATGAAGGAATTAATTTGGTAAGTGTTGAATATGTAATTGGTAAGTGATGAGAAGTGTGTAGTAGGACAGTATATGTTTTGGCTTAGAACCTTAAGTGTGTGACTCCAATTGGTATAAGACCAATTGGAGGTGAAAATAGGCACAAAATGTGCCAACTTTCATGAAGGAAGCTTACCAAAATTCTGCCTAGAAGGTGACTTGAAAAATGACCAAATCCGGATTAGTGACTTGAAAGCCTGAAAATTGACTATTTGGGCAGTAGTTAGTGTTTTGGCCATAACTCACTCAAAAACAGGTCCAAATGACCTGAAATTTTTATCATGAATAGTTTAGACATATATCTACAATTCTTATGAAGACAGCAAAGCCCAGAAATGGCTAGAACCAAGCCAAATAGCTTGCACAAGTTCAGGTACCAAAACTGGCCGAACCAAAAGTGACCTAAAAATGACCTAAAGTTACCATTTTGGTGCATTCTGTCCAGCATTGGTAAATTGACCATAACTTGGTCTACACAACTCAGAATGACCTGAAATTTTGCCCCGCATGCAATAAGACATAGACTTACAAGTTTGTAGTTTGGATCGAAACTCGAAAATCGAGAGAACTAGGTCGTCCGGCTAGGTCAAATTAGTATACCGAAATCTGGCAAATTGCAATAAAATGTAATATACTTGAAAATGAAATTGGCAACATATACCAACACTAAAGGGCTATAAAATGTGATATATTGGTAACATTAAACCTAATTCACCTAGAATACATCGAGGGTCAACATCTTAGGTTGATTAAGGAAATAATAGAATTCAATAAATTAATTATTAAGCCTTATTGTTAGAGACGGTTTGAATGAGTACTGAAACACTTCAAATTGTGTGTTTCAGTTAGCAAAGACTCAGGGAAGAGGAAGAAAACACTGAGTCAGAGCCCAGAGGCATTTATCAGTGGTTTGTGCACAACTAGTTTTTAATTGATTTTGTTCTGAATATTTCATATTATTAAATGACATTATTTTCCTTATGAATTATGTTTATCAAGTATTGGATTTAATTTAATGATTATTGAAATTGTTATAGTATGTATGAATTTAGCTTTATGAAATAGTATTTCAACAAGTGTTAAGCATTGTTGCAGATTGAATAAATTATGTTTTGGAAAATTATGATAGAACATGTTTTGAATTGTGATAGGCAATTTGCATGAAAAAATGCAAATTTATGATTTGAATTGTGATGAGCATAAAAATTATTGGATATTGGAATTGACTTTGAATCGAATTGTATTGTGATTTATGCTCACTAAAAGGATTGTGATATTGTTTTATATCTCACTATAGATGCTTGACTAAGTTATTACCCGTCTCTCTCATTTGTTGAGTGTCACACCTTACCCTTCTGTAAGGTATAACATGATCCCATAGAATACCTAATGAATTACCGAACTTCACCTACCGATAACTCATTAAGTATCCTACAAGGGATTTTAAAACAATTTTCTTACTTTTGTTAAGTGGTGAGCATTTTCTAATAGGTATTTAAAACATATTATTAAAAGTAAATCTAGTTAATATTTTTAGTCCATTTTATTTTTCCGCAAATTTTATAAAAATTTTGACAGAGTTCTGTTTGTATTTTAAGAAACCAGTTCTTCAAATACCTGTAAATAGCACTTCTAAAAATTTTTCTCAACAACTACTTCAATTTCATACTCAATCTCAATCAATTTCTCAACACATTTAACAACTTTCAAATTCCAAATCCACTATCCAATGATCATCAAAATACTAGCAATCCATTTCATTCAAATTAAATAAAATAGTTTCATTCATATTTCATTAGAAATAAAACAATTTATATACATCATCACAAAATTTACATTAAGAGAATTTCAAACTACAATATATATTACAACTTTATACAAATTTTATACAAACTGGTCAAGACCCATTTTTACATGTCCATACATTTATGTGCAATATATACATCAAAAGAAATATTTACAATTAGGGTATAAATTATACCCGATAACTTCAAGCAGAATGATCTTTAATCATTAGCAACTCATCACGCTTCTTCTAGTTCTCAGATCTGCATGACAAAGAATAAAGCTATCGCTGAGTACTAGGACTCAATGGTGCACAACATACTAAAATAATCTTTATGCAAAACTTAAATCACATTTATTCAAAATTTGAACTGAGCATGCGAGTTAAACACAAAACATAATTTATGAGGTTTTAATCCCAAACAATTTCATTTTGAAGTATCAAATCACATTTCATAAAACCCACATTTAGATCATGCCATTCAAAACAAATAGAATCTCAATAGCCAGAGGCTAAAGAGAAATCACATCACAAGGCTAGCTAGCTCAAATATATGGATATCCATTCACATCCTCTTCTACTGGCACACCTCAACACTTCTCCAGAGAAGGAATCAAAATTCGAAACTAATTACCCCCACTAGTCATGCTAGTGAGGTGTTCAAATATATGGTCATGACACTATGGTTTCAAAACTTATCTTAACAATTTGCTAAACATTGTCATTTCAAATATACACAATAACTTTCAACAATTTAAGTCAAAACAACATAACTAATGTCACAAATAAATTTTCAACAATTCAAAACAAATGTAAAATACATATTTCATTCACTTTATCACTACATTTTAAAGCATAGTAATGTTGTGCACAAACCTCAAGCTAGTCGCCCCTTAGCCTCGACTCGGTTCCTCGGGTTCCTTCCCGATATTTTTTCAACTGAAACACACAATTTTACAATGTTTCAGTACAAGAACTTAACATAAATCCAAAATAAATTTAGCCTCATTTTTACCTAGCTCTAACGTGCTAAACTCGACGTTCTTGAAATTTTGTGCTTTGGGTTACTATTCACTACACTATTCAAGTCAATTTGTTGACTTTCTAAGGCTTAATAGGTATGGGAATTCCAACTTCACCTACATACCACATTTTGGTCATTAAATTTGTTGGTTTTGGTCATTTTCTCAAAGCTTAAGTCCTTTTGGCAAAATTGTCAAATTTTCAGTTTTGGTGCTCCTAGTTGCACTGTTCTATTGGTAATTTTACTGTTGGAATTTGGCAAAACTTCCTTCATAGAAAATGTTTCTTATTGTCTTAAGTTTATTCTCATTTTTGGATCACCCCAATTGGAGTTTTTTAGCTCAAGTTATGGCCATTTGAACCATGGCTACCGGATTGGAAACAACCCAGATTTTCTGGGCAAATTTGGTGCTGGCAGTTTTGGGTCACCAACTTGGGGTGGCCAAATGACTTGGTTGCTAGCAGAATTTGGGTTTGTGTTCTTCACTAAAGTTTTAGGTCTATATCTCATCTAACCACTGGTAAAATTTCAGGTCATTTGGACCTGCCTAGCTCGAGTTATGACCAAATGAACAAACACTGTTCATTTGGTCAGTTTGTATAGGGCAGTCTGCACTTATCCAACTTTGGTCAATTTGTTCACTAGGTTTTGGTCACTTTTTGGGCATGGTTCCTAAATGAAAATTGTGTCATTTTATGTCTATTTTCATCCTCAATTGGTACCATATCAATTGGACTTGTAAAATTTCATTTTTGGTCCTTCAAAGTTGACTTGGTCATGCTGCCAGCAGCATGACCACACTCCCTCCGAATTTAGCTTTAATTCCAATCATCCCAACACAACTCATTTGGTCATAAATAACCATTTTTCACTTCACAATAGGTCAAATACATCATATGGCTCATTCTCAAAATTTTCTCCCCAAACCCTAGATGCCAAGAACCCTAAATTTTCAACTTCTCAATTCTAAGCAATTCAAGGTAACCTCAACCTATACATCATATAAGCATCACTAATCAAGCTTGAAGGCATGTTTAATTAAATCAAAACACATCAATTCCATAAACTTCCATGGCTGCCAAAAATTCATTATTTCCATACAAGCATCAATTCTACCATTACATATGAAATTTCAACTCAACTTCACTTAATTAACCTAAAGAAAAAGATTAAATTAACTTACCTCTCTTGTGAGATTTCCACTTCTCCAATCCTTCAATTTTCCTTATCTTTTTTTTTTCAATCTTCAAATCAAAGCTCAAGGGTAATTTTCTCTTAAGGGAGTTGTGAAATTAATGGAGGTTTTTAGGGTTGTGAGAGCTTAACACAAGCTTTCATGGTGGAGGAAGAAAATGAGAGAGATGAGAGAAAGAGATGAATCGACAAGAAGGAGAAAGAAAGAAGCAAAATGAATTTCTTTTTGTTTTTTTTTTTATGTTATTTATCTCTTAAATTAGCCATTTGACTTGGTCAATTATTGGGCAAAATTAATTTTTATTTTGACATCATTTGTGATGTCATCAAGATGATGAAATAAAGCTTTTTTTTATTAATTTTTTAATAGTTCATTAATTTAATTCTCGACTCCAGAATTTTCTTTTCTCTGATTTTATTTGACAGTTAGGTCAGGAGTCAGCTCTCGGGGTCAATTGACCAAATTGCCCCTCGCCGATTCAACCCGGTTTGCAATTAATTCAATATTTCTTTCGGCTCCCTGACCTAATTATTTGACTGACTTAACAGTTCTTTTTCGTGATTTTCTCTTTTCCACTATGTTCGTAATGGTCCTAAGGACCGCAGCATCACATTTTACGATTTAAAATTTGAGTTTAAATTGACATCGCAGTCGTTCCCGATAAGGTCACCCATCGCTGTGACTCTCGGCTCGTTTAACCTCTTATGTTCTGTTTTTCTTATTTATACTTAACTAATTGGACATTACTAATTATTTGTGTTTATGGCTTCTCTAGTTGTCTTAAGTATGGTTCTAATCCCCTTAATTGTCTGGACCGACACCAGTCACTGGAACAGTGAAATCTACCAGGCTATGCAAACGGGGGTGTTACATTGAGAAGACAATGGAGTTAGTTGTGTTTTGATTACCATGGTACATGCACAGGCTTAGATTCTCCTCTTATTAGAGGTTAGATCTAAGTTTTTTTATGTTATGGCCCTTTCGGAAGTTTCATTATTATGATGTGTACTGTGCACGATGATTCGACCTCCCCAACCATAGGGAGTTAGAATCTGATTCGACCTCTCCGACTATAGGGAGTTAGAATCACCCCGAAGATGGCCCTTTCGGATTAGTCTTGCATATTTGGTGAGATAAAGAATGGTTTTTGAGATAAAGAATGGTTTTTGAATAGTAAAGAATTGTGATTTCAATTATGATTTATGTATAATTGATTTTATTGGAATTAATCTTTATTTCCAATAAATTATTGGAATTACCTTAAATGGTTAGATATGATTTAATAAATTGAATTTCGTAATCAAAGTCATTTTAAACAAATGATTTATATTATTGGCAATGAATATTTTGAGTTTTGAAATTTGATGATTATTTGCTGTAATTTTTGTTAAGATATATTGTACCATGTTTTAAATTATAGTTGTACACCACTGAGTTCACCACTCAGCGATAGCTTTGTATGCTGTCGCAGGTGAAAAGAGCATAGAGCAATTAAGTAAGCTTCTTTGAAGAGACATTCAGATCAGCTCCAGGTATACCCGTGTACACAGGTTTTGATGTATGCATATAATAATATGTATGTAAATTATTTTAGCAGTTATATAAAAACTCTTGTAAAATATTTTGATATGTAATTAAATGTAAATTATTGTAAATGTAAATTTGAGGTTTCATTTACCTGAATAGTTTTGTAATATTAATTTTTTAGTCTTGTAATTAATGATGTAACGATCGGGCTCCCACCACTAGAGTAATTGTCTGCTTTGGCCATAAGCCTCACGGTTTTGTCCCATAGGTGGAATGGAGAACTTCCTAGGAGGTCACCCATCCTAGCATTTCTCTCAAGTGAGCACGCTTAACCCTGGAGTTCTTTCAACTCTCCAGGCCATTCCACCAAGAGGCGCCTCTAGTGATTAGTTCCCCCATTTTATATATCATTACTTTTTGAACCCAAGACCATCTCCGTGCTTTGCCGATGTTGGATTTGCCTAAGAGATCTTTCTCCCCCCCTTTCGGAACTCAACGTCCTCGCTGAGGTTTGCCCCGCCATCGCCTAAGAGGACACGCGAGCGGCTCTGATACCAATTGTAACGATCTGGCTCCCACCACTAGAGGAATTGTTCGCTTTGGCCATAAGCCTCACAGTTTTGTCCCATAGGTGGAATGTAGAACTTCCCAGGAGGTCACCCATCCTAGGATTTCTCTCAAGCGAGCACGCTTAACCCTGGAGTTCTTCCAAATCTCCAGGCCATTCCACCAAAAAGCGCCTCTAGTGATTAGTTCCCCCATTTTATATATCATTACTTTTTGAACCCAAGACCATCTCCGTGCTTTGCCGATGTGGGATTCCCTTAGGCATATCCCACATCGTCGTGCTTTAGGGAATCCCACATTGGCAAAGCATGGAGATAGTCTTAGGTTCAAAAAGTAATGATATATAAAATAGGGGAACTAATCACTAGAGGCGCCTTTTGGTGGAATGGCCTGGAGAGTTGGAAGAACTCCAGGTTTAAGCGTGCTCGCTTGAGAGAAATCATAGGATGGGTGACCTCCTGGGAAGTTCTCCATTCCACCTATGGGACAAAACCATGAGGCTTATGGCCAAAGCAAACAATTCCTCTAGTGGTGGGAGCCCGATCGTTATAATTGGTATCAGAGCCGCTCGCGTGTCCTCTTAGGTGATGGTGGGGCAAACCTCAGCGAGGACGCTGAGTCCCGAAAGGGGGGGAGAAAGGTCCCTTAGGCAAATCCCACATCGGCAAAGCACGGAGATGGTCTTGGGTTCAAAAAGTAATGATATATAAAATGGGGGAACTAATCACTAGAGGCGCCTTTTGGTGGAATGGCCTGGAGAGTTGAAAGAACTCCAGGATTAAGCGTGCTTGCTTGAGAGAAATGCTAGGATGGGTGACCTCCTGGGAAGTTCTCCATTCCACCTATGGGATAAAACCCTGAGGCTTATGGCCAAAGCGGACAATTCCTCTAGTGGTTGGAGCCCGATCGTTACAAATGAGTTTCTTTTATGATGACGTTGGTTTGAAAATGAAATTATTGATTATTGAGATTGAATTGTGAGATGAAATGAAGTTTCTTGGAGTTATATTTGAGAAAACATATTGGGAGTGTTTTTCCTTTTCAGGTTGAAGAACTGTTTTCTCAAAACACAGCCGGCACTTTGCCAAAATTTTGAAAAAAAAAATTTATAACACTAGATTTTAATCGATGATTTAAATTTCACGAAAATTGTTTTAAAATCCCTTATAGTATATCTAATGGGTTATCGGTAGGCAAAGTACAGTAATTCATTAGGTGTACTACGGGATTATGTTACATCTTACAGAGGAGTAGGGTGTGACATATGACTTAGTAGGCTCATCACTAATTGGCAATGAGATATGATATCAACTCTTAATATCATTAGAACTCTTTCTTACCATAAATGATTTCTCTAAACCATTTTATGCATCTCATAGACCATGGTTAACACCTAGCATAGCATGCCATGGCCACCCAATCAGTAATAAGGTTTACCTTAAATGAACTTATAATTATATGTTACCATGCACTAGAATCTCTCTGTTACAAAATCCCAACTCAAGCTGGAGTCATGGTTTATGTCAAACCCCATTTGCTATGAATATTATGTTCTCTTTTAATTCCAGTTCTTGACTAAAAGATTTTCTCATCAGAAACTCTTTTCTGATTAAATATGTCTGTCCTGGCCAGGAACTTGAAACATCAAGAATAATTAAATGAACATAGGATTTTATCCCTATTTACTTAGAGGAACAGATTCCATCTTAATCAACACTTACCTTTATATATAAGTAGTAGGAGCCAATACATGCCCATATACCCATACACAGTACAAGTATGAAAGCAGTATCAAACTCAAACCACCTATATACAAGATAACTGTGCTATCTCAGGTCTAAAGATTATATGCACTGATATGATTTATGACAATACATTGACAAGAGTAAACTCCATGTGCTTGTCATAAATGTCACTGGTTCGACCTACTTATCATGTATAAGTGCCTATCATGTTTTTCATATGGCATGAGACTCACCATTCCATCTTATTTATATCTCATATAAATAATTTGGGAACAAATATGAATACAATCTTTCTGGATAAGTCATGTCCTTATTGTGAAGTATCCTCGATTGTGAACCTATTTATGGTACTTTGTACTAGAAATACTGTCACTCATATTCTTAACAACTTAAGAATAGAATTTCTAATAAAATATCAATGGACCTTTTCTATTACACATAAATATATTATGTAAATGGAAAAGTGGAAATACCTTTTATTAATTAAAATATGTACAAGATATATACTAAATGATATGCTCTAGGGCATACTACTAACAATTCCTCATTAGCCTTTGGCTATTAGGATGAATTGAACATTAGTGACATGATTAAGCTGTGTGACTTGTTAAAAATATTATTTGATGAATTATGAAGTGAAAATTGATTTCTTTAAGAAATTTTCTGTCTTTCGAAATTAAGCTTGTTTTTATGTGTTAACACATCAAGTGGTTTACTTATGATCTATTTATTGTTTAAATTATCATTCTCTTAATATTGTGCACCACTGAGACATTGGCTCAGCGATGGCTTTTCATTGTTGTCGTAGGTAGAAATACAGATAAAGCAGCAGAGTAGGCTACTTGTGGCTAGAAGTGACTGCACTTTTGGATTTTACCAGGTATACAGATTATACCCCATATAAACTTTTTATTTTAATGTATATGAACTGTATGTATGTACTGTAATTGGTCTTGAGCAGTTGTATAATAAAGTTTATAAATTATTTTGATCTATAAAAATGTTGTAATATAAACCTCTTATTTCAATTTATGAAATGCCCAGTTATTTAAGACTTGTTTTTACAAATTGCTGGGAATGGTATTGAATTGAATTTAAATTATGTTGTTGAAATTGAGTTGAATTAAACTATATTGAAGTTTGGAGTTAAGATAAATATATTGGAAGTGCTTGTACAAATTTTTGGGAAGAACTATTTTTTCAAATTATAGACAACACTCTACCGAAATTTTTATAAAAATTGCGTAGATTTTAAATTAATCAATAATTTTAATTTTGAAATAAATTTCAATTTGAGGATTTTAATAATTAAGAATTATGACCCACCATTTTAAATTAAAAGGGAAAGGGTTTAAAATCCCTTATAGTATTTTAATGGGTTAACGGTAGGCAAAGTTCGGTAATCCATTAGGTATACTACTGGACCATGTTATGCCTTACATAAGGGTAATGTGTGACACGGGTGAGGGGAGTTACACCTCCAACCCTTTTTTTAGTTGAGTCATAACTGTTAGTGTGGCCAAAGCATCTGTAAATTAGTTCTAGTCGTGACCCAAATGATTGAAAGAGATCTCATCAAATTTCTTAATCAGCTCCAAGAGATATTTCTGATATGAGATTAGCTTAAGGTCTCTAGTTTGTCATTCCCCTTTCACTTGGTAGATTATCAAGGCCAAATCTCCATACACTTCTAATTTCTTCACTTTCATCTCAATAGCAGCTTGCAAGCCACTCACACGGGCATCATATTCAGCGACATTGTTAGTTCAATCAAATCTCAGCTTAACAGCTACTTGGAAGTGTTTCCCATCTAGGGATGCTAGTACTGCCCCAATTCCACTACCAGAAAGTTTAACTGCTCTATCAAAATACATTTGCCACACATCATCTTACCCCTCTATTTCTTCATCTATTACATTAATATGTTCATCAGGGAATTCAAAATCCAAAGCCTCATAGTCATCGATTGGATTTTCTGCTAGGAGATCTGCTATCATACTCCCTTTTACTACTTTTCTTATCATATAGACAATGTCATATTGTGAAACTATGACTTGCCACTTTGCTATCCTCCCTGATACAAATGGGCTTTGAAAGACATACTTGATTAGATCCATCCTGGAAATGAGCTAAGTTTTGTAGTTCAACATGTAATGCTTGAGATGATGTGCTATCCAAGCTAACGCACAATAAGTCCTTTCCAAAAATGAATATCCCACTTCACGTTTATTAAACTCTTTCCTCAAATAGTATATGACTCTTTCCTTTCTTCCTGTGTTATCATGTTGCCCCATGACACAACCCATAAAGATTTGATGAACTGCCATACATAAAATTAATGGTCTACCCCTCATCGAAGGAACTAAGATAGGTGGATTTGATAAATACTGCTTGATTTTCTTAAAGGCTTCCTGACATGCTTCATCCCATTTTGTAGTGTAACACCCTTATTTTCATAGTCCGTATATCCTACTATTCCGATAGTTAATGTCTGTCCTGGAAAGTCAAAATGTCTAGAACTACACTGTAATGACAGTGAGGAAGTATAAAATAATGAAATATATAATGAGAAAAATTAAAAAAAAAAATAAGAGAGATAAAATGTGACTAAGTTAAATGAGCCGAACCCGTAGCGATGGGTGACTGCACCGGGAAGTTACGGTGAGGACCGTTGATTAGCCCTACACCACGGGGAACCTATGAAAATATTTTCGGGACATAATTAAAGGTCCACTGAGGTGTAACTGACATTGAAAATGTTAAAGAAAATTTAATAAGTCAATATAAACAAAAATAAAAATTTAAGAAATCGGCAGGTTAAGAAGTTAATCGGTAATACATTCGAAATACAACCCGAAGAGGGGCATTTTGGTCAATTGACAACTAGAGTTGACTTTTGACCTAAATGTCCATTAAAAATATATAGTATTAAAATTTGAAAATTACATGAAAAATTAAATTATACATGAAATGCAATTAAGGAAAAATGAGTGGTATAATTTGGAATAATTAAAAGTGGATTATTAAACTAATTAACCTAAGGTTAGTGCAGCATAATACATATTATTTAACCTAAAGATAATGGGGTATAAAAGGGCCATAGTGGACAGATTTCTACACTAACTCATCTCATTTCCTTCAATTCTTCATCCATGGACGATTTGAAGTTCTCAAGGTTCCTCCATCGATGAGTTCCAAGCAAAGCTTCATTTCCTCATGTTCAAGCCATTATTTCTTCAAGCTCCCCCCATGAAAAATGATCCTTACACCATGGGCAACCTATAGGCAGCAAAAAGGAGAGGAAATTCCAAGGATTTGTCAAGCTTAAGTTGAGGTTAGTGCTAGTTTTTCATCCCTTACTTCATTAAACTTTGTTTTAAGGTTGTGATGAATTGAATTGACAAAAAATTTGAGAGAAATTGATGATTAATGATGAAGCGAGAATTCAGTAGCCATGGATTTTAAAGGAGTTTAATTTGTTTTTACATGTAATTAATGGGTAATGAAGTTGATTAGGCTTATTACATGTATTAGTAATTTGGTGTTATGTGTATGCTTGAAATGGGTACTTTGAAGTAAAGTTGTGAAGTGTATATGGAAGATAGAAGCATATGTACAATTGGGCAGCCTTGTGGTTCATGGAAGAGTGCTTGATTTCATGAATTTATTTGATGAATTATGGTACTAAGGGATTAATGTAGGTGTATGTAAACTATTGTGGGAATTTCATGTATTAGTTAGGTGATTTCACGTGTAAATTATGTGAACTTTAACTTTGTGAATTAGGATTGTATTTGGTGTATTGAGGATTGGTATATTCTACCCAAAATGACCATAATGAGATGTGATAAATGATTAATTAAAGTGATGAATCTAGAATTTAGGTATGGGAATTAAAGGATTAAGGAATTGAATGTGTATGGTTTGTGTATTTGAAAAATTTTATGAGGACAGTATGCTTGTGGAGTTATAACCCCAATTGTGTGACCCCAATTGGTATGAGGCCAATTGGAGGTAAAATTAAACATATAATGAACCAACTTTCATGTAGAAGCCTTATAAAAAATCTGTCCAGAAAGTGACTCAAAAAGTGACCTAATCCGGAATAGGTAACTTGGCAAATCCAGAATTTGACCATATGAATAGTAGCCAATATTTTGGCCATAACTCACTCAAAACAGGTCCAAATGACCTGAAATTTATATCATTGGAAAGATTAGACATAGGGATACAACTTTGGTAGAGACCACCAAGCCCAGAAATGCCATTAAGCAGGTCAAATTGATTGCCCAAGTTGGGTTACAAAAACTGGCCGAATTGACTTTGACTTAAAAATGACCTAATAGTGCAGTATAAGTGTAACTTGACCAGCTATTTTAAAATGACCATATCTTGGTATAAAAAACTCCAAATGACCTAAAATTTATACCGTTGGAAAGCTTAGACATAGAGCTACAACTTTGGTGAAGATCACAGAACCCAGAAATGTCATTTACTAAGTCAAATTGCTTGCACAAATTGAGGTAACAAAACTGTCTAGAATCATTGCAACCCAGAATTTGACTATATGAACAGTAGTCACTCATTTGACCATAACTCACTCAAAACAGGTCCAAATGACTTGAAATTTATATCAATGGAAAGATTAGACATAGAGCTATAACTCTTATGAAGACACTAAAGCCCAGAAATGGCCAGAACCAAGTTAAGTTGCTTGCCCAATTTAGGGTACCAAACCTGCCAAAATTGAACTTTACCTAAAAATGACCTAAAGTTGCATTAAAAATGCAATCTGTCCAGCTTTAGTAAATTGACCATATCTTGGTTTATACAACTTAGAATGACCTAAACTCAGTGTTAAAAGTTTAATAAGACATAAACCTACAATATTGAAATTTTAACCAGAACCCAGAAATCAAGGGAACTAGGCCAATTAAGTTGATTAAGTTGACACACTAAATCTGGAATTGGTACAATTGACCATTAAGTCTAGAAAATTCAAATAGGTATATCCCCCACAAGAAGTCTCCAAATGTAATGAGCCATACCAATCTAGAAAGCTAAGAAAGAGACCTAAAACTTTATTTTAGGCAACTTCCTCAAATTATAAATGTATAAGGCTAGAATTTAAGGTCAAGGCCATTGACCTAATTGAAGACCATGCCAATATAGGACCTTTGAGTCCAAGTCAACAATTTGACTATAAATAATTCTATAAGACTTAAAAATTACAAGTAAAATTTCTAAATGACTATAAGACATAGGGCAACAAATCCTATGAAGCACACTAGGCCTAAATGTCATTATAAGCAGTCCAAATAAATTAGTAAAATCCAGAATCAAAATGACTACTAAGGGAACCAAAATTCATATTTGACCTAGTTATGGTTAATTGACCATAACTTGAGTTATACAACTCAAAATGGAGTAATTCAAAAAGGGAATTAAAGAAGACACAATAAAAAATAATTTAATGAAGAGAATTTTGCTAATTTCACCCTATAGTCTGACCCAATGGAACAATAACCATTGGCCATGAAATCTGAAAATTTGGAATCATATATAATTAGCCTTGAATTAAGTTTGGAAATCAATGCCAATGAGTATAAACTCAAAATGAGGAATCCTAGTGCAACTAGAACCAACATATATGTTCAGTGTGAAAAAGTCAACCTTTATGTTTGACTAGTAATCTAAATAAGAAACATAATGACTTAATAAGTCACATGAATGTATGAATGGGACATTAGTCCTCATTATCAGAAACAGGAAAAATGCTTTGAGCACAATGGTACTTCAGAACAATTGATATGAAATGCAATCTGTCTGATGATCTACTAAATAATTGTGACATGTTAATACTAGAATCAACCTATCCATGATGCATAAAAAGGTCAACAATTTTGTTGACCAATAAAGACATAAAGATGTATAACCCCTAAGAATAAAGAATTAAATATGTAACCTTGTAATATGCCCTAGTTTGCCTAGTTGACTAGTTTGGATAGGTTGGCATGCCAATATGGTTCTGACAGCTGTTTTGTAAATGGCTTCACGCCATATTGTGTTTTATGGCTTATTATGCCATACTGTGATTTTAATAGCCTATGGCTATATGGATTATATTATTATACTTGGCTTATTGCCTTACTGATTGATTATATGGCTTTTTAGCCACACTGTTTGCACACTGGGAGATACTTTGTGACTGATAGTATGATGGCCCGAGGTACTAGGTACCCAGTGCTAGTATATCCGTTTATTCAGTCTGGTCAGTGTGTAGGCTATACGGGCAGTCAATTAAAACATTATTTCATTTAGGCAGTTAAGTTAAGTATAATGAAATTTCAGTACAATTAAATTAAGTATTAAATGAAATGAGTAAAAGAGATTAGCAATAGAAACATAACAAAAATACAATTTGTAGAACCGTAGAGACTTAAAATACAATACAGTTAGAATAATTTGTATACTAGGCATTATTACTGAAAGGTTATAACTTAGTACTTCCAAAGAAGATCAAACTAGTATATAAGATAGTTGATACTAGAAATACCATACCAAATTAAATTGATTTCTGAGTATCCGAATTATGATTTATTTCTTTCTTTATTTGTATATATTATTTCTTGTTATACTATTGCAGCACTAAGCAGAAATGCTTAGCGCGATGGAATTGTTTTCCTCGCGCAAGTACTTCGACTGAGATTATGGGAGTCCAGATCTGCATAAGTCTCAGAAGTGTACAAGGTTGTCACCTCCTCAGCAATGCATGTAGATAGGGCTCATATTTACACATGTTATGTATTTTGTTCATTCTAAGTATATTGTAAATTATTTGTATATCCTGTACTTGACAAACTTATGTAATTAGTTGGCAAATTATGTAAGATAGTGAAATGTAAGAATTCTGATATATGAGTTAAGTATCTGATCATGATGATTCTGATTGAGATTGAGCATGAGAAATTTTGAGACTGATTCTGAGTTGTGAATTTAAGTATATATATTGAAATTATTTTTGGCAGGTTCAGAAGAACTGTTAGTCCAAATTACAGCCGGCACTCTACTGGATTGTTGTTAAAATTTTTGAAATTTCCAAATTAGTCAGATTTTGATAAACACTAAAAATAGCCTAAACCTTAGATAAAGTTTTTGAATAAGTAAATCAAGAACTGTAATGAAATCAGATAAGATCAGGTGTTCCGGTACTCCGTGTGACACACCTTTCTCGGCTACACTGTAGACGGGTGAGGGGTGTTACATTTAGTGGTATCAAAGCACAGTTTAGGCGTTCCCAGGCAAAGATAAGTAGAAAGATAGTGTGCATACATGCATTACATTCATAAGAGTCGAGATGACACTAATGCAGATGTGACACCCCTTACCCGTCTACAGTGTAGCCGAGCAAGATATGCCACAAAGTGTACCAGAACACCTTATTTTAATTCAATCATTTTTATTCTTCCTAATTTTTTTTTTCATAGTTATGGAGTATAATTTGTGAAATATAATTCATTTCAGTCATTTATTGAAATCATAAATTTATTGAGGTTCCACAAATTTTATAGAAAATCCGGCAGAGTACCGGCTAAAAATGGAGAAAACAGTTCTTCGAAACCTGTGAAAAACACTTCCAATATTTTCAATCAATCCCAAACTCCATTTCATCAACAAAATCCAAATATTTTTTTCAACAACATTTTCATCCTCAATCATTCATCTCATATGATAATCATGTAAAAGTTATAAATAAATATTCCCTTTTTCATTCATAAACACAATTTCCACTATTTACATTAATACCAAAATACATTACATAAGTTTCAATTACATATGAGAAAATAAAAGTTAATTACAAAATACCCAAAATGAAACCTAGTGTCCTACCAATGCACTGACGTCAGTGAGGTGACACGGACACTATGCAGAGCTGCAGAAAGTCTCACCCAGTCTGTGGTCAACTGGGCTCTCGGTCGGTCTCTCCAGAACCTACGCGTGGCAAAAGCAACGTGCTAAGCAATAACGCTTAGTGGTGCCAATAATAAAATAAAAAGAAATAACGTAAATAAATATGCAGTGAATGTATTGATGTCATATTACAAATAAATTTTCGATGAGTATTTATAGTCTTACTTATTTTGTACTTGTTATATTCATTATTTCATTAAATTTATCCACTTTCATTTTTGGTTGCCCAAGTAACCTATACTGGATGATTGGATCGATAAGCAGTAAACCGCACCGGGTATCAAGTACCTCGAGCCGTCACACCATCGGTCACATATGTATCTCCCGGCAGGCAAATGTAATGCCTAATGAGCTGTAATAAATATTAGGCACAAGGCCAAGTATCAACACAATGTCAGAATGGCTAAAAGCCATAAAATCACAAAATGGCATAATGCCATGTGCAGTACTGCTAACTAAACCCTATTGGCATGCTAAGCTATCCAAACCAATCTTGTTAGGTATACTAGGGCATTTTACACTTTTGAGTTTTACAATTTTTGAATTTCAAGTTTTGGTGTTACTATTCACTTCATTAGTCAACCAAAATGTTAACTTTACATAGACAATAGGTACATTGGTTTTAATACTCCCAACATACCACATTTCGCATTCAAAATTTGTTGGTATTGGTTGCCAATACCATTTCTAAGCTTAAAGTTAATTGAGCAGAATTTTCAGTTTTCATACCTTATATTTACTGTTCCATTAGTCATTTTTGCAGTGGGAATTTGGCAAAATGATCAACATGAAAGTTATTCCTTATTTTGTCTAGTTAAATTTCCTTTTTGGAATCACTCTATTTGGAGTTTTGTAACTCAAGTTATGGTCCAAAAACCACAACTAGCCGGATTGGAATTTTTCTGGACTGACCATATCTACAGTGCAGTGAACAGTAATTGCAACTCACTTTTTGGATAGGTTCTGGTCATAATTTGGGTTAGGTTTCTTCATGAAAGTTGTTGGTCTATATCTCAGCTTATTGCTGGTAAAATTGCAGGTCAATTGGACCATTCTACACTGAGTTATGGCCAAATGACCAAACACTATTTATTTGGTCATTCTGCAGAAACAGACTGCAGGTCACCCGGATTGGGGCAAGCTTTTGGTCCACTTGGTTTAGTCTTATGGGCATAGTTTCTTCACCAAAGTTGTGCCATTATGGGTCTAGTTTCATTTCCAATTGGCCTTTCACCAATTGAACCTCTACAATTCAAGTTATGGCTGCCCAAACTTGCTGGACTCATGTCCAATTCTGCAGGTCACCTAGAGCAGCCACACTAAACCCAAATCCCATCATTAAACACACTTCATTTCTTGTTTACCTATAACCAAATGGTCACTAATTGACTATTAAAACTCACTTTCATCATTACATGATCAAAGTCTCAATTTCATGCTCAAACCTTAACTCCAATTTCCAATTAATGGCATACACACACCAAACTCATACCAAATCACTTTATCCATCATCTATACTCATCAATAACATAATTAAGCCACTTAATTTCATCAAAAACCAACAATCCTTAAAATTTCTCATGGCTGCCAAATTTAGAGATTTCATTTACTCAAGTTTTTCTTTTAATTTCACACAATTTCTACTTGATTTAGCATGCTTACAAGATTAAAGAAAGAAAAGAAATTGTTTAGTGCACTAACCTTTTTGAGCTTCACTTAACCTTGATTAAACCTCCCTAATCTCTTCTTCTTTGGCTGCCAATAGCTTTTTTCTAGGTGAAAGATCAAAGTTTTGTGAAGGGACTTGGCAATTTTGGTGAACAAATGGAGAGGAAATTCATGCTTTTAAGCTTGAAAATGATGGAACCTCTTCTCTCTCTCTCTCTCTCAACGTTTTTTGGCTGCCCAAAGGTTGAAGATGCATATTGGTTTTTCAATTTTTTTGTCTCTTTTATTTCTTTTAATGAGTTTAACAAATTGTGATTGGTGGAGGAAATTTAAATGACATCATATGATGTCATAATTAGCATTTTCTTTCATTTTCTTTTCTTCTCTTCTCTACTCATTTTTAATTTAATTTTTAGCAATATTTATTCATATTTTAGATCATAATAATTATTTGCTTAACTGGACAAGTTGGCCAAAAATCATCTCTGAAGACGAAATGACCAAAATGCCCTCCATTTGGCTTAACAGGCCAAAATTGTCTGTACCAATTGAAAAATTTTTCTAAGTATTTTCTTGGCATTCTAATGCCATAAGAACCTCAATGACCCTTCTTTGAAGTCCCAAAAATTATTTTATAATTTTTCCCTCGGGTCTAGGGCTCCTAATTGCGAGAACCGCAACTTCTCACTAGGTTACCCATCGCTAGGGCACCGGCTCATTTAACTTGGTTGTATTTTATTTCTAAAATTTTTCCTAAATTTTTCTTATTAATATTTGAGTTAATTATGGTTCCTCACTTTAGTTTAAATATTTTTTCAGACGTTCTAGCTGTCCAGACCTACATCGATCACCGGAACAGTAGAATGTGCGAAATTGCTACAAGGAGGGTGTTACAACTCTTCCCCTCTAATTTAAATTTCATCCTCGAAATTTACCTAATGCAAACAGTTGAGGGAACTGTCGCCTCATCGTCTCTTCACTTTCCCAAGTTGTCTCCTCGGTGTTGTGGTGCCTCCAAAGCACTTTCACTAGTGGAATCTGCTTATTTCTCAACTCTTTCACTTCCCGAGCCAGGATCCGTATGGGTTCTTCTTAGTATCTCAAATCCGGTTGTACTTCAATTTCTTCCATGGAGATAACATGTGAAGGATCTGAGCGGTATCTTCTTAGCATAGATACGTGGAACACATTGTCGCCAACCGCATATTCTATTTCTTTTCTCTTCAAGTCGGCATAGGATTTCTATCTGTCTGAGGCAACCTTCAGATTAGCTTTGATTAGTTTTACCTTCTCCTCAGTCTGTTTCACCAGGTCTAATCCTACTAGTTTATCTTCACCTAATTCAGTCCAGCACACTGGAGTTCTACATTTCCTCCCATACAGTGCTTTATACGGGGCCATTTGGATACTAGCTTGGTAGATATTGTTGTATGCAAATTCTACTAGTGGAAGGTATCTATCCCAACTTCCCTCAAACTCAATGACACAACTCCTTAGCATATCCTCAAGGACCTGACATATATTTCACATTATTATTACCATTTTAGTTCAATATGTGTATTAGTTTAATTGGTTTCAATTGTTTACCTGGATTACTCTTTCTGATTGCCCATCCATCTGAGGATGGAAAGCTGTGCTGAAGTGGAGTTGTGTACCCAAGGACTCATGCAACTTCTTCCAGAATCTCGATGTAAACCTTGGGTCTCGATCAGATATGATGGAAAGTGGAATTCCATGCAATCTAACTATCTCACTGATATACAATTCTGCTAATTTCTCTAGTGAGTAGTCAGTCCTAACTGGCAAAAAGTGTGCTTACTTCGTCAATCTATCTACTATCACCCATACTGCATCATGCTTCTTTTGGGTGGGAGGTAGACCACTTACAAAATCCATGGTGACCCGATCCCATTTCCACTCAGGTATGCGTATAGGCTATAGCAAACCTGATGGAACTTGATGTTCTGCCTTGACTTGCTGACATGTCAAGCATTTAGTCACATAGTCAGCTATGTCCTTCTTCATACCAGGCCACTAATACTGAAGCTTCAAATCATGATACATTTTTGTACTTCCTTGGTGCATAGCATATACACTGGTGTGTACCTCTTTTAGAATACTGGCCTTCAATTCCCCATCATCTGGTACACACAGTTTTCCTTTGTAATACAGACACCCATCTGTTTTCACTTCATAGTCAGTTTCTTTCCCTTCTAGGATTTTTCTCATAATAGCCTTTAGCTTCTCATCTACCTTCTGCCCATATAAAATTTGCTGTAACAGGTTTGGCCTCACTTGCAACTCAGCCAAAATAGCTCCATCTCGAACCAAAGATAGACGGGCATTCAATGATCTCAAAGCTGTGATGGACTTTCTGCTCAAAGCATCAGTAACTACATTTACCTTCCCAGGATGGTAGTCAATTACACAATCATAATCCTTCAGGAGCTCAATCCATCGCCTCTGTCTAAGGTTGAGCTCCTTCTGAGTTGGCAAATATTTTAGACTTTTGTGGTCTGTGTAAATGTAGCACTTTTCACCATATAAGTAGTGCCTCCATATCTTCAGTGCGAAGATAATTGCTGCAAGCTCTAGATCATAGGTAGGGTAATTCTGTTCATATGGCCTTAGCTTCCTGGAAGCATAAGCGACCACCTTCCCCTCTTGCATCAATACACACCCTAACCCATTATGAGAGGCATCACTGTAGACCACAAAGTCCTTTCCTGACACTGGCTGTGTTAACACTGGTGCCTCTGTCAACATAGCCTTCAACTTCTCAAAACTGGTCTGACACTTGTCATTCCAGTCAAATCTGACATTCTTGTGTAACAACTTGGTCATTGGAGCAGCTATTAAGGAAAATCCCTTCACAAATCTTCTGTAATACCCAGCTAGCCCCAAGAAACTTCTGACCTCAGTTGTATTCCTGGGAGGCTTCCATTCCATCACTGCTTCTATTTTCTTGGGATCCACTCTAATCCCATCAGCTAACACTATATGTCCAAGGAATGCAATTTCATTTAACCAGAAGTCACACTTTGACAACTTAGCATACAGCTTCTTTTCTCTCAGGGTTTGCAGAACAATCCTCAAATGTTTATCATGTTCTTCCCTGGTCTTGGAATACACCAAAATATCATCAATAAAGACCACTACGAACCGATCTAGGTATGGATGGAAGATACGGTTCATAAGGTCCATGAATGCCGCTGGTGCATTTGTTAGGCCAAAGGGCATCACTAGGAACTCATAATGCCCATACCGGGTCCTGAATGCAGTCTTTGGCACATCTGCATCCTTCACCCTCAACTGATGATACCCTGATCTGAGATCAATTTTGGAAAATACTCCTGCTCCCTTCAACTGATCAAACACATCATCAATTCTAGGCAACAGATATTTATTCTTCACAGTTACTTATTCAACTGCTGGTAATCGATGCATAACCTCAAAGTCCCATCCTTCTTCTTTACAAACAGCACTGGAGCTCCCCATGGTGACACACTGGAGCATATAACCCCTTATCTAGTAACTCCTGTAACTGAATTTTCAATTCTTTCAATTCTGTGGGTGCCATCCTATAAGGAGCAATAGAGATTGGTGCTGTACCCGGCAGTATCTCAATAGCAAATTCGACTTCCCTTTCTGGTGGTAAGCCAGGCAATTCTTCAGGGAACACATCTGGGAAGTCTTTTACTGCGGGTATTTCACACAGATCTGGCTTAGCCTGCCTAGTATCCACCACATGTGCTAGGTAGGCTTCACAGCCTTTTCTCATCAGTTTTCTTGCAACTGTGGTTGAGATGACATTGGACAAGAAATCTGTCCTTTCCCCCATAACTGTAATCTCATTACCCTCAGGAGTTTTCAAAGAAATCCTCTTCAGTTTACAATCAACCATTCCCTGATGACGTGACAACCAGTCCATTCCCAAAATCACGTCAAACTCATGGAAAGGCAACTCAGTCAAGTCTGCTAAGAATTCATACCCCTGAATCCTTAACGGGCAACCCTTGTACACTTTGTTCACCACTACACTGTGGCCCAATGGATTAGTGACCAGAATGTCTTGGTCACTCTCCCCTACTAGTATCCCCCTTTCTACGGGTAGGTTGATGCAGATGTATGAATGAGTGGATCCTGGATCTACCAATGCATGCACAGATGTATTGCAGAGGGAGAATGTACCCCTGATAACGTCCGGGGCATCTTGCTCCTCCTGAGCTCTCATGGCATAGGCTATGGCAGGTGGTCTTCTCTCAAGCCTCTCTGCTGGCTTAGATGCAGGCCTCTGTGATGCTCCTACTGCCTCAGATTTGCCAGATTTTCTACCCCTTTGTGGTGCAGGAGCAGGTCTGTCTGCTTGTGTTGGAGCAGCTGTAGTAGTTCTGCGTGGACAGTTCCTCAACTGATGCTCTGTCAACCCACACCTTAAGCAGGCACCAATCAATCTCTAACACTCCCCCTTATGCCACCTCAGACAATGTGGACATGCAGAAGATGCTGGGGTTGGTCCCCTAAACCCCATCCCTGGAGAGCTGCCCACTGATGGTGTGGACTGACCTTTCCTAGGGGTGAACTGTGGCCTGGGCCCCTGAGACTGACCCTGACCTTGTGGTTGACCTGAACTCTGTGCAGGTGGACCTTTGAACTTCTTCCCAGGTGCAGGAGATGAACTAGACTGACCCGGGCCCCTCTTCTGCTGTCTCTCTCTTTTGGTCTGCTCACTTATTCTAACCTTTTCAACTTTTATTGCATCTTCCACTAACTTGGTGAAGTCTATGATTCCCAAGGCAGTAATCATAATCTTTATGTTGTCATTTAATCCCTCTTCAAATCTCTTACACTTTTTGGCCTCATTAGGGACTATCTCCCTTCCGTAGCGTCTCAATCTGACAAATTCCTTTTCATACTCGGCCACTGTCAACTGTCTCTGCCTTAGGTTAATGAACTCTCTTCTTCTCTCTTCCAGGTATACACTAACCACATATTTCTTCTTGAATTTTGAGAGGAAGAAGTCCCAAGTTATTACTTCTGGCTGTCCTTCACTGGACACTGTATCCCACCATTCATATGCATCATCTTGCAACAGAGATATGGCAGCTTCTAGGTTTTTCTCTGGAGTGCAGTGGAGTTGTTTTAAAACCCTTCCTGTTCTGTTCAACCAATTTTCAACTGCAACAGAATCATCTTCTCTCTTGCCAAAGAAATCCACTGCTCCAAATTTTCTTAGTCTTTCCTGGTGTGATTTCTGCTGTGGAGGTGGTGGTGGTGGTGGCATTACCCCAACCATTTGTCTGAAGAATTAGGCCATTTGCTGAAACATGGCTTATGGAGGCTGAAAGGTGCTCACTGAGCCGGTAGAGCAGTTCTCCCCTACCCCAGCCTCGCCATCTGCAGGTGGAGCATGACTCTCCACTTCCTCCTCAACTGCCCTCTGAGATGTGGGGTCCATATCCTAATCAAAATAACAAAGACAAACAAATCTGCATTAGTGTCACCTTGACTCTTGCAAATGCAATGCATGGTATGGACTCAATCTAGGCCCAGAAACGCCTAAACCAAGCTCTGATACCACTAAATATGACACCCCTTACCCGTCTACAGTGTAGCCTAACAAGATATGCCACACAGTGTATCGAAACACCCTATTTTAATTCAATCATTTTTATTCTTCCTCATTTATTTATTTTTCATAGTTATGGAGTACAATTTGTGAAATATAATTCATTTCAATCATTTATTGAAAATCATAAATTTATTGAGGTTTCGCAAATTTTATAGAAAATCCGGCAGAGTACCAGCTAAAAATGGAGAAAACAGTTCTTTGGAACCTGTGAAAAACACTTCTAGTATTTTCAATCAATCCCAAACTCCATTTCATCAACAAAATCCCAATAATTTTTTCAACAACATTTCCATTCCTCAATCATTCATCTCATATGATAATCATGTAAAAGTCATAAATAAATATTCACTTTTTCATTCATAAACACAATTTCCACTATTTACATTAATACCAAAATACATTACATAAGTTTCAATTACATATGAGAAAATAAAAGTTAATTACAAAATACCCAAAATGAAACCTAGTGTCCTACCAATGCACTGACGTCGGTGAGGTGACACGAACACTATGTAGAGCTGCAGAAGGTCTCACCCAGTCTGTGGTCTACTGGGCTCTCGGTCGGTCTCTCCAGAACCTACGCGTGGCAAAAGCAACGCGCTAAGCAATAATGCTTAGTGGTGCCAATAATAAAATAAAAAGAAATAACATAAAATAAATATGCAGTGAATGTATTGATGTGTTATTGCAAATAAATTTTCGATGAGTATTTGTAGTCTTACTTACTTTGTACTTGTTATATTCATTATTTCATTAAATTTATCCACTTTCATTTTTGGTTACCCAAGTAACCTATACTGGACGACTGGACTGGATAAACATGTAAACTGGCACTGGGTATCAAGTACCTCTGGCAGTCACACCATCGGTCACATATGTATCTCCCGGTGTGCAACAGAACAGCTAATGAGCTGTAGTAAATATTAGGCACAAGGCCAAGTATCAAAACAATGTCAGAATGGCTAAAAGCCATAAAATCACAAAATGGCATAATGCCATGTGCAGTACTGCTAACTGAACCCTATTGGCATGCCAAGCTATCCAAACCAATCTTGTTAGGTATACTAGGGCATTTTACACTTTTGAGTTTTACAATTTTTGAATTTCAAGTTTTGGTGTTACTATTCACTTCATTAGTCAACCAAAATGTTGACTTTGCATAGACAATAGGTAAATTGGTTTTAATACTCCCAACATACCACATTTTGCATTCAAAATTTATTGGTATTGGTTGCCAATACCATTTCTAAGCTTGAAGTTAATTAAGCAGAATTTTCAGTTTTCATACCTTATATTTACTGTTCCATTAGTCATTTTTGCAGTGGGAATTTGGAAAAATGATCAACATAAAAGTTGTTCCTTATTTTGTCTAGTTGAATTTCCTTTTTTGAATCACTCCATTTGGAGTTTTGTAGCTCAAGTTATGGTCCAAAAACCACAACTGGCCGGATTGGAATTTTTCTAGACTGACCATATCTACAGTGCAGTGAATAGTGACTGCAACTCACTTGTTGGATAGGTTCTGGTCATAATTTTGGTTAGGTTTCTTCATAAAAGTTTTTGGTCTATATCTCAGCTTATTACTGGTAAAATTTCAGGTCAATTGAACCATTCTACACTGAGTTATGGCCAAATGACCAAACACTGTTAATTTGGTCATTTTGCAGAAACAGACTGCAGGTCACCCGGTTTGGGGCAAGCTTTTGGTCCACTTGGTTTGGTCTTATGGGCATAGTTTCTTCACTAAAGTTGTGCCATTATGTATCTAGTTTCCTTTCCAATTGGCCTTGCACCAATTGAACCTCTACAATTCAAGTTATGGCTGCCCAAACCTGGTAGACTCATGTCTAATTCTGCAGGTCACCTAGGGCAGCCACACTAAACCCAAATCCCATCATTAAACACACTTCATTTCTTGTTTACCTATAACCAAATGGTCACTAATTGACCATTAAAACTCACTTTCATAATTACATAATCAAAGTCTCAATTTCATGCTCAAACCCTAACTCCAATTTCCAATTCATGGCATACACACACCAAACTCATACCAAATCACTTTATCCATCATCTATACTCATCAATAACATAATTAAGCCACTTAATTTCATCAAAAACCAACAATCCTTAAACTTTCTCATGGCTAGAGATTTCATTTACTCAAGTTTTTCTTTTAATTTCACACAATTTCTACTTGATTTAGCATGCTTACAAGATTAAAGAAAGAAAAGAAATTGTTTAGTGCACTAACCTTTTTGAGCTTCACTTAACCTTGATTAAACCTCCCTAATCTCTTCTTCTTTGGCTGCCAATAGCTTTTTCTAGGTGAAAGATCAAAGTTTTGTGAAGGGACTTGGCAATTTTGGTGAACAAATGGAGAGGAAATTCAAGCTTTTAAGCTTGAAAATGGTGGAACCTCTTCTCTCTCTCTCTCTCTCAACGTCTTTGGCTGCCCAAAGGTTGAAGATGCAGATTGGTTTTTCAATTTTTTGGTCTCTTTTATCTCTTTTAATGATTTTAATAAATTGTGATTGGTGGAGGAAATTTAAATGACATCATATGATGTCATAATTAGCATTTTCTTTCATTTTCTTTTCTTTTCTTCTCTACTCATTTTTAATTTAATTTTTAGCAATATTTATTCATATTTTAGATCATAATAATTATTTGCTTAACTGGACAAGTTGGCCAAAAATCATCTCTGAAGATGAAATGACCAAAATGCCCTCCGTTTGGCTTAATTGGCCAAAATTGTCTGTACCGATTGAAAATTTTTTCTAAGTATTTTCTTGGCATTATAATGCCATAAGAACCTCAATGACCCTTCTTTGGAGTCCCAAAAATTATTTTATAATTTTTTCCCCGGGTCTAGGGCTCCTAGTTGCGAGAACAACAACTTCTCACTCGGTTACCCATCGCTAGGGCATCGGCTCATTTAACTTGGTTGTATTTTATTTCTAAAATTTTTCCTAAATTTTTCTTATTAATATTTGAGTTAATTATGGTTCTTCACTTTAGTTTAAATATTTTTTCAGACGTTCTAGCTGTCCAGATCGACACCGATCACCGGAATAGTAGAATGTGCGGAATTACTACAAGGAGGGTGTTACAGCAGATCTGTTTACTTTTGATTATTCAAGGTTAAGATATGGACTCAGAGTCGCAGAAGGCATTAGAAAAAAAAAGTAAAAAACCTAGTCCATGAGGTTATAACGTAGTGACTATGTAATGTTCTCGATGTTTGTATTGTAAGCTGCAGATTACAGTACCGACATGGGATTATTGTATGGAGCTATGTGCTTCCACGTGGTACAATAAAATGAGAATATTTGTAAGTAATATATAATTTGATATAGTTACACCCGAATAGAGTACTATTACGAGAAATAAATCTGAAAATTCTAGTTAGAAATTTAAAAAATTCAGAACTAGCCTATCGAAAGACTACACTTGTAAGGTAGCTAGAGTCAGTGACTCAGTTATATTAATGTGAACTACCTGTACCATAGTAATTGCTATAAGCTTAGAGATATCAGTATGACTTATCATCCTTAGACGAATAGACAGTCGAAACGAGTAATTCAGGTAAATTCTGAAACTCATTGAGTTCCTGTAAATAATGAAATGAAATGATAATAATAACCTGTAATATATGATAAGTCCTTGAGAATATACTGAGAACTTGTGTCATTGAATCCGAGGGGAGATGGGACAAATACCCCCCACTAACAGAATTTGTATACAATAATAAGTGTCAAGCTAGCATACAAATGGCACCCTATAAAACACTGTAAGGGAAAAAGTGTAGAACAATAGTACGTTGAACTGAGTTGGGTAAAGATATCTAGACATTGATATAGAGTCTTATAATCATTTTGATATTTTTGTCAGAAAAGAATGATTTAGGTATTTAAAAATATATTTAGAAGTTGTAGTGCTACTCCCTCTGGAAGCAAGAATAAATACCTTCCATTGATGGAGTTTGTGTATAGTGATAATTATTAAATAAGCATGATGATATCAAGATATAAGTTTTGTATAAGGTAAATGCAAAATACTTAGACAAAGGGTAATTTAATAGAATTGGAATTGGTAAAAGAGACTGAAAGGACTAGTAAGGATTCTAGTATGGGGAATCAACAAACCAATGAATAAGAGAATTTCATGAATAGAGATACTAGAGGTAAAGGAAACAATGATGGGAGAGTGAATAAATTATGAGATAATGATATTCTTAGTTCTTTGAATCCAATGAATTTCGAGGACGAAATTCCTTTTTAGAGGGAAAGAGTTGTAACACCCTTATTTTCGTAGTCCGTACATCCTACTGTTCCGACAGCTAATGTCTGCCCTGGAAAGTCGAAATGTCTAGAACTACACTGTAATGACAGTGAGGAAGTATAAAATAATGAAATATGTGATGAAAAAAATTAAAAAAAAATAAGAGAGATAAAATGTGACTAAGTTAAATGAGCCGAACCCGTAGCGGTGGGTGACCGCACCGGGAAGTTACGGCGAGGACCGTTGACTAGCCCTAGACCGCGGGGAACCTCGAAAAATATTTTTGGGACCTAATTAAAGGTCTACTAAGGTGTAACTGATATTGAAAATGTCAAAGAAAATTTAATAAGTCAATATAAACAAAAACAAAAATTTAAGAAATCGGCGGGTCAAGAAGTTAATTGGTAGTACCGAAAAGTTCGAAATACAACCCAAAGAGGAGCATTTTGGTCAATTGACAACTGGAGTTAACTTTTAACCTAAATGTCCATTAAAAATATGTAGTATTAAATTTTGAAAATTACATGAGAAATTAAATTATACATGAAATGCAATTAAGGAAAAATGAGTGGTATAATTTGGAATAATTAAAAGTGGATTATTAAACTAATTAACCTAAGGTTAGTGGAGTATAATATATAGTATTTAACCTAAAGATAATGGGGTATAAAAGGGCCATAGTGGACAGATTTCTCCACTAACTCATCTCATTTCCTTAAATTCTTCATTCATGGCTGATTTGAAGTTTCCAAGCAAAGCTTCATTTCCTCATATTCAAGCCATTATTTCTTTAAGCTCCCTTCATGAAAAATCATCCTTACACCATGGGCAACCTATAGGCAGCAAAAAGGAGAGGAAATTCCAAGGATTTGTCAAGCTCAAGTTGAGGTTAGTGCTAGTTTTTCATCCCTTGCTTCATTAAACTTTGTTTTAAGGTTGTGATGAATTGAATTAACAAGAAATTTGAGAGAAATTGATGATTAATGATGAAGCAAGAATTCAGTAGCCATGGATTTTAAAGGAGTTTAATTTGTTTTTACATGTAATTAATGGGTAATGAAGTTGATTAGGCTTATTACATGTATTAGTAGTTTGGTGTTATGTGTATGCTTGAAATGGGTACTTTGAAGTAAGGTTGTGAAGTGTATATGGAAGATGGAAGCATATGTACAATTGGGTAGCCTTGTAGTTCATGGAAGAGTGCTTGATTTCATGAATTTATTTGATGAATTATGGTACTAAGGGATTAATGTAGGTGTATGTAAATTATTGTGGGAATTTCATGTATTAGTTAGGTGATTTTATGTGTAAATTATGGGAACTTTGTGACACCCCTTACCCGTTAACAGTGTAGCTAAGTAAGATATGCCACACAGTGTACCGGAACACCATTTTTTTTTTCAATCATTTTAATTATTTTTATCCTTCCTTATTTATTTCTTTCATAGTTATGAAATACAATTTGTGAAGTATAATTCATTTAAATCATTTATGAAGAATATAAATTTATTTGAGGTTCCGCAAATTTTATAGAAAATCCGGCAGAATACCGGCTAAAAATGGAGAAAACAGTTCTTCGGAACCTGATAAAAACACTTTCAAAATTCTCAATCAATCCCAAACTCCATTTCATCATCAAAATCTTAATATTTTTCAACAATATTTCCATTTCTCAATCATTCATTTCATATGATATTCATATACAAGTCATACATAAATATTCAATTTTTTTCATTCATAAACACAATCCTCTCTATTTACTTTAATACCAAAATACATTACATGAGTTTCAATTGCACATGAGAAAGTAAAAGTTAATTACAAAATATCAAAATAAAACTTAGTGTCCTACCAATGCACTGATGACGGTGAGGTGACATGGACACTATGCAGAGCTGCAGGAGGTCTCACCCAGTCTGTGGTCTACTGGGCTCTCGGTCGGTCTCTCCAGAACCTACGCGTGGAAAAAAGCAACGCACTAAGCAATAATGCTTAGTGGTGCCAATAATAAAATGAAAAGAAATAACATAAAATAAATATGCAATGCATGTTCTGATGTCTTATGCAGATAATTTTTCGATCATTATTGGTAATCTTAATTATTTTGTATTTGTTATATGCATAATTTCATTAAATTTATCTGCTTTCATTTTTGGTTGCCCAAGTAACCTATACTGGATGACTGGACTAGATAAACGGGTAAACTGGCACTGCATATCAAGTACCTCGGTGTAACACCCCTATTTGTATAGCCTGGTATATTTCACTGTTCCGATGACCGGTGTCGGTCCGGATAATTAAGGGGATGAGAACCACACTTATGACAACTAGATAAGCCATAAGCACAAATAATTAGTAATGTTCAATTAGTTAAGTATAAACAAGAAAAACAGAACATAAGAAGTTAAATGAGCCGAGAGTCACAGCGATGGGTGACCTTCTCGGGAACGACCGCGAAGTCATTTTAAACTCAAATTTCGAACCGTAAATTGTGACGCTGCGGTCCTTAGGACCATTACGAACACAGTGGAAAAGAGAAAATTACGAAAAAGAACTATTAAGCCAGCCAAATAATTAGGTCAGGGAGCCGAAAGAAATATTGAATTATTTGCAAACCGGGAAGAACCGGCGAGGGGCAATTTGGTCAATTGACCCCGAGAGCTGACTCCTGACCTAACTGTCAAATAAAATCGGAGAAAAGAAAATTTTGGAGTTGGGAATTAAATTAAAAAACTAATAGAAAAATTAAAAAAAAAAGGAAAAGAAAAGAAAAAGCTAATTACATCACTTTATGACATCAAAATGATGTCAAAATTAATTATTTTAATTCCCATAATTTTTGACCCATTCAAATACATAAAGTAAGACTTAAAAGACATAAAAATTAAAAAAGAAAATGGTCTTCTCCTACCTCAAAAAAGGGGCAACCATGGCTCTCCCAAATTCCACCATTGACTCCTCCATGAAAGCTTGAATACAAGCTTTTAAACAACCATTTGACCCTACCTTACCCCAAATTCTCCCATAAAAACTTGATTTAATCACTTGAGAAGAAGATTGGTCATCAAAGAAAGAAGAAAAGAAGAAAGAAAATTGGAAAAAAGGGGAGTTAGAAGTTGCTACACAAAGGTTAGTGATTTAAGTTGCAAATGAGTTTATTACTTGTGTTTATAACTTCGTTAACTTAGAAAAATGCTTAAAATGAAATAAAAATTTGTTGAGGGACCATGAATGATTTTCAGCCAGCATGTATATGGGAGTATATTTGCATGGTTTGATGGATTTAATTGGGTATATAAACCTTAGTTAGTTGAATGACTATGGTTAGAGGCATGGAATCAAGTAAATGCATGAGGTTAGTGAATTAGGGTTAGGACATTAGGGTTTAGAGACCAAAAATGTGAAAAACTTGTAAATAGTGTCTTTGACCTAATGTGAAGTGAAAAATGGTCATTTGTGACCAAATGAGGTGTGTTAGAAGTGTTGGAATTAAAAGCCAATTCGGATTGGATAAGGTCATGTCTTGGCAAAGATGACCAAAATCTCCTTTGAGGGACCAAAAATGAAATTTTACAAGTCCAATGGATATGGGACCAATTGGGGATGAAAATAGGCACTAAATGACACAATTTTCATTTAGGAGGCATGACCAAAAAGTGAATAAAACCTAATGAACAAAGTGACCAAAGTTGAAAAATTGCAGGCTGCCCTGCACAAACTGACCAAATGAACAGTGTTTATTCATTTGGTCATAACTAGAGCTAGGCAGGTCAAAATGACCTAACGTTTTACCAGTGGTTAGATGAGATATAGACCTAAAACTTTCATGAAGAATACAAACCCAAATTATTCCATTAACCAAGTCATTTGGCCACCCCAAGTTGGTGACCTAAAACTGCCAGCACAGAAAATTGCCCAGAATTCTGGGTTGTGTCCAATCCGGCAGCCATAGTTCAAATGGCTATAACTTGAGCTACAAAACTCCAATTGGAGTGATTCAAAAAGGAGAATAAACTTGAGATAATAGGGAACATTTTTTGTGAAGAAAGTTTTGCCAAATTCTAACAGTAAAGTGACCAATGAAACAATGCAACCTTAGACACCAAAACTGAAAATTTTTTAAATTTGCTTAAAAGACTTAGAATTTGAATAAACAACCAAAACCAACAAATTTAGTGACCAAAATGTGGTATGTGGGTGAAGTTGGAATTCCCATACCTATTAAGCCTTAGAAAGTCAACAATTTGACTTGAATAGTGTAGTGAATAGTAACTCGAAACACAAAATTTCAAGAACGTCGAGTTTAGCACGTTAGAGCTAGGTAAAAGTGAAGTTAAATTTATTTTTGGGTTTATGCTAAGTTATGGTACTGAAACACTGTGAAATTTTGTGTTTCAGTTGAAAAGAATACCGGGAAAGAACCCGAGCACGACTAGTGGGGGTAATTAGTTTCGAATTTTGATTCCTTCTCTGGAGAAGTATTGAGGTGTGCCAGTAGAAGAGGATGTGAATGGATATCCATATATTTGAGCTAGCTAGCATTATGATGTGATTTCTCTTTAGCCTCTGGCTATTGAGATTCTATTTGTTTCGAATGGCATGATCTAACTGTGGGTTTTATGAAATGTGATTTGATACTTCAAAATGAAATTGTTTGGGATTAAATCTCATAATGCATGATTTGTACTTAATTCTCATGTTCAGCCAAATTTTTGAATAAATGTTATTTAAGTTTTGCATAAAGATTATTTTAGTATGTTGTGCACCACTGAGTCCTAGTACTCAGCGATAGCTTTTATTGCTGTCGCAGATATAGAGATTAGAGGAGCAGCAAACTGAGCTGCTGAGGATTGAGGATCTATCAGCTTGAAGTTATCGGGTCTAATTTATACCCTGACTGTAAATATTTCTTTTGATGTATGTGTTACACATAAATGTATAGACATGTAAATCGGTCTTGAGCAGCTTGTACAAAGTTTGTATGAAGTTTGTAATAAAATTTTAGTTTAGATTTTCTTAATGTAGGTTTTGGTATGATATATATATATAGTTTGTTGTCTTTAATGAATGGAAATATTTTATTTTAATTTGAATGAGATTGATAGATATTATTTTACTGATGATTGAATTTTGGAAATTGAGAAATGTTAACTATTGAATTTTGAGATTTGAGAAATTGTTGAGATTGATTGTGAAATTGAAGTAGTGGTTGAGAAAATTTTTGGAAGTGTTTTTTTTTTCAGGTATTTGAAGAACTGTTTTCTCAAAATACAGATGAAACTCTGGCAAAATTTTTATAAAATTTACGGAAAAATAAAATGGACCAAAAATATTAACTAGTTTTAAATTTAATTAAATGTTTAAATACCTATTAGAAAATGTTCACTACTTATCAAAAATAAGAAAATTGTTTTAAAATCCCTTGTAGGGTACTTAATGAGTTATCGGTAGGTGAAGTTTGGTAGTTCATTAGGTATTTTACGGGATCATGTTATGCCTTACAGAGGGGTAAGGTGTGACACTTGGGCCGTCACACCATCGGTCACATATGTATCTCCCAGGCAGGCAATGTAACGGCTAATAAGTCAGATAACATTAGGCACAAGGCCAAGTATCAACATAATGACAGAATGGCTAAAAGCCATGAAATCACAGAATGGCATAATGCCATGTGCAGTACTGCTAACTGAACCCTATTGGCATGCCAACCTATCCAAACCAATCTTGCTAGGTGTACTAGGGCATGTTACACTTTTAAATTGTACAATTCTTGAAATTTAAGTTTAGGTGTTACTATTCATTTTATTAGTCAACTAAAATGTTAACTTTTGCATAGACAATAGGTAAATTAGTTCTAATACTCCCAACATACTACATTTTGCATTCTAAAATTGTTGGTATTGGTTGCCAATACCATTTCTAAGCTTAGTGTTAGTTATTCAAAATTTTCATATTTCAAGCCTCATATTTACTGTTCCATTGGTCATTTGTACAGTAGAAATTTGGCAAAATTATCTTCATGAAAGTTGTTCCTTATTTTGTC
The DNA here is from genome assembly GCF_030052815.1 of Hevea brasiliensis. Classification (NCBI taxonomy): domain Eukaryota; kingdom Viridiplantae; phylum Streptophyta; class Magnoliopsida; order Malpighiales; family Euphorbiaceae; genus Hevea; species Hevea brasiliensis. The sequence goes on along the minus strand of NC_079506.1, from coordinate 56,346,590 downwards.
TAGTTACTTTTCCTTTTTTGAATCACTCTATTTGGAGTTTTGTAGCTCAAGTTATGGCCTAAACACCATAACTAGCCGGATTGGACAGAATCCAAAATTCTGAGCAAAACTGGTTCTGCCAGATTTGGTAACCTAAGTTTGGTTGGCAATTTGACTAGGGTATGGCCAGAATTTGGATACATGTTCTTCATGAAAGTTATAGGTCTATGTCTCAGATTTCTGCTGGTAAAATTTCAGGTCAATTGGACCTTTTTACTCTGAGTTATGACCAAATGAATTATGACCAAATGAATAAACGCTATTCATTTGGTCATTTTGCCCAGGCAGAATGCAGGTCACCTGGATTAGGGCAATTTTTAGGTCAACTTGGTTTGGTTTTCTGGGCAGGGTTTCTTCACCAAAGTGGTGCCATTATGTGTCTAGTTTCATGTTCAATTATCCTTGCATCAATTGAACCTCTACAACTCCATTTATAACTTCCCAAACCTACTGGACTCATGCTCAGTCCTGTAGGTCAGCCAAGGCAGCTCACCCAAATTCAAATACCAAGCCACAACTCACTTCATTTCTTTATCATACATAGCCAAATGGTCACTAATTGACCATTCAAACTTTCATTCACCAACACATGAGCAAACCTTAGGTTTCTCCCAAACCCTAACTCCACAATTTCAATTTGTTCTATTTTCAAATTTTCTAGTTTAGATTAATGTTGCAACAAAGAATATAAGAGAAAAATTAAACAAAAGTGGCACTAACCTTAACTTAGTCACTTTCCAAGACTTAAAAACTTCACTTTCTTCCTTTCAAATTGCTGCCCAAAGCTTGCTCTCGTGGTAGGGATAACTTTTAATGAAGGCAAGTTAGGATTTTGAGGGGGTTTAAGGTGGGAAAGGAAGCTTGGTTGAAGGGACAACAATGGTGGAGGTGAGAGTGTGGTTCGTCCAGCTGAAAGAGGAGAAGAAATCTGATTTGTTTTACTTAAGTTTTATCTCTTTTAATTGATTTAATAAAGCTTGTTGCATTTTGATTGGTTGGGCCTTTCTTAATAGCATCATGCATATGCAATAAATCCTATTTACTTTCATTTCTTTTCTTTTCTTTTCTTTTCTACTCACTTGCAATTCAATTTTTTAGCAATATTTATTCATATTTTGTGTCATGATAATTATTTACTTAACTGGACAAGTCAGCCAAAAATCACATCTGAAGGCGAAATGACCAAAATGCCCTCCATTTGGCGTAACAGACTAAAATTGTCTATACAGATTGAAAAATTTTTCTAAGCATTTTCTTGGCATTCTAATGCCATAGAACCCTCAATGACAATTCTTTGGAGTCCTAAAAATTATTTTATGAATTTTCCCCTGGGTCTAGGGCTCCTAGTTGCGAGAACCGCAACTTCCCACTCTGTTACCCATCGCTTGAGCACCGGCTCATTTAACTTAGTTCTATTTTATTTCTAAAATTTTTCCTAAATTTTTTTTTATTAATATTTGAGTTAATTATGGTTCCTCACTTTTGTTTAAATATTTTTCCGGACGTTCTAGCTATCCGAACCGACACTGTTCACCGGAATAGTAGAATGTACGGAGTAGCTATAGGGAGGGTGTTACAACTCTTCCCCTCTAATTTAAATTTCGTCCTTGAAATTTACCTGATGCAAACAGTTGAGGAATTATTGCCTCATCGTCTTTTCACTTTCCCAAGTTGCCTCCTCGGTGTTGTGGTGCCTCCAAAGCACCTTCACCAGTAGAATATGCTTATTCCTCAACTCTTTCACTTCCCGAGCCAAGATCCGTATGGGTTCTTCTTCATATGTCAAATCTGGTTGTACTTCAATTTCTTCCATGGAGATGACATGTGAAGGATCTGAGCAGTATCTTCTTAGCATAGACATATGGAACACATTGTGGATCTTGTCCAGCTCTGGTGGTAAAGCTAGCCTATAGGCCACTAGACCCACACGTTCAATGACTTCATATGGGCCAATGAACCTAGGGCTTAACTTACCTTTTCTTCCAAACCTCAGTACCTTCTTCCACGGTGACACCTTGAGGAACACTTTGTCGCCAACTGCATATTCTATTTTTTTTCTCTTCAGGTCGGCATAGGATTTTTATTTGTCTGAGGCAACCTTCAAATTGGCTTTGATTAGCTTTACCTCTCCTCATTATGTTTCACCAGGTCTAGCCCTATCAGTTTGTCTTCGCCCAATTCAGTCCAGCACACTGGAGTTCTACATTTCCTCCCATACAGTGCTTCATACGGGGCCATTTGGATGCTAGCTTGGTAGCTATTATTGTATGCAAATTCTGCCAGTGGGAGGTATCTATCCCAACTTCCCTCAAACTCAATGAAACAACTCCTCAGCATATCCTTAAGGACCTAACATATATTTCACATTATTATTATCATTTCAGTTTAATATGTGTGTTAGTTCAATTGGTTTCAATTGTTTACCTGGGTTACTCTTTCTGATTGCCCATCCATTTGAGGATGGAAAGCTGTGCTGAAGTGGAGTTGTGTACCCAAGGATTCATGTAACTTCTTCCAAAATCTCGATGTAAACCTTGGGTCTCGATCAGATATGATGAAAAGTGAAATTCCGTGCAGTTTAACTATCTCATTGATATACATTTCTACTAACTTCTCCAGTGAGTAGTCAGTTATAACAGGCAGAAAATGTGCTGACTTCGTCAATCTATCTACTATTACCCATACTGCATCATGTTTCTTTTGAGTGAGAGGTAGACCACTTACAAAATCCATGGTAACCCGATCCCATTTCCATTCAGGTATGCGTATAGGCTATAGCAAACCCGATGGAACTCGATGTTCTGCCTTGACTTGCTGACATGTCAAACATTTAGTCACATAGTCATCTATGTCCTTCTTCATACCAGGCCACCAATACTGAAGCTTCAAATTATGATACATTTTTGTACTTCTTGGGTGAACAGCATAAACACTGGTATGTGCCTCTTTTAGGATATTGGCTTTTAATTCCCCATCATCTGGTACACACAGTCTTCTTTTGTAGTACAGACACCCTTCTACTTTCACCTCATAGTCAATTGCTTTCCCCTCTGAGATTTTACTCATAGTAGTCATTAATTTCTCATCTACCTTTTGGCCATCCAAAATCTGTTGTAGCAGGTTTGGCCTCACTTGCAACTCAGCCAAAAGAGTTCCATCTCGAGCCAAGGATAGACGGGCATTCAATGATCTCAAAGCTGTGATGGATTTTCTGCTCAAAGCATCAGCAACTACATTTGCCTTCCCAGGATGGTAATCAATCACACAATCATAGTCCTTCAGGAACTCAATCCATCGCCTCAATCTAAGGTTAAGCTCCTTCTAGGTTGGCAAGTATTTTAGACTTTTGTGGTCTGTGTAAATGTATCACTTTTCACCATACAAATAATGCCTCCATATCTTCAGTGCGAAAATAATTGCCGCAAGTTCTAGATCATAGGTAGGGTAATTCTGTTCATGTGGCCTCAGCTGCCTGGAAGCATAAGCGACCACCATCCCCTCTTGCATCAATACACACCCTAACCCATTATGAGAGGCATCACTGTAGACCACAAAGTCCTTTCCCGACACTGGCTGTGTGAACACTGGTGCCTCTGTCAGCATAGCCTTCAACTTCTCAAAACTGGTCTGACACTTATTATTCCAGTCAAATCTGACATTATTGTGTAACAACTTGGTCATTGGAGCAGCTATTAAAGAAAATCCCTTCACAAACCTTCTGTAATACCCAGCTAGCCCCAAGAAACTTCTAACCTCAGTTGTATTTCTGGGAGGCTTCCATTCCATCACTGCTTCTATTTTCTTGGGATCCACCCTAATCCCATCAGCTGACACTAAGTGTCCAAGGAAGGAGATCTCATTTAACCAGAAGTCACACTTGGACAACTTAGCATACAGCTTCTTTTCTCTCAGGGTTTGCAGAATAATCCTCAAATGCTCATCATGTAGTTCACTAGTCTTGGAATACACCAAAATATCATCAATAAAGACCACTACAAACTGATCTAGGTATGGATGGAAGATACAGTTCATAAGGTCCATGAATGCCGCTGGTGCATTTGTTAGGCCAAAGGGAATCACCTGAAACTCATAATGCCCGTACTGGGTCTTGAATGCAGTCTTTGGCACATCTGCATCCTTCACCCTCAACTAATGATACCTTGATCTGAGATCAATTTTGGAAAATACTCTTGCTCCCTTCAACTAATCAAATAGATCATTAATTCTAGGCAACAGATACTTATTCTTCACTGTCACTTTATTCAACTGCCAGTAATCAATCCATAACCTCAAAGTCTCATCATTCTTCTTCACAAACAGCTTTGAGATCAGTGGATTACTGGCTCGAGATGGAGCTCCCCATGGTGACACACTAGGGCATATGAACCCCTTATCCAGCAACTCCTGTAACTGGATTTTCAGTTCCTTCAATTCTGTGGGTGCCATCCTAGAAGGAGCAATAGAGATTGGTGCTGTACTCGGCAGTATCTCAATAGCAAATTCGACTTCCCTTTCTGGTGGCAAGCCAGGCAATTCTTCAGGGAACACATCTGGGAAGTCTCTTCCTGTGGGTATGTCACACAGATCTGGCTTAGCCTGCCTAGTATCCACCACATGCGCTAGGTAGGCTTCACAGCCTTTTCTCATTAGTTTTCTTGCAACTGTGGCTGAGATGACATTGGACAAGAAATCTGTCCTTTCCTCCACAACTGTGATCTCATTACCTCAGGAGTTTTCAAGGAAATTCTCTTCAATTTACAATCAACCATTACCTGATGACGTGACAACCAGTCCATTCCCAAAATCACGTCAAACTCATGGAAAGGCAACTCAATCAGGTCTGCCAAGAATTCATACCCCTGAATCCTTAACGGGCAACCCTTTTACACTTCGTTCACCACTACACTGTGGCCCAATGGATTAGTGATCAGGATGTCTTGGTCACTCTCCCCTACTAGTATCCCCCTTTCTACGGGTAGGTTGATGCAGATGTATTAATGAGTGGATCCTGGATCCACCAATGGATGTACAGATGTATTGTAGAGGGAGAACGTACCCCTGATGATGTCTGTAACACCCCTAAGTTCGGTAGTGCGTTCTGCTGTACCGGTGACCAGTGTTATCCGGACAGCTAGGATGCTTAGAACTACACTTCAATATGAGTGAGGAGACATAAAATAATGAAATACAAGAAAAGAAAATACAAGAAAAACAAAGGAAAAATCATAGCAAAGAAATGTAACCAAGTTAAGCGAGCCGGAAACCCTAGAGATGGGTGACCGCACCGGGAAGTCACGGCGTGGACCGTTGGTCACAGGCTGAATGGGAACCCTGGAAAACATTTTTAGGACTTAAATAGAACCTTATTGAAGAATTAATCTCATTAGAAAGATTAAAGAAAAATTAAATAATTAGTACAAAGAAAAGTGAGAAATCGAAAAACAGACAAAATACGGTGTTACCGAAAAATCGGGAACGTAACCCGAACAGGGGCATTATGGTCATTTGACACCCCGAATTGTCTTTTGACCTAAATGTCCATTAAAAATAAATAATATTACACTTAGAAAATAAAATGAAAAATTAAATTGGTGGTACCTAAAATAAATAGTGGAAATCATGGGTTAAATGTGGAATAAGTGGGAAGTTAGCTTAAAATATGATTTAATTTTTTTGTGGACCACTAAGGGGATTAATTAAATACATAGTGGGACATTTGTACACTTAAAATGCAGCTGAATAATCCATCTTCCTCATTTGCATTCAACATTGCCGAATTGAAGAACCAAATAGAAACTCCATGGGCGTTTGCATGAAAGCTTCATCCACTCCCTCTTTTCATCTCTAAATACTTAGGTTCCTTCATGAAAAATGGTCTACACATCACAAGGAAGATATTGATACCAATTTTGAGAAGTTTGGTGAAGGTTTAGCAAGTTACAATTAAAGGTAAGTTTGCATTTTTGAGAATTCCTTTGTTAAATTTTGTGTGCATGTTATGGGTGTTAGTTTTGTGAAGGAAATTTTAGAGTTTAACTAGTTATTGAAATAGCCATTTTGGACAGCCATGGGGTCATGCATTTGATGAATTATTATGCATATAATTGATGAGGAATAATGTTGATCATGGTGGTTTAATATCCTAATGAATTATTTCAAATATATATGGTGATTTATGCACTTGGATGGGAATTGGTAAATTGTAGGGCACTTTGATGTTGAAGGACAAATTTCGGCAGCCTTGGGGACACTTGAATAAATGTGTATATTCATGGGAGTGTTGGCAGAATTGTGGCATTAAGGAATGAAGGATATGTGTATGAAATTATTGTGTAAAGTGTATGTGAGAATTAGTGGTGTTTAGGTGTGTATGTAATGGTATTGAGATATTGTAAATGTGAATTATATTTGGTGTGTTGAGGGTAATGGTAATCTGCCCAAAATAATGTTAATGTAAAGTAGATTATACTGTGGTTAATGTACCAAAACAGATTGGTAGGGAAGTGAACCAAATTGCAAGGTATATGTGTGTTTGAAGTGGGGTGTGAAATGCATATTGAGGGCAGTGTACATTTTAGCCCATAACCTGAAATGTGTAACCTCAATTGGTATGAGACCAATTTGAGGTGAAACTAGGCACAAAATGTGCCAACTTTCATTGAGAAAACATACCAAAATTCTGCTTGCAAGGTGACCTAAGAAAATGACCAATTCGGATTAGGTGCAATTAGGACCTGAAAAATGACCAATTGGGCAGCAGTGAGTGTTTAGGCCATAACTCACTCAAACCAGGTCCAATTGACCTGAAATTTTGACCAAGAATAGTTAAGACCCATACCTACAAGTCTTATGAAGACACCAAAGCCCAGAAATGACCATAAGCAAGTCAAACAACTTGCACAAGTTCGGGTTCAAAAACTGGCCGAACCAGAGTTGACCAAATTGACCAAAACTTGACCTAATTGGTACCATTTGACCAGCAGTAGTGTAATGACCATAACTTGGTCTACTTAACTCGGATTGACCTGAAATTTTGCCCCGCGTGCAATAAGACCTAGATCTACAAGTTCATAGTTTCGACCGAGACCCAAAAACCGAGGAAACTAGGCCGTCCGGCTAGGTCAAACCAGTATCCCGAAATCCATCAATTTACATTAAAGTGCACTAAGCAAGGAAATGACTTTGGTAAAACGTACCAAACCTAAAACCCTATCAAATGTGACATATTAACGACACTAAAACCTAATTTACCTAAAGCATAGCGAGGGTCGGTATATTAGGTGATTAAGTGAAAAATTGAGTTGATGCATTATTTACCAAACATTATCGTTAGAGACAATTTAATTTAGTACTGAAACACTTCAAATTGTGTTTCTCAGTTACTAAAGACTCAGGAAAAGAGAAGGAAACACTGAGTCCAGACCAGGGAGACAGTCATCAGAGGTTTGTGCACAACGGCTATTTCTTTTGAAATTTTCAATTGAAATGAATTATGACTATTTGTATATTATTGTTTTAAATTGTGTTTGTGCACAACGGCTATTTCTTTTGAATTTTTCAATTGAAATGAATTATGACTATTGTACATTATTGTTTTAAATTGTGTTTGTGCACAACGAATATTTCTTTTGAATTATTTTCAATTGAAATAAATATTGACTATTTGTATATTATTGTTTTAAATTGTGTAAATGAGTTTGATGGACACTTATTGATTTAGAAATATTGTGAATGATTTGAAACTGAAAAATTGTTTGAATGACATTGATGGATACTTATTGATTAAAAAGCATTGTAAATGGTTTGAAATTGTGGGAAAGTTAGTTTAGTGTGATTTGTGAAAATCGAAGTTAATTATGAATTGTGTTGCCATTTTGTGAATGAAATTATGACTTTGGAAATTTATTGGATTCTCACGAATCATTTGAATAAAATGTTTGGAATTGATTTTGTGTTCACACTTAGCATGACAGTATCGTATCATTCCTTCTCCAATTATGGGGTTGTGATCGTTTATTTCCTTCTCCATTTATGGAGTCGTGATCGTTTATTTTTCCCTCTCTGGTTTACCAGTTAAGGTGATCGGATGAGTACTCATTATATAGCTAGCTCCCCTTCCTCATTGATTTCGATTAGTGAGGTTGTGATTGCTTTGTCGTGGTGTACAACACGGTATTGATCGGAAATTTGTGTCATGGCTTAAGTTGTGAATGAATTTGTCACACCCTACCCCTCTGTAAGGCATAACATGATCCCGTAGTATACCTAATGAATTACCAACTCCGTCTACTGATAACCCATTAGATACACTACAAGGGATTTTCAAAACTTTTCTTACTTCTTTTACAGTGATGAGCACTATTTACAGGTGTTAAAAACCTTTTTGAACTGAAGTGATAAAACTAACACATTTGACTTAATTGGAGTTTCTGTAAAAATTTTGGCAGAGTGCCATCTGTATTTTGGATAAAACAGTTCTTTAGAAAACCTGTAAAAAGCACTTCAATATGTATTTGCAAATCTCAACTCCAATATATTTCTCAACTCAATCCATAGTGATTTTTCGAAGACTGAGATAAAGGAAATATAATACAAAACTATTTAAGTAAATGAAATCTCAAATTTACATTTACAATAATTTACATTTAATTACATACCAAAATGTTTTACAAGAGTTTTTATACAACTGCTCAAATAATTTACATACATATTATTACATGCTTACATCAAAAACTATGTACATGGGTATATCTATGATATACACAGCCGATCTGAATGTATCCTCAAAGCAACTTAATCACTGCTCTATGCTCTTCTTACCTGCGACAGCATGCAAAGCTATCGCTGAGTGGTGAACTCAGTGGTGCACAACTATAATTTAAAACATAGTACAATATACATTGACAAATTTCTGATAAATAATTTGAGAATCGAATCGATCAAATTCCAAAACTCAAAATATTCATTGCCAATAATGTAAATCATTTGTATAAATGACTTGGAGCACAAAATTCAATTTATCAAATCATGACTATCCATTTAAGTAATTCCAACAAAATCAATTATACATAAACCATAATTGAAATCACCATTCCTTACCATTCAAAAGCCATTCTGTATCTCAAAAATCATTATGTATCTCAAAAATCATACTGTATCTCAAAAATCATACTGTATCTCAAAAATCATACTGTATCTCAAAAATCAATCTTTATCTCACTAATATGCAAGACTAATCCGAAAGGGCCATATTCGATGTGATTCTAACTCCCTATGGTCGGGGAGGTCGAATCATCGTGCACAGTACCATCACAATAATGAATCTTCCGCAAGGGCCATAATGATAAAATAAACTTAGATCTAACCTCAAATCAGAGGAAAATCTAAGCCTGTGCACGTACCATGGTAATCAAAACACAACTCACTCCATTGTCTTCTCAACAAATGAGAGAGACGGGTAATAACCTAGTCAAGCATCTATAGTGAGATATAAAACAATATCACAATCCTTTTAGCGAGCATAAATCACAATATAATTCGATTCAAAGTCAATTCCAATATCCAATAATTTTTATGCTCATCACAATTCAAATAATAAAGTTTTCATTTTTTTCCATGGATATTACCATCACAATTCAAAACATATTCTATCACAATTTTCCAAAACATAATTTACTTAATCCATAACAATGCTTAATACTTATGGAAATACCATTTCACAAAGCCAAATTCATACATACAATAACAATTTTCAATAATCATGGAATTAAATCCAATGCTTGTTAAACATAATTCATAAGAAAAATATATCATTTAATCATATGAAATATTCAAAACAAAATCAGTTAAAAACTAGTTGTGCACAAACCTCGATGTTGTCTCACGATCCGGACTCGAGTGTTTCCTTCCCTTTTCTGAGTCTTTGGTGGCGAGAAACACAATTTGAAGTGTTTCAGTACTAAATTAAACTGTCTCTATCGATGGTGTTTGGTAAATAATGCACTGAACTCAATTATTCACTTAATCACCTAATATACCGACCCTCATTGCGTTTTAGGTAAATTAGGTTTTAGTGTCGTTAATATGTCACATTCGATAGGGTTTTAGGTTTGGTACGTTTTACCAAAGTCATTTCCTTGTTTAGTGCATTTTAATGCAAATTGCTGGATTCCGGAACACTGGTTTGACCTAACCGGACGATCTAGTTCCCTCGGTTTTCGGGTCTCGGTCAAAACTAAAAACTTGTAGATCTAGGTCTTATTGCACGCGGGGCAAAATTTCAGGTCAATCCGAGTTAAGTAGACCAAGTTATGGTCATTACACTCTTGCTGGTCAAATGGTACCATTTTAGGTCAATTTTAGGTCAAATTGGTCAATTTTGGTTCGGCCAGTTTTTGGACCCGAACTTGTGCAAATTGTTTGACTTGCTTATGGTCATTTCTGGGCTTTGGCGTCTTCATAAGACTTGTAGGTATGGGTCTTAACTATTCTTGGTCAAAATTTCAGGTCAATTGAACCTGGTTTGAGTGAGTTATGGCCTAAACACTCACTGCTGCCCAATTGGTCATTTTTCAGGTCCTAATTGCACCTAATCCGAATTGGTCATTTTTTTAGGTCACCTTGCAAGCAGAATTTTGGCATGGTTTCTCAATGAAAGTTGGCACATTTTGTGCCTAGTTTCACCTCAAATTGGTCTCATACCAATTGAGGTTACACATTCAAGGTTATAGGCTAAAATACACACTGCCCTCAATATGCATTTCACACCCCAACTTCAAACACACACTTACCTTTGCCATTTGTTTACTTACCTACCAAACTGTTTTGGCACATTACCAAAAGCATTTTCTACATTACATTAGCATGATTTTGGGCAGATTACCATTACCCTCAACACACCAAATATCATTCACAATTACAATTTCTAATTACCATTACAAACACACCAAAACATTACAAACTTTACATACCCTTTACAATGTTAATTTACATACATATCATCAATCCTTCTAGGTCAATATTCTGCCCACACTTCCTTCAATATATACCATTCCTCAAGTGTCCACAAGCTGCCACAAACCATTCTTCAACATCACATTGCCGTACAATCCATCAATTCTCATTCAAATGCCAAAATCACCATGTATATGTGAAACAATTCATTAGGATATTAATTTACCATGATCAACATTATTTCTCATCAATTATATGCATAATAAATCATCAAATGTGTGACCCCATGGCTGCCCAAAAATGGCTATCTCAATAACTATTTAAACTTCAAAATTTCCTTCACAAAACTAACACCCATAACATAAACATAAAGTTTAACAAGGAAATTCTCAAAAATGCAAACTTACCTTTAATTGTAACTTGCTAAACCTTCACCAAACTTCTCAAAATTGGTATCAATATCTTCCTTGTGATGTGTAGACCATTTTTGTGAAGGAACTTAAAGGATTGGAGTTGAAAATGGGAGGTTAAGAGAGCTTGCATGAAAAATGGCCATGGTGTTTTTCATTTCCTCTCAATTCGCAACTTTGGTTGTTTTGGAGAAGATGACTATTTCTGCTGATTTAGTGGAGTTACAGCTGCCCTATTATGTATTTAATTTATGCATTAGTGGTCCACTCACAAATTTAATCATTTTATAAACTTAACTCCCACTTATTCCACATTTAACCCATGATTTTAGTTATTTACTTTAGGTACCACCCAATTAATTTTTCATTTCATTTTCTAAGTGTAATATTATTTATTTTTAATGGACATTTAGGTCAAAAGATACTTCGGGATGTCAAATGACCATAATGCCCCTGTTCGGGTGGCATTCCCGATTTTTCGGTATTATCGGGTTTTGTCTGTTTTTCGATTTCTCACTTTTCTTTGTACTAATTATTTAATTTTTCTTTGATCTTTCTAATGATATTTATTCTTCAATAAGGTTCTATTTAAGTCCAAAAAATGTTTTCCAGGGTTCCCCGCAGTCCAGGGCTAGTCAACGGTCCACGCCGTGACTTTCCTGATCACCCATCGCTAGGTTTCCTACTGCTTAACTTGATCACATTACTTTGCTATTATATTTCCTTTCTTTTTCTTGTATTTTCTTTTCTTGTATTTCATTATTTTATGTCTCCTCCCGCGTGTCAAAGTGAAGTACAAGGCATCCAAGCTGTCCTGACAAAGATCGGTCACCGAATGCAATAACGCACTACCGAACTTTAGGGTGTTACAGAATTGGCAACACTGTATTCTTAAATTATTCGACTAAATTGCGTTATTATGTATTGTGAGATTGTGAAATTGATTTAAACTCTTGTTGACATATACTGTCTATTGAATTCAACCATGATCTGACTTATTGAAAATTATTGTGATATTGACAAATGGAGTTTAAATTCTTGTTGACATTTATTGTCTTGAATTTAACTATGATTTTAAGTATCCACTATTTACATGACTTATGAATTGTGATTTGAAATTGTATTTGGTTAATGTTGTGCACCACTGAGACATTGTCTCAGCGATAGCTTTTTATTGCTGTCGCAGGTAGAGAGACAGACAGGGCAGCAGACTAGGCTGCATATACATCCAGCGAGGGATTACCTGGTATTATGAGTATACCAGTATTTTGCATTTTGTACTGTAATGTATGACACTGTATGTACATTTTGTTTTTGGTTTTGAGCAGTTGTAAATTCAAATTGTACCTTGAAGTTGTAAATTAATTATGAGCTGTTTTGACTTGTAAAAGCTGTATTATATTTCCTTATCTCAGACTTTGAAAAATTTCTATGGAATTGAGTTGATAAATTGTTGTGTTGAGAAATATATTGGAGTTGAGATTTGGAACATTATTGAAGTGCTTTTTACAGGTTTTCTGAAGAACTGTTTTGTCCAAAATACAGATGGCACTCTGCCAAAATTTTTACAGAAATTCCAAATAAATCAAATGAGTTAATTGTTTCACTTCAGTTCACAAAAGTTTTTAACACCTGTAAATAGTGCTCACCACTGTAAAAGAAGTAAGAAAAGTTTTTTTTAAAATCCCTTGTAGTGTACTTAATGGGTTATCAGTAGACGAAGTTGGTAATTCATTAGGTATACTACGGGATCATGTTATGCCTTACAGAGGGGTAGGGTGTGACATGTTTTAGTGGTATCAGAGCAAAGTTTTTAAATTCTGTTTTCACCTGTTATTTGAATGTTCTTTCTTCATAGTATAACTGCTCAATATCATTGTTTGATACATACAGTACATTACAATATAAATATGCACTAACGAGAGTAAATATCCTTGTGTTATTGTTCAGGAAAGCTAAGATCCTCGCATTGAATATGGAAGAGGGTGATCGTTCAGTCGATCAGTTTATTGAGGCTGAGGTGCAAGGATGCCCTGTGCCTACATAATGTTAGTGGTTCAAGAAAGACCACCGCACTGCAATTTCTGCTCGATTCGCCAAAGCAGATGGTCAGAATGTTCCAACAAATGGCTGGTAATGCACCTACTCAAGTCCCAATTCAGACACCAGTGGTACAACCACAGTCTCCTACGAGGCAATATGACAAATTGATGAAATATGGGGCTACAGAGTTCAAGGGGACAGTAGATCCTCTAGAAGCTGAACAGTGGTTAGAGAGGATGGATAGGGTGTTCAAGAAACTTCATTGTACAGAGGAGCTCAGACTTGAATACTCCGTATCTTTGTTACAGGGGGATGCTTATGACTGGTGGAAAACCATTCCCCACACCGTAGAGCTGCAGTGCTAACATGGAATGACTTCCTCAGGGAATTCAGGCAGAAATATGTCCCTGATGCTTATGTAGACCAGAAGCTACAAGAATTCCTAAGTTTGAAACAGGGGGGCAGATCAGTGGCTGAGTATGAAAGAGAATTCTCCCGCCTTAGCCACTATGCAGTAAGTTTGCTTGCTACCAGCAGGGAGAGATGCAAGAGGTTTGAAACTGGCTTGAAGCCCAGTATCAGAGTACAAGTGCTCGGCTTCAAACACACTAACTTCTCTGAACTTGTTTCTCAAGCCCTAGAGTTGGAAAGAGTTGAGTTTGAGACTGCTCCTGAGAAAAAGAGATCAGAGAAGACAGATGAAGAGGGAAAGTCAGTAGAACAGAGTTCCAGTGGTCCTACTGGAAAGAGGAAGAACTATGAGGGACACAACAGAGGTGGCAAGAAGTCTGGTAGGGGAGGACATTCAGGACAGAAACCTCCTTTATCTGGTCAGCATAGTACCGGAGGTTCCTACCATTCCCGCCAATGTGAAAATTGTGGAAGATATCATGGTGGGATATGCTATAAGGCTATTGGAGCCTGTTATAACTGTGGAGGCATAGGACACTTTGCCAAGGACTGCACCAGTAGTCGCAGAGTTGGACCACCTCCTACTACTGTAGAAGGGTCAGTTCAGAGCCCTGTCACCAGAAGTTCACAGCCACCCAGCAGAGGTAGAGGCAGGGGTAGAGGTAACCCAGCAGGCAGCCAAGGCACAGTAAAACAATCAGAGCAAGATAGTGCTCCAGTCAGAGTCTATGCCATGAGACAGAGGGAAGAGGCAGAGATATCTGATGTTGTGGCTGGTACCTTCTCAACTTTTAACCAGGATGTGTTTGTGTTAATCGATCTGGGTTCTACCCATTCTTATGTGTGTGCTAGCATCATTGATTGCATTGCTGCTCCATGTACAAAAATGGACTTTGAGGTGCTAGTAACAAGTCCGCTAGGACAGGAGGTCAGGGAAATAAATTTTGATGCATTAGTGACTAGTCCTTTAGGATAAGGATTGTGATAACAAGTGAAATTAGTTTTGGAAGAGTTTATCGGCGAAAAGTATTTGCTGACACACCATAAAATTATAAGCTAATTGGCGAGCCTACTTAATGTAAGGCAAGAGAACGTAAAAGTAAGTTACAGAAATAGAATTGCTCTAGATGAAGGCAGAGATGTTACTGTTAGTAATTGTTAATGGATATTGTAATCAGAATAAGTTCGGATATCAGTGAATTCGAAAAGGATAAAAGATAGGAAAGTTTGGTCTATTGAGTAAGCTGTAGATTTCAGTACTAACTTGAGATTATTGTGTAGAGCTATGTACTACCCGATAGTACATCTAGATGAGAATAGTTGCCAACGGCATCTGTTTTGGTATAGTTATGCCAGGACAGAATCTAATTGTTAGAAATAAGTTTGAAAATCCTACTTAGGGATCTAAAACTCAAAAGTTAGAATATCGAAAGGTTATAGTTCAGTACAAAAGGAAGTAAGTTATAGAATATTGACAGATAAAAAGAGTTATGGAAGTAGAGATTTGAACAGTTGATTCATATATAACAAAGAAATATTCCGAATGTGAGGAAGACTATGGACTAGAATGGTCAGAGGACCCATGACTGATGAATGATTCTAACATAACCTCAAGGGTCATTCAAGAAGCAACGTGAACCGAAATATTAGACAGCATAATAGTAAGAGGAGATTGGTGTTATCCAAACAAATCAAACATTGTATTAGATTGTTAAAAGTCTTACGACCATATAGAAAGGAGAAAATAAACGTATGACTATTGTAAGATGACTACTGGGTAAAATTTCGTGGACGAAATTTATTTAAGGGGGGGAGAATTGTAACACCCCTAAGTTCGGTAGTGCGTTCTGCTGTACCGGTGACCAGTGTTATCCGGACAGCTAGGATGCTTAGAACTACACTTCAATATGAGTGAGGAGACATAAAATAATGAAATACAAGAAAAGAAAATACAAGAAAAACAAAGGAAAAATCATAGCAAAGAAATGTAACCAAGTTAAGCGAGCCGGAAACCCTAGAGATGGGTGACCGCACCGGGAAGTCACGGCGTGGACCGTTGACTGGCCCTGGACTGCGGGGAACCCTGGAAAACATTTTTAGGACTTAAATAGAACCTTATTGAAGAATTAATCTCATTAGAAAGATTAAAGAAAAATTAAATAATTAGTACAAAGAAAAGTGAGAAATCGAAAAACAGACAAAATACGATTATTCTGAAAAATCTGAACGTAACCCGAACAGGGGCATTATGGTCATTTGACACCCCGAATTGTCTTTTGACCTAAATGTCCATTAAAAATAAATAATATTACACTTAGAAAATAAAATGAAAAATTAAATTGGTGGTACCTAAAATAAATAGTGGAAATCATGGGTTAAATGTGGAATAAGTGGGAAGTTAGCTTAAAATATGATTTAATATTTTTGTGGACCACTAAGGGGATTAATTAAATACATAGTGGGACATGTGTACACTTAAAATGCAGCTGAATAATCCATCTTCCTCATTTGCATTCAACATTGCCGAATTGAAGAACCAAATAGAAACTCCATGGGCGTTTGCATGAAAGCTTCATCCACTCCCTCTTTTCATCTCTAAATACTTAGGTTCCTTCATGAAAAATGGTCTACACATCACAAGGAAGATATTGATACCAATTTTGAGAAGTTTGGTGAAGGTTTAGCAAGTTACAATTAAAGGTAAGTTTGCATTTTTGAGAATTCCTTTGTTAAATTTTGTGTGCATGTTATGGGTGTTAGTTTTGTGAAGGAAATTTTAGAGTTTAACTAGTTATTGAAATAGCCATTTTGGACAGCCATGGGGTCATGCATTTGATGAATTATTATGCATATAATTGATGAGGAATAATGTTGATCATGGTGGTTTAATATCCTAATGAATTATTTCAAATATATATGGTGATTTATGCACTTGGATGGGAATTGGTAAATTGTAGGGCACTTTGATGTTGAAGGACAAATTTCGGCAGCCTTGGGGACACTTGAATAAATGTGTATATTCATGGGAGTGTTGGCATAATTGTGGCATTAAGGAATGAAGGATATGTGTATGAAATTATTGTGTAAAGTGTATGTGAGAATTAGTGGTGTTTAGGTGTGTATGTAATGGTATTGAGATATTGTAAATGTGAATTATATTTGGTGTGTTGAGGGTAATGGTAATCTGCCCAAAATAATGTTAATGTAAAGTAGATTATACTGTGGTTAATGTACCAAAACAGATTGGTAGGGAAGTGAACCAAATTGCAAGGTATATGTGTGTTTGAAGTGGGGTGTGAAATGCATATTGAGGGCAGTGTACATTTTAGCCCATAACCTGAAATGTGTAACCTCAATTGGTATGAGACCAATTTGAGGTGAAACTAGGCACAAAATGTGCCAACTTTCATTGAGAAAACATACCAAAATTCTGCTTGCAAGGTGACCTAAGAAAATGACCAATTCGGATTAGGTGCAATTAGGACCTGAAAAATGACCAATTGGGCAGCAGTGAGTGTTTAGGCCATAACTCACTCAAACCAGGTCCAATTGACCTGAAATTTTGACCAAGAATAGTTAAGACCCATACCTACAAGTCTTATGAAGACACCAAAGCCCAGAAATGACCATAAGCAAGTCAAACAACTTGCACAAGTTCGGGTTCAAAAACTGGCCGAACCAGAGTTGACCAAATTGACCAAAACTTGACCTAATTGGTACCATTTGACCAGCAGTAGTGTAATGACCATAACTTGGTCTACTTAACTCGGATTGACCTGAAATTTTGCCCCGCGTGCAATAAGACCTAGATCTACAAGTTCATAGTTTCGACCGAGACCCAAAAACCGAGGAAACTAGGCCGTCCGGCTAGGTCAAACCAGTATCCCGAAATCCATCAATTTACATTAAAGTGCACTAAGCAAGGAAATGACTTTGGTAAAACGTACCAAACCTAAAACCCTATCAAATGTGACATATTAACGACACTAAAACCTAATTTACCTAAAACGCAACGAGGGTCGGTATATTAGGTGATTAAGTGAAAAATTGAGTTCAGTGCATTATTTACCAAACATTATCGTTAGAGACAATTTAATTTAGTACTGAAACACTTCAAATTGTGTTTCTCAGTTACTAAAGACTCAGGAAAAGAGAAGGAAACACTGAGTCCAGACCAGGGAGACAGTCATTAGAGGTTTGTGCACAACGGCTATTTCTTTTGAAATTTTCAATCGAAATGAATTATGACTATTTGTATATTATTGTTTTAAATTGTGTTTGTGCACAACGGCTATTTCTTTTGAATTTTTCAATTGAAATGAATTATGACTATTGTACATTATTGTTTTAAATTGTGTTTGTGCACAACGAATATTTCTTTTGAATTATTTTCAATTGAAATAAATATTGACTATTTGTATATTATTGTTTTAAATTGTGTAAATGAGTTTGATGGACACTTATTGATTTAGAAATATTGTGAATGATTTGAAACTGTGAAAAATTGTTTGAATGACATTGATGGATACTTATTGATTAAAAAGCATTGTAAATGGTTTGAAATTGTGGGAAAGTTAGTTTAGTGTGATTTGTGAAAATCGAAGTTAATTATGAATTATGTTGCCATTTTGTGAATGAAATTATGACTTTGGAAATTTATTGGATTCTCACGAATCATTTGAATAAAATGTTTGGAATTGATTTTGTGTTCACACTTAGCATGACAAAGATCGTATCATTCCTTCTCCAATTATGGGGTTGTGATCGTTTATTTCCTTCTCCATTTATGGAGTCGTGATCGTTTATTTTTCCCTCTCTGGTTTACCAGTTGAGGTGATCGGATGAGTACTCATTATATAGCTAGCTCCCCTTCCTCATTGATTTCGATTAGTGAGGTTGTGATTGCTTTGTCGTGGTGTACAACACGGTATTGATCGGAAATTTGTGTCATGGCTTAAGTTGTGAATGAATTGGCAACACTGTATTCTTAAATTATTCGACTAAATTGCGTTATTATGTATTGTGAGATTGTGAAATTGATTTAAACTCTTGTTGACATATACTGTCTATTGAATTCAACCATGATTTGACTTATTGAAAATTATTGTGATATTGACAAATGGAGTTTAAATTCTTGTTGACATTTATTGTCTTGAATTTAACTATGATTTTAAGTATCCACTATTTACATGACTTATGAATTGTGATTTGAAATTGTATTTGGTTAATGTTGCACCATCGAGACATTGTCTCAAATGATAGCTTTTATTGTTGCAGGTAGAGAGAGACAGTATAGCAGACTAGGTGCATATACATCCAATGAGGGATTTTACGGTATTATGAGTATACCAAAGATTTTGTATTTTGTAATCAGAATGTATGACACTTGTATGTACATTTTGTTTTTGGTTTTGAGCATTGTAAATTCAAATTGTATCTTGAAGTTGTAAAATAATTATGAGTCGCTTTGACTTGTAAAGTCAGATTATATTTCCTTATCTCAGACTTTGAAAAATTTCTATGGAATTGAGTTGATAAATTGTTGTGTTGAGAAATATATTGGAGTTGAGATTTGGAACATTATTGAAGTGCTTTTTACAGGTTTTCTGAAGAACTATTTTGTCCAAAATACAGATGGCACTCTGCCAAAATTTTTACAGAAATTCCAAATAAATCAAATGAGTTAATTGTTTCACTTCAGTTCACAAAAGTTTTTAACACCTGTAAATAGTGCTCACCACTGTAAAAGAAGTAAGAAAAGTTTTTTTTAAAATCCCTTGTAGTGTACTTAATGGGTTATCAGTAGACGAAGTTGGTAATTCATTAGGTATACTACGGGATCATGTTATGCCTTACAGAGGGGTAGGGTGTGACAATGTCCGGGGCATCTTGCTCCTCCTGAGCTCTCATGGCATAGGCTCTGGCAGGTGGTCTGCCCTCAGGCCTCTCTGCTGGCTCAGATGCAAGCCTCTGTGATGGTCCCACTACCTTAGATTTTCAAGATTTCCTACCCCTTTGTGGTGCAGGAGTAGGTCTGTCTACTTGTGTTGGAGCAGCTGTAGCAATTCTGCGTGGACAGTTCCTCAACTGATGCTCTGTTGACCCACACCTTAAGTAGGCACCCGTCCCTTTCCAACACTCCCCCTTATGCCACTTCAGGCAATGTGGACATGCAGAAGATGCTGGGGCTGGTCCCCTGAACCCCATCCCTAGAGAGCTGCCCACTGATGGTGTGGACTGACCTCTCCTAGGGGTGAACTGTGGCCTGGGCCCCTAAGACTGACCCTGACCTTGTGGTTGACCTGAACTCTGTGCAGGTGGACCTTTGAACTTCTTCCCAGGTGCAAGAGATGAACTAGACTGACCCGGGCCCTCTTCTGCTGTCTCTCCCTTCTAGTCTGCTCACTTATTCTAACCTTTTCAACTTTTATAGCAGCTTCCACTAACTTAGTGAAGTCTGTGATTCTCAAGGCAGTGATCATGATCTTTATATTATCATTCAATCCCTCTTCAAATCTCTTACACCTTTCAACCTCATTAGGGATTATCTCCCTTCCGTAGTGGCTCAGTTTGATAAATTCTTTTTCATACTCTGCCACTGTCAGCTGTCTCTGCCTCAGATTAATGAACTCTCTTCTTCTCTCTTCCAGGTATACACTACCCACATATTTCTTCTTGAATTCTGAGAGAAAGAAGTCCCAAGTTATTACTTCTGGCTGCACTTCACTAGACACTGTATCCCACCATTAGTAGGCATCATCTTGCAACAGAGATACAGTAGCTTCTAGGTTTTGTTCAGGAGTGCAATAGAGTTGTTTTAAAACGCTGCCTGTTCTGTTTAACCAGTTTTCGGCTACAACAGAATCATCTTCTCTCTTGCCAAAGAAATCCACTGCTCCAAATTTTTTCAATCTTTCTAGGTGGGATTTCTGCTGTGGAGGTGGTGGTGGTGGTGGCATTACCCCAGCCATTTGTCTGAAGAATTCGACCATTTGCTGGAACATGGCCTGTGGAAGCTGAGCAGGCTCTGCTAGAGCTGACGGAGCAGGTTCTCCCCTACCCCCAGTCTCAGCTACTACAGATGGAGCATGACTCTCCACTTCCTCCTCAACTGCCCTCTGAGATGTGGGGTCCATATCCTAATCAAAATAACAAAGACAAATAGATTTGCATTAGTGTCACCTTGACTCTTACAAATGCAATGCATGGTATGGACTCGATCTAGGCCCAGAAAAGCTTAAACTGTGCTCTGATACCAATTGTAACGATCGGGCTCCAACCACTAGAGGAATTGTTTGCTTTGGCCATAAGCCTCATGGTTTTGTCCCATAGGTGGAATGAAGAACTTCCCAAGAGGTCACCCATCCTAGGATTTCTCTCAAGCGAGCACACTTAATCCTGGAGTTCTTCCAACTCTCCAGGCCATTCCACCAAAAGGCGCCTGTAGTGAGTTGTAACACCCTCCCTGTAGCATCTCCGTACATTCTACTGTTCTGGTGACCAGTGTCAGTCTGGACAGCTAAAACGTCCAGAAAAATATTTAAACTAAAGTGAGGAACCATAATTAACTCAAATATTAATAAAAAAAATTTAGGAAAAATTTTAGAAATAAAATACAATCAAGTCAAATGAGCCGTTGCCCAAGCGATGGGTAACCCAGTGTGAAGTTGCGGTTCTCACAACTAGGAGCCCTAGACCCAGGGGAAAATTTATAAAATAATTTTTGGAACTCCAAAGAAGGGTCATTGAGGGTTCTATGGCATTAGAATGCCAAGAAAATGCTTAGAAAAATTTTTCAATCGGTACAGACAATTTTAGTCTGTTAAGCCAAACGGATGGCATTTTGGTCATTTCACCTTCAGAGGTGATTTTTTGCCAACTTGTCCAGTTAAGTAAATAATTATCATGACACAAAATGTGAATAAATATTGCTAAAAAATTAAATTGGAACTGAGTAGAAAAGAAAAGAAAAGAAATGAAAGTAAATAGGATTTATTGCATATGCATGATGCAATTAAGAAAAGCCCAACCAATCAAAATGCAACAAGCTTTATTAAATCAATTAAAAGAGATAAAACTTAAGGAAAACAAATCAGATTTCTTCTCCTCTTTCAGCTGGACGAACCACACTCTCACCTCCACCATTGTTGTCCCTTAAACCAAGCTTCCTTTCCCACTTTAAACCCCCTCAAAACCCTAACTTGCCTTCATTAAAAATTATCCCTACTACTAGAGCAAGCTTTGGGCAGCAATTTGAAAGGAAGAAAGTGAAGTTTTTAAGTCTTGGAAAGTAACTAAGTGAAGGTTAGTGCCACTTTTGTTTAATTTTTCTCTTATATTCTTTGTTACAACATTAATCTAAACTAGAAAATTTGAAAATGGAACAAATTGAAATTGTGGAGTTAGGGTTTGGGAGAAACCTAGGGTTTGCTCATGTGTTGGTGAATGAAAGTTTTAATGGTCAATTAGTGACCATTTGGCTGTGTATGATGAAGAAATGAAGTGAGTTGTGGCTTGGTATTTGAATTTGGGTGAGCTGCCTTGGCTGACTTTCAGGATTGAGCATGAGTCCAGCAGGTTTGGGCAGTTATAAATAGAGTTGTAGAGGTTCAATTAGTGCAAGGCCAATTGGACATGAAACTAGACACATAATGGCACCACTTTGGTGAAGAAACCCTGCCCAGAAAACTAAACCAAGTTGACCTAAAAATTGCACTAATCCGAGTGACCTACATTCTGCCTGGGGAAAATGACCAAATGAACAGCATTTATTCATTTAGTCATAACTCAGTGTAGAAAGGTCCAATTGACCTAAAATTTTACCAGTAAAAATCTGAGACATAGACCTACAACTTTCATGAAGAATATGTATCCAAATTCTGACCATACCCTAGTCAAATTGCCAACCAAACTTAGGTTACCAAATCTGGCAGAACTAGTTTTGCCCAGAATTTTGGATTTTGTCCAATCCGGCCAGTTATGGTGTTTAGGCCATAACTTGAGCTACAAAACTCCAAATGGAGTGATTAAAAAAAAGGAAATGTAACTAGACAAAATAAGGAACAACTTTTATGAAGACAATTTTGCCAAATTCCTACTGTATAAATGACTAATGGAACAGTAAATATGAGGCTTGAAATCTGAAAATTTTGAATAACTAACACTAAGCTTAGAAATGGTATTGGCAACCAATACCAACAATTTTAGACTGCAAAATGTGATATGTTGGGAGTATTAGAATCAATGTACCTATTTTCTATGCAAAAGTCAACATTTTAGTTGACTAATGAAATGAATAGTAACACCTGAACTTAAATTTCAAGAATTGTACAATTTAAAAGTGTAACATGCCCTAGTACACCTAGCAAGATTGGTTTGGATAGGTTGGCATGCCAATAGGGTTTAGTTAGTAGTACTACACATGGCATTATGCCATTCTGTGATTTCATGGCTTTTAGTCATTCTATCATTATGTTGATACTTGGCCTTGTGCCTAATGTTATTACAGCTTATTAGTCGTTCTGTTGCACACCGGGAGATACATATGTGACCGATGGTATGACGGCCCGAACTACTTGATACCCAGTGCCAGTTTACCCGTTTATCTAGTCTAGTCATCCAGTATAGGTTACTTGGGAAACCAAAAAATGAAAGCTGATAAATTTAATGAAATTATGAATATAACAAATACAAAATAATTAAGATTACCAATAATGATCAAAAAATTGTTTGCATAAGACATCAGAACATGCATTGCATATTTATTTTCTGTTATTTCTTTTCATTTTATTATTGGCACCACTAAGCATTATTGCTTCGCACGTTGCTTTTTGCCACACGTAGATTCTGGAGAGACCGACCGAGAGTCCAATAGACCACAGACTGGGTGGGACCTCCTGCAGCTCTGCATAGTATCCGTGTCACCTCACCGTCATCAGTGCATTGGTATGACATTAGGTTTTATTTTGATATTTTGTAATTAACTTTTACTTTCTCATGTGCAATTGAAACTCATATAATGTATTTTGGTATTAATGTAAATAGTGAGAATTGTGTTTATGAATGAAAAAAATTGAATATTTATGTATGACTTGTATATGAATATCATATGAAATGAATGAATGAGAAATGGAAATGTTGTTGAAAAATATTGAGATTTTGATGATGAAATGGAGTTTGGGATTCATTGAGAATTTTGGAAGTGTTTTTCTCAGGTTCTGAAGAATTGTTTTCTCCATTTTTAGCCGGTACTCTGCCGGATTTTCTATAAAATTTGCGGAACATCAAATAAATTTATGTTCTTCATAAATGATTTAAATGAATTATACTTCACAAATTGTATTTCATAACTATGAAAGAAATAAATAAGGAAGGATAAAATAATTAAAATGATTGAAAAAAAAATGGTGTTCCAGTACACTGTGTGGCATATCTTACTCAGCTACATTATAGACGGGTAAGGGGTGTCACATTTAGTGGTATCAGAGCCGCCCGCGTGTCCTCCTAGGCGATGGTGGGGCAAACCTCAGTGAGGACGTTGAGTCCCGAAGGGGGGGGGGGAGAAAGGTCCCTTAGGCAAATCCCACATCGGCAAAGCACGGAGATGGTCTTGGGTTCAAAAAGTAATGATATATAAGATGGGGGAACTAATCACTAGAGGCGCCTTTTGGTGGAATGGCCTGGAGAGTTGGAAGAACGTCAGGGTTAAGCGTTCTCGCTTGAGAGAAATCCTAGGATGGTTGACCTCCTGGGAAGTTCTCCATTCCACTTATGGAACAAAACTGTGAGGCTTGTGGCCAAAGCGGACAATTCCTCTAGTGGTTGAAGCCCGATAGTTACAAACTTTGACTTTGTGAATTAGGATTGCATTTGGTGTCTTGAGGATTAGTATATTCTGCCCAAAATGACCGTAATGAGATGTGATGAATGATTAATTAATGTGATGAATACAGAATTTAGGTATGGGAATTAAAGGATTAGGGAATTGAATGTGTATGGTTTGTGTATTTGAAGAATTTTATGAGGACAGTATGCTTGTAGAGTTATAACTCCAATTGTGTGATCCCAATTGGTATGAGGCTAATTGGAGGTAAAATTAGACATATAATGAACCAACTTTCATGTAGAAGCCTTACCAAAAATCTATCCAGAAATTGACTCAAAAAGTGACCTAATCCGGAATAGGTAACCTGGCAAATCCAGAATTTTACCATATGAACAATAGCAAGTATTTTGGCCATAACTCACTCAAAACAGGTCCAAATGACCTGAAATTTATATCATTGGAAAGCTTAGACATAGGGCTACAACTTTGGTAGAGACCACCAAGCCCAGAAATGCCATTAAGCAAGTCAAATTGATTGCCCAAGTTGGGTTACAAAAACTGGCCGAATTGACTTTGACTTAAAAATGACCTAATAGTGCAATATAAGTGCAACTTGACCAGTCATATTAAAATGACCATATCTTGGTATACAAAACTCCAAATGACCTAAAATTTATACTATTGGAAAGCTTAGACATAGAGCTACAACTTTGGTGAAGATCACAGAACCCAGAAATGTCATTTACTAAGTCAAATTGCTTTCACAAATTGAGGTAACAAAACTGTCCAGAACCATTGCAACCCAGAATTTGACCATATGAACAGTAGTCACTCATTTGACCATAACTCACTCAAAACAGGTCCAAATGACCTGAAATTTATATCAATGGAAAGATTAGACATAGAGCTACAACTCTTATGAAGACACCAAAGCCCAGAAATGACCAGAACCAAGTCAAATTGCTTACCCAAATTAGGGTACCGAACCTGCCAGAATTGAACTTGACCTAAAAATGACCTAAAGTTGCATTGAAAATGCAGTCTGTCCAGCTTTAGTAAATTGACCATATCTTAGTCTATACAACTAACTCAAAATGACCTAAAATCAGTATCAAAATTTCAATAAGACATAAACCTACAATATTGAAATTTTGACCAGAACCCAAAAATCAAGGGAACTAGGTCAATTAAGTTGATTAAATTGACACACTAAATCTAGAATTGGTACAATTGACCATTAAGTCTAGAAAATTCAAATAGGTATATTTCCTACAAGAAGTCTCCAAATGTAATGAGCCATACCAATCTGGAAAGCTAAGAAAGAGACCTAAAACTTTGTTTCAGGCAACTTCCTCAAATTATAAATGTATAAGGCCATAATTTAAGGTCAAGGCCATTGACCTAATTGAGGACCATGCCAATATAGGACCTTTGAGTCCAAGTCAACAATTTGACTATAAATAATTCTATAAGACTTAAAAAATTACAAGTAAAATTTCTAAATGACTATAAGACATAGGGCAACAAATCCTATGAAGCACACTAGGCTTAAATGAAATTATAAGTAGTCCAAATAAATTAGCAAAGTCCAAAATCAAAATGGCTACTAAGGGAACCAAAATTCATATTTGACCTAGTTATGATCAATTGACCGTAACTTGAGTTATACAACTCAAAATGGAGTAATTCAAAAAGGGAATTAAAGAAGAAACAATGAGGAACAATTTAATGAAGAGAATTTTGCTAATTTCACCCTATAGCCTGTATAACACCCCTATGTTTAGTAGTGCATTCTACTGTTCCGGTGACCAGTGTCTGTCCGGAAAGCTAGGATGCTTGGAATTATATTTAAATATTAGTGTGGAGATATAAGGTAGTGAAATATGTGAAAAGAAAATACAAGAAAAACAAAGGAAAAATAATAGCAATGAAATAAAACTAAGTTAAACGAGCTAGCACCACAGCGATGGGTGACCGCACGAGGAAGTTACGGCGCAGGCAATAGCCGACCCTAGGACTGTAGGGAACCCTCAGAATTTAATTTTGAGACATAATTAAAGACTTATTGAAGTAAAAATGTCATTAGAAATATCAAAGAAAAATTAATTAATTAGTACAAAGAAAAACGAAAAATCGAGAAAACGACAAAACTTGGTATTACCGAAAAATCGGGAATACAACCCGAATAGGGGCATTGTGGTCATTTGACACCCCGAGTTGTCTTTTGACCTAAATTTCCATTAAAAATAAATGATATTAAACTTTGAAAATAGCATGAAAATTAAAATGGTGGTACATAATCTAAATAGTAAAAGATATGAGGAAAATGTGGGAAATTGGAAACTTTGGATTATTAAACATTAAAATCCACCTAAGTGCTCCACTAACTCAATCCTTGGGGCACCTATATAAGCTAAAGTGAGCAGATTTCATATCATCCTCAACATTTCCTCACCTTGCCGAAGCCATTTCCACCATTAAACCTTCATTGCCATACCTCAACCAAGCTCCATGCACATCACTTTAAGCCACAATTTCTTCTCAGCTTCTTCATTAAAGTTGGACTACACGAGCAGCAATAAGGGAGCAAGAAAGATAAGTTTTTGTGGAGTTTTGAAGAAGTTCAAAAGAGGTAAGTGGTTATTTTCAATTCTTGTTTCATTAAACGTGTAACTAAGGTTGTGGGTAGTTGAATTATGAAAGAAGTTTGAGGTTTGATGAATTATTGGTGATGGAGCATTTTGGCAGCCATGGAACTTCATCATGTACAGCTTATCTTTGCATGCAAATGGGTGTTTGAGATGCTAAATTAAGTGTTTAAATGTATTGGAGTTGGTTTTCATGTATAAAGTTTGTTTTGTGAGCTTGAAAAGTGAAAATGGAAGTTGATGTGTATGTGTAATTTTTGGGCAGCCTCAAAATGGAAATTGGTAATGTTCAAATTCATGAAATGTTGTTAAAATATTGTACAAAAATTTGGCAGCATATATGTGTGTGGAATAGTAGTGATGGGTATGTAATTTGATGATGGAAGTTTGTGTGATAATTAGAAGTATTTATGTGTATACATTGTTGGGATTGAACTTTGTGAATGGTGACTGCATTTGGTGTATTTGAAGTGGTTATATTCTGCCCAAGTTAACCTATAATGTAGAGAATTGAATGGTTTTGGTTAGTGCCAAATGCAGAATGGTATGGGAAGTGAAGATGTAATTGGTAAACTTGTGTTTGGTTTGGTGTTTGAAAAGGATGTTGAGGGCAGTGTGCAAATGGGCCTATAACCCTGAGTGTGTGACTCCAATTGGTATGAGGCCAATTGGAGGTGAAACTAGGCACAAAATGTGCCAACTTTCATGAAGAAAGTCTACCTAAATTCTATCCAGAAAGTAACCTTAAAAATGACCAAATCCGGATTAGTAACTTGAAAGCTTGGAAATTGACCATTTAAGCAGCAGTTAGGTTTTGACTATAACTTACTCAAAACAGGTCAAAATAACCTGAAAGTTTTATTATGAATAGTTTAGACATAGATCTACAATTCGTATGAAGACACCAAAGCTCAGAAATGGCCATAACCAAGCCAAATAGCTTGCACAAGTCAGGTACCAAAACTGGCCGAACCAAAAGTGACCTAAAAATAACCTAAGCCTACCATTTTAGTGCATTTTGTCCATCATTGATAAATTGACCATATCTTGGTCTACACAACTCAGAATGACCTGAAATTTTGCCCCGCATGCAATAAGACATAGACCTATAAGTTTGTAGTTTGGACTGGAACCCAAAAACCGATGGAACTAGGTCATCCGGCTAGGTCAAAATAGTGTACTGAAATCTGGTAAATTGTAATAAAATGCAATACACTTGAAAATAAATTTAGTAACATATACCAATGCTAAAGGGCTATAATATGTGACATATTAGTAACATTAGAATTAACTCACTTAGAATGCATCAAGGGTCAACATTATAAGTTGACTAATGAAATGAATTGAAGGAAATAATACCAAGAAAATTTAGATATTAGATTTTATGGTTGGAAACAAATTCATTGAGTACTGAAGCATTTTAAATTATGTGTTTCAGTTGATAAGGATATTGATAAGCATAAAGAACATTGAGTCAAGGCCTAAGAGCGACTCGAATCAGGTTTGTGCATAACTAGTTTTTAACTGATTTTGTTCTGAATATTTCATATGATTAAATGACATATTTTTCTTATGTATTATGTTTAACAAGCATTGGATTTAATTCAATAATTATTGAAATTATTATAGTATGTACGAATTTAGCTTTGTGAAAAGGTATTTCCACAAGTATTAAGCATTGTTGTGAATTGAATAAATTATGTTTTGGAAAATTGTGATAGAACATGTTTTGAATTGTGATGGGCAATTTGCATGGAAAAATGCAAATTTATGATTTGAATTGTGATGAGCATAAAAATTATTGGATATTGAAATTGACTTTGAATTAAATTGTATTGTGATTTATGGTCACTAAAAGGATTGTGATATTGTTTTATATCTCACTATAGATGCTTCACTAGGTTATTACTCGTCTCTCTCATTTGTTGAGAAGACAATGGAGTTAGTTGTGTTTGATTACCATGGTACGTGCACAGGCTTAAGTTCTCCTCTTATTAGAGGTTACATCTAAGTTTTATGTTATGGCCCTTTCGGAAGGTTCATTATTGTGATGTGTACTGTGTATGATGATTCGATCTCCCCGACCATAGGGAGTTAGAATCACCCCGAAGATGGCCCTTTCGGATTAGTCTTGCATAGTTAGTGAGATAAAGAATGGTTTTTGAGATAAAGAATAGTTTTTGAGATAAAGAATGATTTTTGAGATAAAGAATGGTTTTTGAATAATAAAGAATTGTGATTTCAATTATGATTTATGTATAATTGATTTTGTTGGAATTACCTTAAATGTTTAGTTGTGATTTGATAAATTGAAATTCGTGATCAAAGTCATTTTATACAAATGATTTATATTATTGGCAATGAATATTTTGAGTTTTAGAATTTGATGAGTATTCCGATTTCCAAATTATTTGCTGTAAATTTTATCAATGTATATTGTACTATATTTTAAATTATAGTTGTGCACCACCGAGCTCACCACTCAGCAATAGCTTTGTATGCTGTCGCAGGTGAAAAGAGCATAGAGCAGTTGAGTAAGCTTCTTTAAAGACACATTCAGATCAGCTCCAGGTATATCATAGGTATACCCATGTACATAGGTTTTGATGTATGCATGTAATAATGTGTATGTAAATTATTTGAGCAATTGTATAAAAACTCTTGTAAAATATTTTGGTATGCAATTAAATGTAAATTATTGTAAATGTAAATTTGAGATTTTATTTACCTAAATAGTTTTGTAATAGTAATTTTTGAGTCTTGTAATCAATGAAATGTTTATTTTATGATGAGATTGGTTTGAAAATGAAATGATTAATTATTGAGATTGAATTGTGAGATGAAATGAAGTTATTGGAGTTGTATTTGAGAAAACATATTGGGAGTGTTTTTCCTTTTCAGGTTTGAAGAACTGTTTTCTCAAAATACAGCCGGCACTATACCGAAATTTTAAAAAAATTTTATAACACTAGATTTTAATCGATGATTTAAATTTCACAAAAATTGTTTTAAAATTCCTTGTAGTATATCTAATGAGTTATCAGTAGGCGAAGTACGGTAATTCATTAGGTGTACTGCGGGATCATGTTACATCTTACGGGGGAGTAGTGTGTGACATGTTTTTGTGGTATCAGAGCAATGGTTTTAAAGTAAATTTTGAACTGTGAATTTGAAATCTTTTGCCGGTAAATACAATTGCTCAAATGTTTGATACATATAGTACATTTACATAATAAATATGAACTAATGGAGAGAAATCTCCTTGTGTTGGTTGTACAGGAAATAGAAAATCCTATGAAAAGATATGAAAGAGAAGGATGAGACAATAGAACAGTCTATGACAGCAGAAGTATAAGGTGAGGCCCTAGCTCCTCAGAGTGTCGAAGGCCTGACTGTACTAGTTTTACCGGTACAAATTACTGCACAAATGGCCCAGCAAATGGCCACCTTCTTTCAACAAATGACCGATACTTTGTCAGCTCAAGCTCAGGTACAAACCCACCCCCACTAGGGCAGTGTGAAATAGAGAAGAGGGAGAAACCTATGGGTCAGAGCTCGAACAGTAATTTAGGGAAGAGAAAAGAATTTGAGAAACCCCGAGCTCAGGGATATGACAGAGGCGAATCATCAGGGTAGAGAACACCAAGTTCTAGTCGTCGAACAACCAGAAGTTCCTATTCTGCCCATTTCTGCCATGTTTGTGGTAAGCTATATGGAGGTATTTATCGTAAAGCCACTGGAGCCTGCTACAATTGTGGTGAACATGGACATTTTGTTAGAGATTGTACTAGAGCACCTCGATCTACTCTCCTAAGTTCACACAGTCAGTAGAGGTCGAGATAGAAATAGAGTTGGTACTCCTCATAATCATAGCATAGCAAATCAACTCGAACATAGTAGCCCATCAGTTAGAGCGTCCACTATGCACCAAGAGGAAAGAACAGAAACTTTGGATGTCACTGTTGGTAAGTTCTTAATTTTTGAAAGAAATAATTAATTATTTTTGTTTGATCCCAGCACTACTTAGTTGTATGTTAGTGTTAGAACTATAAGTTCTGTTATTATTCTCTTATAGGGGAATAAATTTTGATGCATTAGTGATTAGTCCTTTAAGATAAGGATTGTGATAATAAGTGAAATTAGTTTTGGAAGAGTTTATCGGCGAAAGGTATTTTCTAACACACCATAAATTATAAAGCTAAATGGCAAGCCTACTTAATGTAAGGCAAGAGGACATAAAAGTAAATTGCAGTAATAGAATTGCTCTAGATGAGGGCAAAGATGTTATTGTTAGTAATTGTTAATGGATATTGTAAACAGAATAAGATTCGAATATCAGTAAATTCGAAAAGGATAAAATATAGGAAAGTTTAATCTATTGGAATGTATCGTAGTAACTGTGCAATGTTCTTGATGTTTATACTGTAAGCTGTAGAATATAGTACTGACTTGAGATTATTGTGTAGAGCTACGTACTACTCGATAGTACACCAAGATGAGAATAGTTGCCAATGGCATCTGTATTGGTATAGTTATGTTAGGATAAAATTTTATTGTTAGAAATGAGTTTGGAAATCCTATTTAGGGATTTAAAACTCAAAAGTTAGAATATCAAAAGGTTATAGTTTAGTACAAAAGGAAGTAAGTTATAGAATATTAATAGATAAAAAGAGTTGTGGAAGTAAAAATTTGAACAGTTGGTTTAGATATAACAAAGAAATGTTACGAATGTGAGTAAGATTGTTGACTATAATGGTCAAAGGACCCATGATTAGATAAGTAATTCTAATACGACCATAATGGTCATTCAAGAAGAGAACATGAATCAAAATATTAGACAGAATGATAGTAAGAAAAGATTAGTGCTGTGTAAACAAAGTAAATGTTATATTAGATTGTTAAAAGTCTTAAACAAATTCAGAGGAAAGAAGATTATATTACCATATAGAAAGGAGAAAATAAACGTGTGAATATTATAAGACGGCTATTGGGTAAAATTTTGCGGACGAAATTTATTTTAAGGGGGGGAGAATTATAACACCCCTGTGTTCGGTAGTGCGTTCTACTGTTCCAGTGACCAGTGTCTGTCCGGACAGCTAGGATGCTTGGAATTATATTTAAATATTAGTGTGGAGATATAAGGTAGTAAAATACAAGAAAAGAAAATACAAGAAAAACAAAGGAAAAATAATAGCAATGAAATGAAACTAAGTTAAACGAGCCAGCACCGCAGCGATGGGTGACCGCACGGGGAAGTTACTGCGCAGGCAATAGCCGACCCCAGGACTGCAGGGAACTCTCGGAATTTAATTTCGAGATATAATTAAAGACTTATTGAAGTAAAAATGTCATTAGAAATATCAAAGAAAAATTAATTAATTAGTACAAAGAAAAACGAGAAATCGAGAAAATGACAAAACTCGGTGTTACCGAAAAATCGGGAATGCAACCCGAATAGGGGCATTGTGGTCATTTGACACCCCGAGTTGTCTTTTGACCTAAATTTTCATTAAAAATAAATAATATTAAACTTTGAAAATATTATGAAAATTAAAATGGTGGTACATAATCTAAATAGTAAAAGATATGAGGAAAATATGAGAAATTAGAAACTTTGGATTATTAAACATTAAAATTCACCTAAGTGCTCCACTAACTCAATCCTTGGGACACCTATATAAGCTAAAGTGAGCAGATTTCATATCATCCTCAACATTTCCTCACCTTGCCGAAACCATTTCCACCATTAAACCTCCATTGCCATACCTCAACCTGTCACACCCTACCCCTCTGTAAGGCATAACATGATCCCGTAGTATACCTAATAAATTACCAACTTCGTCTACTGGTAACCCATTAAATACACTACAAGGGATTTTAAAACATTTCTTACTTCTTTTTTACAATGGTGAGCACTATTTACAGGTGTTAAAAAAAACTTTTTTGAACTAAAGTGAAACAGCTAACACATTTGAATTAGTAGTAATTTCTATAAAAATTTTGGCGGAGTGCCATCTGTATTTTGAATAAAACAGTTCTTCAAAAACCTATAAAAAGCACTTTAAATGTATTTCTCAATCTCAACTCCAATATTTTATCAAGTCAATATGTTTCTCAACTCAAATCCACAGTAATTTTTTAGTATTTTCAAAGCTGAGATAAAAGAAATATAGTACAAATTTTACAAGCCAAAATAACTCACAATTTGTTATACAACTTCAAGGTACAATTTTAATTTACAACTGCTCAAAACCAAGAACACTCTATACATACAGTAAACATACATTACAATATAAAATGCAAAATATGGTATACTCAATATACCCGATGATCTCTCAGTGTAGTACTAGCAGCCTAGTCTGCTGCCCTGTCAGTCTGTCTACCTGCGATAGCAATGAACAGCTATCGCTGAGTAAAATTTACTCAGTGGTGCACAATAACAATTTGAAATGTGATATATAAATCTTTTATTAACAATTCACAAATCAAATAGTTCACAATTCCATTTCACAATTTACAAAGTTCATATAACACAAATTTGATCAAATAACTGAGTAACACAGTTTTGCCAATCAATAACTCAATTTGATCAAATAACTAAATAATACAGTTTTGCCAATCAATAACACAATTTGATCAAATAACTGAATAACACAGTTTTGCCAATCCATAACACAATTTAATCAAATAACTGAAGAATATAGTGTTGCCAATCAATAACACAATTTAAGCCATGACACAGTTTTTTCACACATGCCGTGTTGTACACCACGACAAGACAATTCACCCCACTAATCGAAATCAATGAGGGAGGTGGTGGCATTTAAGGGTACTTGTCAAAGCACCTGCAGGCATTACGTATCGCCGTCCTTGCAAGCTCCTAAGTTCCCACGTGAGAGTTCCCAGGAATCGTAGGCGTTACGTATCGCCGTCCCTACTTTGCTCCGATACCACTAAACACAATTTATCTCAAAATTTCCATTTGCAAAGTAGGCAACACAATAATTTCCAAAAAATATTTCCAAAACCAAAACAATAAAAAATTATTCATAACTCATTTCTCCAAATAAATTTGCTAGTAAAAGCAGTGAATATAAAAGTATTATGCACGGACACAATTTAAAACTATAATGTTCAATTAAATTTTTAAGTAGAAAATGAGAAGTCAAAATTATTGTGCACAAACACAATTTAATACAATAACATACAAATAATCATAATTTATTTCAATTGAAAAATTCAAAAGAAATAACTATTGTGCACAAACACAATTGAAAACAATAACATACAAATAATCATAATTTATTTCAATTGAAAAATTCAAAAGAAATAACTATTGTGCACAAATACAATTTAAAACAATAACATATAAATAATCATAATTTATTTCAATTGAAAAATTCAAAAGAAATAAATATTGTGCACAAACACAATTGAAAATAATAACATATAAATAATTATAATTTATTTCAATTGAAAAATTCAAAAGAAATAACTATTGTGCACAAACCTCTAATAACTGTCTCTTAGCTCTGACTCAGTGTTTCCTTCCCTTTTCCTGAGTCTATGCTAACTGAAACACACAATTTGAAGTGTTTCAGTACTCATTTAAACTGTCTCTAAGAATAAGGTTTAATACTTAATTATTGAATTCTATCATTTCTTTAGTCAACCTAAGATGTTGACCTTCGATGCAGTCTAGGTGAATTAGGTCTTAATGTTACCAATATGTCACATTTGATAGCCTTTTAGTGTTGGTACATGTTACCCAATTCATTTCCATGTTTATTGCATTTTATTGAAATTTGTCGGATTCCGGTATACTAATTTGACCTAGCCGGATGACCTAGTTCCCTCGGTTTTCGGGTTTTGGTCAAAACTACATACTTGTAGATCTATGTCTTATTGCACGCG
Organism: Hevea brasiliensis; assembly: GCF_030052815.1. NCBI lineage: Eukaryota > Viridiplantae > Streptophyta > Magnoliopsida > Malpighiales > Euphorbiaceae > Hevea > Hevea brasiliensis. The sequence goes on along the minus strand of NC_079506.1, from coordinate 56,311,347 downwards.
AGGTAAAATTTTAGGTCATTCTGAGTTATGTAGACCAAGTTATGGTCATTTTACTATCGCTGGTCAAAGTGCATCAAAATTGGTCACTTTAGGTCATTTTAGGTCATTTTAGGTTCGACCAGTTTTTGGACCCGAATTTGTGCAAGCTATTTGACTTACTTATGGTCATTTCTGGGCTTTGGTGTCTTCATAAGACTCGTAGATATATGTCTTAACTATTCATGATCAAAATTTCAGGTCAATTGGACCTGTTTTGAGTGAGTTATGGCCTAAACACTAACTGCTGCCCAAATGGTAAATTTTCAGGCCTTAAATGCACTAATCCAGATTGGTCATTTTTCAAGTTATCTTACAAGCAGAATTTGGCAAGCTTCCTTTATGAAAGTTGGCACTTTTTGTGCCTAGTTTCACCTCCAATTGGTTTCATACCAATTGGAGCCACACACTTAAAGTTCTAGGCCAAAATGCACACTGCCCTATAGCAACACTCTTCATTACATATCAAATACACTTTTAACACTTGCCAAGTTGTACATTCATGCCATTTCTGTTTTGTACCATAACATAAACATATTTCACAACACATTGTTGGTCATTTTGGTAACTTATAATCACTGTCAATATGCACCATATAGTACAGAATTTTTCAAGCTCAAATTACAACAATTCAATCACCTAACCTAGCTCATTTACATGTCCAACCTCACACCTTCATTCATATACATAAGCTGCCATAACAAGTACCACAATTCAACATTAATATTCCATAAACCAAACATGAAATAACATTTTTATGGTTCACCATTGAAGCTGCCGATTCATACACCTCTCTCCACTAATTTCCAAGCTTCCAAATTCAAGTACCCATTTACATATACTTAGTATACATACCCAAATTAATTCCTACACACATAAACACTTAATCAACCCTTTAATCTACCATTTACAAGCAAGAATAAACTTTCCTTAAGGAGTTTCCATGGCTGCCAAAAATACACATCTCCCTTTAAACATCAAACTCCAAAAATCTCTCCACAATTCAAGTACCCATAACATCCTCACTAACTTTAATGAAGCAATAATCAAAAACACAAACTTACCACTTTGGAAACTCTTCAAAACCTCTCCAAAACTTGGTCTTCTTGTTGCCTATCTACTGCCCAAGGTGTATGGACAACTTTTAATGAAGGAAAGTGCCAAGAAAGGAGCTTGAATCACACTTGCATGGAGCTTTCAAGCCATGCGGCAATAGAGGTTTGTTGGGAGCAATTTCGACTGGTTCTAAGGTTGAAGATGAAGATGAGTATTCTGCCCAAGATGATGAGTTAGTGGTCCACTTTGATGGGTGAGTGGAGCACTAATTTAAATTTAAATATTAGTTTAATCTAAGATTTCATTTTCCCACATTAAGCTTCCTGTTTTTGTTATTTACATTAGGTACCACTAATTTAATTTTTCATGACATTTTCCAAGTGTAATTTAACACCCTCCCTGTAGCAACTCCGTACAATCTACTATTCCGGTGACCAGTGTCGGACTAGACAGCTAGAACGTTCGGAAAAATATTTAAACTAAAATGAGGAACCATAATTAACTCAAATATTAATAAGAAAAATTTAGGAAAAATTTTAGAAATAAAATACAACCAAGTTAAATGAGCTGGTGCCCTAGCGATGGGTAACCTAGTGGGAAGTTGCGGTTCTCGCAACTAGGAGCCCTAGACCCGAGGAAAAATTCATAAAATAATTTTTGGGACTCCAGAGAAGGGTCATTGAGGTTCCTATGGCATTAGAATGCCAGGAAAATATTTAGAAAAATTTTTCAATTGGTACAGACAATTTTGACCCTTTAAGCCAAACGGAGGGCATTTTGGTCATTTCGCCTTCAAAGGCGATTTTTGGCCGACTTGTCCAGTTAAGTAAATAATTATTATGATCTAAAATATGAATAAATATTGCTAAAAATTGAATTGAAAATGAGTAGAAAAGAAAAGAAAAGAAAAATGAAAGAAAAGTGGAATTATGACATCACATGATGTCATTAGTTAGGTCTCCACCAATCACAACTCACCAAGCCAATTAAAAAGAGTTAAATGAGGCAAAATTGGAAAGAAAAATCTGTCTTCTTCTTCTTCCCAAAAACCATCCGGAACTCTTCTCATCCATTTAAAAAATTTCTTTCATTTTTCTCTCCCAAAACCTTGATTTCTCTCCACCACACCCTAAGATACCTTCATTAAAATTTATCTACACCACTTGGGAAGGTGTTTGGCAGCCAAGAAAACAAAAGAAAGTGAAGAATTAACAAGAGAAAATTCTGCCCTACTAAGGTTAGTGCCATATTCTTTGCTTTTACATGTTTCTAATCATGAATTTGAGCTAAGTTATGTTGAAAATTTGATAAAAATTGAATTAATGAAGCATGGTTATATTCCATGAAATTTTGGCAGCCTTGACATGAGTTAGAGTTAGGAGAATTCTTTGGTTTAAAGTGACATATTAGCTGCCCCTCTTATAAATTGTATGATTAGTATAGCAAATTAGGAGTAAGATGCATGAATTGGAGGCTTGGTCAATTAGGGTTAGGGTTTTGAAATTTAATTTTGGTGGTGGATGAAAATGGACATAAACTAAGGTTTTAATGGTCAATTAATGACTATTTGGCTATTGGTAAACAAGAAATGAAGTGTGTTTAGTGATAGGATTTAGGTTTAGTGTGGCTGCCCTAGGTGACCTACAGAATTGGACATGAGTCCAGCAGGTTTGGGCAGCCATAACTTGAATTGTAGAGGTTCAATTGGTATTTGGCCAATTGGAAATAAACCTAGACACATAATGGCACAACTTTGGTGAAGAAACCATGCCCATAAGACCAAACCAAGTGGACCAAAAACTTGCCCCAATCCCGGTGTCCTGTAACCTGTTTCTGCAGAATGACCAAATGAACAGTGATTGTTCATTTGGCCATAACTCAGTGTAGAATGGCCCAATTGACCTGAAATTTTACCAGCAACAAGCTAAGATATAGACCAACAACTTTCATGAAGAAACCCACCCCAAATTATGACCAGAACCTATCCAACAAGGGAGTTACAGTCACTGTTCACTGCACTGTAGATATGGTCAGTCCAGAAAAATTCCAATCCGGCCAGTTGTGGTTTTTGGACCATAACTTGAGCTACAAAACTCCAAATGGAGTGATTCAAAAAAAGAAATTCAACTAGACAAAATAAGGAACAACTTTCATGTTTATCATTTTCCCAAATTCCCACTGATACAGTAACTAATAGAATAGTAAAGATAGGGTATAAAAATTGAAAATTCTGCTCCATTAATTTTAAGCTTAGAAATGGTATTGGTAACCAATACCAACAAATTTTGAATGCAAAATGTGGTATGTTGGGAGTGTTAAAACCAATGTACCTATTTTCTATGCAAAAGTCAACATTTTTGTTGACTAATGAAGGGAATAGTAATACCAAAACTTGAAATTCAAAAATTGAAAAATTCAAAAGTGTCAAATGCCCTAGTATACCTAACAAGATTGGTTTGGATTGTTTGGCATGCCAATAGGGTTCAGTTAGTAGTACTGCACATGGCATTATGCCATTCTGTGATTTCATGACTTTTAGCCATTCTGACATTATGTTGATACTTGGCCTTGTGCCTAATATTATTACAGCTTATTAGCCGCATTACATGCCAGGAGACACATATATGACCGATGGTGTAACAGCCCGAGGTACTTGATACCCAGTGCCAGTTTACCCGTTTATCTAGTCCAGTCATCCAGTATAGGTTACTTAGGCAACCAAAAATGAAAGTGGATAAATTTAATGAAATAATGAATATAACAAGTACAAAATAAGTAAGACTACAAATACTCATCGAAAATTTATTTGCAATAAGACATCGATACATTCACTGCATATTTATTTTATGTTATTTCTTTTTATTTTATTATTGGCACCACTAAGCATTATTGCTTAGCGCGTTGCTTTTGCCACGCGTAGGTTCTGGAGATACTGACCGAGAGCCCAGTAGACCACAGACTGGGTGAGATCTCCTACAGCTCTGCATAGTATCCGTGTCACCTCACCGTCATCAGTGCATTGGTAGGACACTAGGTTTTATTTTGATATTTTGTAATTAACTTTTATTTTCTCATATGTAATTGAAACTTATGTAATGTATTTTGGTATTAATGTAAATAGTAGAAATTGTGTTTATGAATGAAAAAGTGAACATTTATTTATGACTTTTACATGATTATCATATGAGATGAATGATTGAGAAATGGATATGTTGTTGAAAAACATATTGAGATTTTGTTGATGAAATGGAGTTTGGGATTGATTGAAAATATTGGAAGTGTTTTTCACAGGTTTTGAAGAACTGTTTTCTCCATTTTTAGCCGGTACTCTGCCGGATTTTCTATAAAATTTTCGGAACCTCAAATAAATTATAATTTTAATAAATGACTTAAATGAATTATATTTCACAAGCTATATTCAAAACTATGATAAAAATAAATTAAGAAAGAATAAAAATGATTAAGATAAAATAGAGTGTTTCGGTACACCGTGTGACATATCTTACTCGGATATACTGTAGACGGGTAAGGGGTGTCACAGTAATATCATATATTTTTAATGAACATTTAGGTCAAAAGACAACTTGGGATGTCAAATGACCACACTGCCCCTGTTCAGGTTGCATTCCCGATTTTTCGGTAACACCGAGTTTTGTCGTTTTCTAGATTTCTCATTTTTCTTTATACTAATTAATTAATTTTTCTTTGATATTTCTAATGGTATTTATACTTCAATAGACATTTATTTAAGTCCTAAAAAATATTTTGCAGGGTTCCCCGCTGTCCAGGGCTAGTCAACGGTCCACGCCGCGACTTCCCGGTGCGGTCACCCATTACTAGGGTTCTCAACTCGCTTAACTTGGTTACATTTTATTGCTATTATTTTTCCTTTGTTTTTCTTGTGTTTTCTTTTCTTGTATTTTATTATTTTATGTCTCCTCATCAATATGTAAGTGTAGTTGTCACACCCTACCCCTCTGTAAGGCATGACATGATCCCGTAGTATACTTAATGAATTACCAACTTCGTCTACTGATAACCCATCAAATACACTACAAGGGATTTTAAAACTTTTCTTACTTCTTTTTTTACAGTGGTGAGCACTATTTACAGGTGTTAAAAATATTTTTTGAACTGAAGTGAAATAGCTAACACATTTGAATTATTAGTAATTTCTGTAAAAATTTTGGCGGAGTGCCATCTGTATTTTGAATAAAACAGTTCTTCAAAAATCTGTAAAAAGCACTTCAAATATATTTCTCAATCTCAACTCCAATATTTGATCAGCTCAATATGTTTCTCAACTCAAATCCAAAGTAATTTTTCAGTATTTTCAAAGCTGAGATAAAAGAAATATATCACAATATTTACAAACCAAAATAATTTATAATTTATTTTACAACTTCAATGTACAATTTTAATTTACAACTGCTCAAAACCAAAAACATTATATACATACAGTGAACATACATTACAATACAAAATACAAAATATGGTATACTCAATATACCCGATGATGATCTCTCCCTGAATGCACTAGCAGCCTAGTCTGCTGCCCTATCTGTCTGTCTACCTGCGACAGCAATGAAAAGCTATCGCTGAGACAATGTCTCAGTGGTGCACAACATTAACCAAATACAACTTTAAATCACAAATCATAAGTCATATAAATAGTGGATACTTAAACCATAGTTAAATTCAAGACAATGAATGTCATAAAGAATTTGAACTCCATTTCACAATATTACAATAAATCTCAATAAGTCAAAACATGGTTAAATTCAAAAGACAGTGAATGTCAATAAGAATTTAAACTCCATTTCACAATTTACAAAGTTCATACAGCATAAATTTGATCAAATAACTGAATAATACAGTTTTGCCAATCAATAATACCATTTGATCAAATAACTGAATAATACAGTTTTGCAAATCAATAACACAATTTAAATGCTGCACAATTACATTTCACAAATTATCAAAGCTCATTATAGAAAAATTTTGATTCAAATAATTTAATAAACACAGTGTTGCCAATTCATACACGACTTAAGCCATGACACAAATTTCTGATCAATGCCGTGTTGTACACCACGACAAAGCAATCTACAACCCCACTAATCGAAATCAATGAGGGAGGTGGCTAGCTAGCTAATGAGTACTCATCCGATCTACAACCTCAACTGGTAAACCAGAGAGGGAGGAAAATAATCACACTCACCCCAGACTGATAAGTCAAAGAGGGAGGAATATAATCACACTCACCCCATAAATGGAGGAGGAACATAGTAACAGTGTCATGCCAAGTGTGAATCAAAATAATTCCAAATCACAACATTTAAATATTTCATACAAACCATAAATCATATTTTATCTCAAAATTTCCGTTTGCAAGTAGGCAACACAATAATTTCCAAATAAGATTCTCAAAGCTAAAACAATAAAAAATTATTCATAACTCATTTCTCCAAATAAATTTGTTAGTAAAAGCAGTGAATATAAAAATATTGTGCACAGTCACAATTTAAAAATATAATGTTCAAATAAATTTTTAAGTAGAAAATAAGAAATCAAAATTATTGTGCACAAACACAATTTAAAACAATAACATACAATTAATCATAATTTATTTCAATTGAAAATTTCAAAAGAAATAACTATTGTGCACAAACCTCTAATAACTGTCTCTTGGCTCTGACTCAGTGTTTCCTTCCCTTTCCCTGAGTCTTTGCTAACTGAGAAATATAATTTGAAGTGTTTCAGTACTCATTTAAACTGTCTCTAACGATAATGCTTGATAATTAATTCACTGAATTTTATTATTTGCTTAGTCAACCTAATATGTCGACCCTTGATGCATTCTAGGTAAATTAGGTTTTAATGTTACTAATATGTCACATTTGTAGCCTTTTAGGGTTGGTACATGTTACCCAATTCTTTTCCATGTATATTGCGTTTTATTGCGATTTGCTGGATTCCGGGATACTAGTTTGACCTAGCCGGACGACCTAGTTCTCTCAATTTTTGGGTTTCGATCGAAACTAAAAACTTGTAGATCTATGTCTTATTGCACGCGGGGCAAAATTTCAAGTCATTCTGAGTTTACTAGACCAAGTTATGGTCATTTTACTATTGCTGGTCAAAATGCATCAAAATTGGTCACTTTAGGTCATTTTAGGTTCGGCCAATTGTTGGACCCGAACTTGTGCAAGCTTTTTAACTTGCCTATGGTCATTTCTAGGCTTTGGTGTCTTCATAAGACTTGTAGATATAGGTCTTAACTATTCATGGTAAACATTTCAGGTCAATTGGACCTGGTTTGAGTGAGTTATGGCCAAAAAACTAACTGCTGCCCAAATGGTCAATTTTCAGGCCTTAATTGCACTAATCCGGATTTGGTCATCTTTCAAGTTACCTTACAAGCAGAATTTTGATAAGCTTCCTTCATGAAAGTTGGCACATTTTGTGCCTAGTTTCACCTCCAATTGGTCTCATACCAATTGGAGCCACACACTTAAGGTTCTAGGCCCATAACATAAACTGCCCTATTGCATTTTATTCATTACTCATCAAAGGACATTTTTAACATTGACCAAACTACATATTCATACCAATTCTGGTTTGTACCATAACCTAAACAAATTTCACAACATATTTTTGATCACTTTGGCAGCTTATAACCACACTCAATATGCACCATATAGTACAGAATTTTTCAAGCTCAAATTACAGCAATTCAATCACCTAACCTAGCTCATTTACATGTCCAACCTCACACCTTCATACATATACACAAGCTGCCATAACAAGTACCACAATTCAACATTAATATTTCATAAACCAAACATGAAATAACATTTTTATGGTTCACCATTCAACCTGTCGATTCATACATCACACTCTGTTAATTTCCAAGCTTCCAAATTCAAGTACCCATTTACATATACTTAATATACATCACCCAAATAAATTCCTACACACATAAACACTTAATCAACCCTTTAATCTACCATTTACAAGCAAGAATAAACTTTCCTTAAGGAGTTTCCATGGCTGCCAAAAATACACCTCTCCCTTTAAACATCAAACCTCAAAAATCTCTCCATAATTCAAGTACCTATAACATTCTTACTAACTTTAATGAAGCAATAACCAAAAACTCAAACTTACCACTTTGGAAACTCTTCAAAACCTCTCCAAAACTTGGTCTTCTTGTTGCCTATCTACTGCCCAAGGTGTATGGACAATCTTTAATGAAGGAAAGTGCCAAGAAAGGAGCTTGAATCTCACATGCATGGAGCTTCCAAGTCATGCGGCAATGGAGGTTTGTTGGGAGCAATTTCAGCTGAATTTGAGAGCTTGAAGATGAAGTTGAATCTGCTATCCAAATTGATGAATAAGAGGTCCACTTTGGTGGGTCAGTGGAGCACTAAGGGTTGTTTAATATTAGTTTATTCATAAGTTTCATTTTCCCACATTTAACTCCCCATTTTTGCTAGTTACATTAGGTACCACTAATTTAATTTTTCATTATATTTTCCAAGTGTAATATCATGTATTTTTAATGGACATTTAGGTTAAAAGACAACTCAGTATGTCAAATAACCACAATGCCCCTGTTCGGGTTGCATTCCTGATTTTTCGGTAACACCGGGTTTTGTCCATTTTTCGATTTCTCACTTTTCTTTGTACTAATTAATTAATTTTTCTTTAATATTTCTAATGGTATTTATACTTCAATAGGGGTCTATTTAAGTCCTAAAAATATTTTATAGGGTTCCTGTGGTCCAGGGCTAGTCAACGGTCCACGCCGCGATTTCCCGGTGCGGTCACCCATCGCTAGGGTTCTTGGCTCGTTTAACTTGGTTACATTTCATTTCTATTATTTTTCCTTTATTTTTCCTGTATTTTCTTTTCTTGTATTTCATTATTTTATGTCTCCTCACTCATATCGAAGTGTAGTTCTAGGCAGTCTAGCTATCCGGACAACACTGGTCATTGGAACAATAGAACGCACTACCGAACATAGGGGTGTTACAATTCTCCCCCCCTTAAAATAAATTTCGTCCACGAAATTTTACCCAATAGCAATCTTACAATAGTCATACGTTTATTTTCTCCCTTCTATATGATCGTATAATCTTCTTTTCCTCAAATTTGTATAAGACTTTTAACAATCTAATACAACGTTTAATTTGTTTGTATAACACTAATCTCCTCTTACTATTGTGCTGTCTAATATTTCGGTTCATGTTCCATCTTGAATGACCCTTGAGGTCATGTTAGAATCATTTATTTAGTCATTGGTCCTCTGACCATTCTAGTCCATAGTCTTCCTCACATTCGTAACATTTCTTTGTTATATCTGAACCAACTGTTCGAATTTTTACTTCCATAACTCTTTTTATCTGTCAATATTCTATAACTTACTTCCTTTTGTATTGAACTATAACCTTTCGATATTCTAACTTTTGAGTTTTAGATCCCTAAGTAGGATTTTCAAACTTATTTCCAACAATTAAATTCTATTCTGGCATAACTATACCAAAACAGATGCCGTTGGCAACTATTCTCATCTTGGTGTATTATCAGGTAGTACGTAGCTCTACACAATAATCTCAAGTCAGTACTGTAATCTGCAGCTTACAGTATAAACATCAAGAATATTGCATAGTTACTACGATACATCCCAATAGATCAAATTTTCTGATATTTTATCCTTTTCGAATTTACTGATATTCAAATCTTATTCTGATTACAATATCCATTAGCAATTACTAACAGTAACATCCTTGCCCTCATCTAGAGCAATTTCATTACTGCATCTTACTTTTACGTCCTCTTGCCTTACATTAAGTAGGCTCGCTAATTAGCTTTATAATTTATGGTGTGTCAAAAAATACTTTTCGCCGATAAACTCTTCCAAAACTAATTTCACTTATTATCACAATCCTTATCCTAAAGGACTAATCACTAATGCAACAAAATTTATTCCCCTGTAAAGGAATAACAAGAGAACATATAGTTCTAACACTAACATAAAAGTATTCAGACTCTAGGTCAAACAATACATAAATGAAGAGTGCCATCCTTCTTCTTAACAAACAATACTGGCGCTCCCATGGTGACACACTAGGGCGGATGAAGCCCTTTTCAATTAGTTCTTGCAACTGTACCTTCAACTCCTTCAACTCTGCTGGTGCCATTCTATATGGTGTTATGGAGATTGGATCCACACCAGGCATAACATTAATTTCAAACTGCACCTCTCTTTTCGGAGGTAATCCTGGCAATTCATCAGGAAACACATCTGGAAAGCCATACACTATAGGGATGTCCCTCAATGCTGGACTCCCCACTTGGGTGTCTACCACATGTGCCAAGTATGCTTCACAACCCTTTCTATTCATTTTTCTGGCTAGTGCAGCTAAAATGACGTTTGATGGCAATAGCTGCCTCTCCCCATGTATTACCACATCAGCATCTTGAGGAGACCAAAAGTGTATCTTGTCTACTGATCAATCATGGCGTGATGCCTGGCTAACCAATCCATGCCTAAGATGATATCGTAATCTCTGAAGGGCATTTCAATGAGATCAGATAGAAAAGTATGTCCTTGGATCACTAAAGGACAATCCCTATACATTCTATTAACCCTGACCTCTTGTCCTAATGCACTTGTTACTAGCACCTCAAAGTCCATTTTTGTACATGGAACAGCAATGCAATCAATGATGCTAGCATTCACATAAGAATGGGTAGAACCCGGATCAAATAACACAAACACATCTTGATTAAAAGTTGAGAAGGTACCAGCCACAACATCAGATGTCTCGGCCTCTTCTCTCTGTCTCATTGCATAGACTCTGACTGGAGCATTGTCTTGCTCTGATTGTTTCACTGTGCCTTGGCTGCCTGCTGGGCTACCTCTACCCCTGCCTTTACCTCTGCTGGGTGGTTGTGAACTTCTGGTGATAGGGCTCTGAACTGACCCTTCTGCAGTAGTAGGAGGTGGTCCAACTCTACGAGTACTGGTGCAGTCCTTGGCAAAGTGTCCTGTGTCTCCATAGTTATAACAGGCTCCAATAGCCTTGTAGCATATCCCACCATGATATCATCCACAAGTTTCACATTGGCGAGGAGGGTAGGAACCTCTGGTACTCTGCTGACCAGATAGAGGAGATTTTTGTCCTGAATATCTTCCCCTACCAGACTTCTTGCTACCTCTGCTGTGTCCCCCATGATTCTTCCTCTTTCCAGTAGGACCACTGGAACTCTGTTACACTGATTTTCCCTCTTTCTCTGTCTTCTCTGATTTCTTTTTCTCAGGAGCTGCTTCAGATTCAATTCTTTCTAACTCTAGTGCTTGAGAAATAAGTTCAGAAAAGTTAGTGTGTTTGAATTCGACTACTTGTAATCTGATACTGGGCTTCAAGCCGGTTTCAAACCTCTTGCATCTCTTCCTGCTGTTAGAAAGTAGACTTACTGCATAATGGCTTAGGCGGGAAAATTCCCTTTCATATTCAGCCATTGATCTACTCCCCTGTTTCAAACTTAGGAACTCTTGTAGCTTCTAGTCTACATAAGCATCAGGGACATATTTTTGTCTGAATTCCCTGAGAAAGTCATTCTAGGTTCTACCAGACTGTGGGGAATGGTTTTCCACCAGTCATAAGCATCCCCCAGTAGCAAAGATACTGAATATTCAAATCTGAGCTCCTCTGTGCAGTGCAGTTTCTTGAATACCCTATCCATCCTCTCTAACCACTGTTCTGCCTCTAGAGGATCTACTGTCCCCTTGAACTCTGTAGCCCCATATTTCATCAATTTGTCATACTGCCTAGCAGAAAACTATGGTTGTACCACTGGTGTCTGTATTGGGACTTGAGTAGGCACATTACCAGCCACTTGTTGGAACATTGCAGCCATCTGCTGAGTGAACTGAGCAGGAAACTGCGGTACTGCGGGGGCTAGTGCTACTGAACCACTAACATTGTGTAGGGCTGGGGCATCCCCTTGCACCTCAGCCTCTATCGATTGATCGACTGAATGATCACCCTCTTCCATAGTCAATTCGAGGATCTTAGACCTCCTGAACAATTAACACAAGGAGATTTCCTCCCGTTAGTGCATATTTATAATGTAATGTACTGTATGTATCAAACAATGACATTGAGCAGTTGTACTATGAAAAAAGAATATTCAAATTATAGGTGAAAACAGAATTAAAAAAAAAAAAAAAACTAGCTTTGATACCACTTAAACATGTCACACCCTACCCCTCTGTAAGGCATGACATGATCCCGTAGTATACCTAATGAATTACCAACTTCGTCTACTGATAACCCATCAAATACACTACAAGGGATTTTAAAACTTTTCTTACTTCTTTTTTTACAGTGGTGAGCACTATTTACAGGTGTTAAAAATATTTTTTGAACTGAAGTGAAATAGCTAACACATTTGAATTATTAGTAATTTCTGTAAAAATTTTGGCGGAGTGCCATCTGTATTTTGAATAAAACAGTTCTTCAAAAACCTGTAAAAAGCACTTCAAATATATTTCTCAATCTCAACTCCAATATTTGATCAACTCAATATGTTTCTGAACTCAAATCCACAGTAATTTTTCAGTATTTTCAAAGCTGAGATAAAAGAAATATATCACAATATTTACAAACCAAAATAATTTACAATTTATTTTACAACTTCAATGTACAATTTTAATTTACAACTGCTCAAAACCAAGAACATTATATACATACAGTGAACATACATTACAATACAAAATGCAAAATATGGTATACTCAATATACCCGATGATCTCTCCCTGAATGCACTAGCAGCCTAGTCTGCTTCCCTATCCGTCTGTCTACCTGCGACAGCAAAGAAAAGCTATTGCTGAGACAATGTCTCAGTGGTGCACAACATTAACCAAATACAACTTTATATCACAAATCATAAGTCATATAAATAGTGGATACTTAAACCATAGTTAAATTCAAGACAATGAATGTCATAAAGAATTTGAACTCCATTTCACAATATCACAATAAATCTCAATAAGTCAAAACATGGTTAAATTCAAAAGACAGTGAATGTCAATAAGAATTTAAACTCCATTTCACAATTTACAAAGTTCATATAACACAAATTTGATCAAATAACTGAATAATACAGTTTTGCCAATCAATAATACCATTTGATCAAATAACTGAATAATACAGTTTTGCAAATCAATAACACAATTTAAATGCTGCACAATTACATTTCACAAATTATCAAAGCTCATTATAGAAAAATTTTGATTCAAATAATTTAATAAACACAGTGTTGCCAATTCATACACAACTTAAGCCATGACACAAATTTCTGATCAATGCCGTGTTGTACACCACGACAAAGCAATCTACAACCCCACTAATCGAAATCAATGAGGGAGGTGGCTAGCTAGCTAATGAGTACTCATCTGATCTACAACCTGAACTGGTAAACCAGAGAGGAAGGAAAATAATCACACTCACCCCAGACTGATAAGTCAAAGAGGGAGGAATATAATCACACTCACCCCATAAATGGAGGAGGAACATAGTAACAGTGTCATGCCAAGTGTGAATCAAAACAATTCCAAATCACAACATTTAAATATTTCATACAAACCATAAATCATATTTTATCTCAAAATTTCCATTTGCAAGTAGGCAACACAATAATTTCCAAATAAGATTCTCAAAGCTAAAACAATAAAAAATTATTCATAACTCATTTCTCCAAATAAATTTGTTAGTAAAAGCAGTGAATATAAAAGTATTGTGCACAGCACAATTTAAAAATATAATGTTCAAATAAATTTTTAAGTAGAAAATAAGAAATCAAAATTATTGTGCACAAACACAATTTAAAACAATAACATACAATTAATCATAATTTATTTCAATTGAAAAATTCAAAAGAAATAACCATTGTGCACAAACCTCTAATAGCTATATCTTGGCTCTGACTCAGTGTTTCCTTCCCTTTCCCTGAGTCTTTGCTAACTGAGAAATACAATTTGAAGTGTTTCAGTACTCATTTAAACTGTCCCTAACGATAATGCTTGATAATTAATTCACTGAATTCTATTATTTGCTTAGTCAACCTAATATGTCGACCCTTGATGCATTCTAGGTAAATTAGGTTTTAATGTTACTAATATGTCACATTTGTAGCCTTTTAGGGTTGGTACATGTTACCCAATTCTTTTCCATGTATATTGCGTTTTATTGCGATTTGCTGGATTCCGGGATACTAGTTTGACCTAGCCGGACGACCTAGTTCCCTCGGTTTTCAAGTTTCGGTCGAAACTACAAACTTGTAGATCTATGTCTTATTGCATGCGGGACAAAATTTCAAGTCATTCTGAGTTTACTAGACCAAGTTATGGTCATTTTACTATTGCTGGTCAAAATGCATCAAAATTGGTCACTTTAGGTCATTTTATGTCATTTTAGGTTCGGCCAGTTTTTGGACCCGAACTGGTGCAAGTTTTTTGACATGCCTATGATCATTTCTTAGCTTTGGTGTCTTCATAAGACTTGTAGATACAGGTCTTAAATATTCATGGTAAAAATTTCAGGTCAATTAGACCTGTTTTGAGTGAGTTATGGCCAAAACACTAATTGCTGCCCAAATGGTCAATTTTCAGGCCTTAATTGCACTAATCCGGATTTGGTCATCTTTCAAGTTACCTTACAAGCAGAATTTTGGTAAGCTTCCTTCATGAAATTTCGCACATTTTGTGCCTAGTTTCACCTTCAATTGGTCTCATACTAATTGGAGCCACACACTTAAGGTTCTAGGCCCATAACATAAACTGCCCTATTGCATTTTATTCATTACTCATCAAAGGACATTTTTAACACTTACCAAACTACACATTCATGCCAATTCTAGTTTGTACCATAACCTAAACACATTTCACAACATATTATTCATCACTTTGGCGGCTTATAACCACACTCAATATGCACCATATAGTACAGAATTTTTCAAGCTCAAATTACAACAATTCAATCACCTAACCTAGCTCATTTACATGTCCAACCTCACACCTTCATACATATACACAAGCTGCTATAACAAGTACCACAATTTAACATTAATATTTCATAAACCAAACATGAAATAACATTTTTATGGTTCAGCATTCAAGCTGCCGATTCATACATCACACTCCGTTAATTTCCACGCTTCCAAATTCAAGTACACATTTACATATACTTAATATACATCACCCAAATAAATTCCTACACACATAAACACTTAATCAACACTTTAATCTACCATTTAAAAGCAAGAATAAACTGTCCTTAAGGAGTTTCCATGGCTGCCAAAAATATACCTCTCCCTTTAAACATCAAACCTCAAAAATCTCTCTATAATTCAAGTACCCGTAACATTCTTACTAACTTTAATGAAGCAATAACCAAAAACACAAACTTACCACTTTGGAAACTCTTCAAAACCTCTCCAAAACTTGGTCTTCTTATTGCCTATCTACTGCCCAAGGTGTATGGACAATCTTTAATGAAGGAAAGTGTCAAGAAAGGAGCTTGAATCTCACATGCATGGAGCTTCCAAGTCATGCAGAAATGGAGGTTTGTTGGGAGCAATTTCGGCTGAATTTGAGAGCTTGAAGATGAAGTTGAATCTGCTGTCCAAATTGATGAATAAGTGGTCCACTTTGGTGGGTCAGTGGAGCACTAAGGGTTGTTTAATATTAGTTTATTCATATGTTTCATTTTCCCACATTTAACTCCCCATTTTTGCTATTTACATTAGGTACCACTAATTTAATTTTTCATTATATTTTCCAATTGTAATATCATGTATTTTTAATGGACATTTAGGTCAAAAGAAAACTCAGCGTATCAAATGACCACAATGCCCCTGTTCGGGTTGCATTCCCGATTTTTCTGTAACACCGAGTTTTGTCCGTTTTTCGATTTCTCACTTTTCTTTATATTAATTAATTAATTTTTCTTTGATATTTCTAATGGCATTTATACTTCAATAGGGGTCTATTTAAGCCCTAAAAATATTTTCCAGGGTTCCCCGCGGTCCAGGGCTAGTCAACGATCCACCCCGCGACTTCCCGATGTGATCACCCATCGCTAGGGTTCTCGACTCGTTTAACTTGGTTACATTTCATTGCTATTATTTTTCCTTTGTTTTTCCTATATTTTCTTTTCTTGTATTTCATTATTTTATGTCTCCTCACTCATATCGAAGTGTAGTTCTAGGCATTCTAGCTGTTTGGACAACACTGGTCACTGGAACAGTAGAACGCACTACCGAACATAGGGGTGTTATAGTAGTTCTAGGCATTCTAGATGTTCGGACCGACACTGGTCATTGGAACAGTAGAACGCACTACCCAATATAGGGGTGTTACACAACCAAGCTCCATGCACATCACTTTAAGCCACAATTTCTTCTAAGCTTCTTCATTAAAGTTGGACTACACACCTTAGGCAGCAATAAGGGAGCAAGAAAGATAAGTTTTGGTGGAGTTTTGAAGAAGTCCAAAAGAGGTATGTAGTTATTTTTAATTCTTGTTTCAGTACAAGTGTAACTAAGGTTGTGGGTAGTTGAATTATGGAAGAAGTTTGAGGTTTGATGAATTATTGGTGATGGAGCATTTTGGCAGCCATGGAACTTCATCATGTACAGCTTGTCTTTGCATGCAAATGGGTGTTTGAGATGCTAAATTAAGTGGTTAAATGTATTGGAGTTGGTTTTCATGTATAAAGTTTGATTTGTGAGCTTGAAAAGTGAAAATGGAAGTTGATGTGTATGTGTAATTTTTGGGCAGCCTCTGTCACACCCTACCCCTCCGTAAGGCATAACATGATCCCGTAGTATACCTAATGAATTACAAACTTCGTCTACTGATAACCCATTAAATACGCTACAAGGGATTTTAAAACTTTTCTTACTTCTTTTTACAGTGGTGAGCACTATTTACAGGTGTTAAAATTTTTTTGAACTGAAGTGAAACAGCTAACACATTTGAATTATTAGTAATTTCTGTAAAAATTTTGGCAGAGTGCCATCTATATTTTGAATAAAACAGTTCTTCAAAAACCTGTAAAAAACACTTCAAATATATTTCTCAATATCAAACTCAAACATTTAATCAACACAATATGTTTCTCAACTCAAATCCATAATAATTTTTCAGTGTTTTCAAAGGCTGAGATAAAAGAAATATATATCACAATATTTACAAACCAAAATAATTTACAATTTATTTTACAACTTCAATGTACAATTTTAATTTACAACTGCTCAAAACCAAGAACACTATATACATATAGTGAACATACATTACAATACAAAATGCAAAATATGGTATACTCAGTATACCCGATGATCTCTCAATGTAGTACTAGTAGCCTAGTCTGTTTGCCTGTCGATGTCTACACTGACAAAGAATGAAAAGCTATCGCTGAGCCATTGTCTCAGTGGTGCACAACATTAACCAAATACAACTTTAAATCACAAATCATAAGTCATATAAATAGTGGATACTTAAAACCATAGTTAAATTCAAAGACAATGAATGTCATAAAGAATTTAAACTCCATTTCACAATATCACAATAAATATCAATAAATCACACACCAGCTTAATCATGTTCCAAAGTTCAATTCGTCCCAAAAGCCGATGGTTAGTGAGGAATTCAATTCATCCCAAAAGCCGATGGCTAATGAGGAATAACATAGCTAGCTAGCAATAATATGAGTACTCATTCTATTCGTCCTCAACAGGCACACACCTCAACACTTCAGCCAGAGAGGGAATTCAATTCATCCCACTAGACAAGCTAGCGAGGAATTCAATCAATATACATGATAGCTGTGGTTTCAAACCATTTACAATGCTTTTCAATCAGTAAGTATCCATCAAATATCATTCAAACAATTTTTCACAATTTAAAATAATGATATACAAATAGTCATAATTTATTTCAATTGAAAATTCAAAAGAAAAAACTGTTGTGCACAAACCTCTGATAACTGTCTCTTGGCCCTGACTCAGTGTTTCCTTCCCTTTCCCTGAGTCTTTACTAACTAAAACACACAATTTGAAGTGTTTCAGTACTCATTTAAATCGTCTCTAACAATAAGGCTTAATACTTAATTTATTGAATTCTATTATTTCCTTAGTCAACCTAAGATGTTGACCCTCGATGCAGTCTAGGTGAATTAGGTTTTAATGTTATCAATGTGTCATATTTAATAGCCTTTTAGTGTTGGTACATGTTACCCAATTCATTTTCATGTATATTGCATTTTATTACAATTTGTCAGATTTCGGTATACTAATTTGACCTAGCCGGATGACCTAGTTCCCTCAGTTTTCAGGTTTCAGTCAAAACTACAAACTTGTAGGTCTATGTCTTATTGCACGCGGGGCAAAATTTCAGGTCATTCTGAGTTGTGTAGACCAAGTTATGGTCAATCTACCAATGCTGGACAGAATGTATCAAAATGGTCATTTTAGGTCATTTTTAGGTTACTTTTGGTTCGGCTAGTTTTTGGACCTAAACTTGTGCAAGCTATTTAGCTTGGTTCTGGTCATTTCTGGGCTTTGGTGTCTTCATAAGAATTGTAGATATATGTCTAAACTATTCATGGTAAAAATTTCAGGTCAATTGGACCTGTTTTGAGTGAGTTATGGCCAAAACACTAACTTCTGCCCAAATGGTCAATTTTCAGGTTTTCAAAGCACTAATCCGGATTTGGTCATTTTTCAAGTCACCTTCCAAGCAGAATTTTGGTAAGTTTCCTTCATGAAAGTTGGCACTTTTTGTGCCTAGTTTCACCTCCAATTGGTCTCATACCAATTGGAGTCACACATTTAAGGTTCTAAGCCCAAAACATACACTGCCCTATTGCACATTATTCATCCTTTACCAATTACACATCATATGCTTACCAAGTCACTCTTCCATGTCATTTCTGGTTTGTACCATAACATAAACACATTTATTAACTCATTTTTGGTCATTTTGGCAGCTTATAACTATTCTCAATATGCACATTATAGTACAGAATTTTCCAAGTCCAATTACAAACAATTTAACCACATGACATAGCTCATTTACATGCCCATATTCAAACCTTTATACACATATACATGCTGCCATAATAAGCACCATAATTCAATAATATAATTCCATAAACCAAACCATGAAACAACACATTTTGATCTACACTTTAAAGTTGCCAATTTGTACATCTCCTTCAATTAGTTTCCAAGCTTCCAAAATCATACCTTACACATGGAATTCAAGTACCATACAATCAAACTTATAAATCATCATTCAAACCACTATTTACATGCAAGTATAAACTGTTCTTATTGAGGTTCCATGGCTGCCAAAATGTACATCTCCCTTAAAACATCAAACTCCAAAAATTCTTCCACAAATCAACTACCCATAACGTCCATTCAAGGTTTAATGAAATAAGAATAAAAAATACATACTTACCACTTTTGAAATTCTTCAAAATCTCATAAAAACTTAATTTTCTTGCTGCCTATCTACTGTCCAAGTTGTGTAGAACAACTTTAGTGAAGGAAAAGGTAAGGATCATGGCTTAAAGATGGGAGAGTGGAGCTTGCATGGAGCTTGGAAGCTTTGGCCATGGAGGATTCTTTTCTTCTTGGTTTCGGCTGGTTTTGGCAAGGTGAGGAAGATGAGTGATTTCTGCCACAATATGATGTTTAATGGTCCACTTAATGGAGTTAGTGGAGCACCATCACCCATTTTAATGTTTATTTATTCTAAAGTTTCCAAATTATCATATTTAACTCCTATCTTTTGCTATTTAAATTAGGTACCACCAATTTAATTATTCATGATTTTTTCAAGTGTAATACCATTTATTTTTAATGGAAATTTAGGTCAAAAGACAACTCAGGGTGTCAAATGACCACAATGCCCCTGTTCGGGTTGCATTCCCGATTTTTCGGTAACACCGAGTTTTGTCATTTTCTTGATTTCCTGTTTTTTCTTTGTACTAATTAATTAATTTTTCTTTGATATTTCTAATGATATTTATACTTTAATAGGTCTTTAATTATGTCTTAAAAATATTTTTCAGGGTTCCCCACGGTCCAGGGCTAGTCAACGGTCCACACCGCGACTTCCAGGTGCGGTCACCCATTGCTAGGGTTCTCGGCTCGTTTAACTTGGTTACATTTCATTGCTATTATTTTTTCTTTGTTTTTCTTTTCTTGTATTTCATTATTTTATGTCTCCTCATTAATATTTAAGTGTAGTTCTAGGCATCCTAGCTGTCCAGATAACACTGGTCACAAGAACAGTAGAACGCACTACCGAACATAGGGGTGTTATAATTCTCCCCCCCTTAAAATAAATTTCGTCTTGAAATTTTACCTGGCATTAGTCTCTAAATAGTTGTGGGTGCTGTCTCCTCATATCCTCTTCACGTTTCCAAGTAGCTTCCTGGCCTGAATGATGGTTCCACAGTACTTTAACCAGGTGTATCTGTTTATTCCTCAGCTGCTTCACCTCATAAGCCAGAATTTCTATGGGTTATTTCTCATATGAGAGGTCTGGATTTACCTCAATCTCTTCAACTGATAGTACATGAGATGGGTCAGATCTGTACCTCCTTAACATGGACACATGGAAAACACTGTGTATCCTTTCTAGCTCTGGAGGTAATGCCAACCGATATGCCAAAGGACCCACTCTTTCCAGAACCTCATATGGTCCAATGAAACGAGGACTCAGTTTTCCCTTTCTGCCAAATCTCATAATCCTCTTCCAAGGAGAAACTTTGAGGAATACCTTTTCACCCACTGCATATTTAATATCTCTTCTCTTCAGATCAATATAGGACTTTTGACGGTCTGATGCAGCCTTGAGTCGATCTCTAATCAATCTGATCTTTCCCTCTGTCTGCTGAACAATTTCTGGCCCAATCATCTTCCTTTCACCTACTTCATCCCAACATAGGGGAGTTCTGCACTTCCTGCCATACAAAGCTTCATATGGAGGCATCCCAATGCTTGATTGGTAGCTGTTGTTATAAGCAAACTCAATCAAAGGCAAGTGTATATCCCAACTACCTTCAAACTCAATCACACAAGCCCGCAGCATATCCTCTAATATCTGAATTACCCTTTCAGACTGGCCATCTGTTTGTGAGTGGAATGTTGTGCTGAAGTTCAATCTAGTTCCTAGGGCTCTCTGAAGACTACCCCAGAATCTAGAAGTGAACCTAAGATCTCTGTTAGATACAATCGATATTAGCACTCCATGCAGTCTTATCATCTCATTTATGTATAATCTGGCCAATCTCTCCAGGCTATAGTCCATCCGGACTAGAAAAAAGTGAGCAGACTTGGTCAGTCTGTCAATTATAACCCATACTGCATCATGACTATTCTGTGTCCTTGGAAGTTCCATCACAAAATCCATGGTTATCCGTTCCCATTTCCACTCTGGTACTGGCAATGGATGTAACAAACCAGCTAGAACTTGATGTTCTGCCTTTACTTGCTGACAAGTTAGGCATTTAGAAACAAATTCAGCTATATTCTTCTTCATACCCATCCACCAGTAATGCTCTTTCAGCCCTCTATACATTTTAGTTCCACCAGGGTGCATAGCAAAAGGAGAATCATGTGCTTCCTTCATAATGATCTGTCTCAATTCCACATCATTAGGAATGCACATTCTGCCCTGATGTAGCAATAAACCATCATCTCTCATAGAAAATTCAAGTTTCTTGCTCTGTTAGACTTCTTTCAGTAGCTTCTGATATTTTTCATCACTCTGAGCAGCCATTCTGATCTGATCAATCAACACTGGCTGTATATGCCATGCAACTACTGTCTGTCCTTCATCATCAATCTCTAAACTGGCATGCTGTGCTTTCAACTCATGTACTATGGACAAAGGAGAAACTCTGAGACTTGCCATAGTCTTGCGACTTAAGGCGTCAGCCACCACATTTGCTTTCCCTGGCTGATAGTCTATTAAGCAATCATAGTCTTTAATGAGTTCTAACCATCTCCTCTGCCTCAAATTCAATTCTTTCTGGGTACCTAAGTACTTTAAGCTCTTGTCATCTGTGTAAATGTAACATTTCTCCCCATACAAATTGTGTCTCCAGATCTTTAGAGCAAAAACAATAGCTGCTAGCTCCAAATCATGTGTTGGGTAGTTCCTCTCATGCGGTTTCAGTTGGCGTGATACATAAGCAATGACATTCCGATCTTGCATAAGCATACAGCCTAACCCATTGTGAGAAGCATCACTATAAACTGTGTATTCTTTACCCGGAGTAGGTAAAGTAAGGACTGGAGCTTCAGTCAAACACCTCTTCAACTCATCAAAACTCTGCTGACATTTATCTGTCCACTGAAATTTTACATCTTTCCAAAGCAGCTTGGTTAGTGGAGAAGATAACATAGAAAACCCTTTCACAAATCGATGGTAATATCCAGCTAAACCCAGAAAACTGCAAATTTCTGTGATATTCCTAGGTGGCTTCTAATTAAGGATAGCTTCTACCTTGCTGGAATCTATCTTGATCCCTTCAATTGACACAACATGTCCCAAGAAGGAGATTTCCTTCAGCCAAAATTCACACTTCGATAATTTGGCATATAGTTGTTTCTCCCTTAAAGTCTACAGCACAATCTGCAGATGTCTGTCATGCTCCTCTGCATTCCTCGAATATAGCAAAATATCATTAATAAACACCACCACAAACTGGTCGAGATATGATCTGAAGATAGTGTTCATCAGATCCATAAAAGTAGCTAGAGCATTAGTTAACCCGAATGGCATTACTAGAAACTCATAGTGGCTATATCGAGTTCTGAAAGCAGTTTTTGGAATACTCTGCTCTTGCACTTTCAACTGATAATAACCAGATCGCAAATCAATTTTGGAGAATACAGCTGCACCCTTCAACTGGTCAAACAGATTATCAATGTGAGGCAATGGATATATGTTCTTTATTGTCACCTTATTCAACTATCGGTAGTCAATACATAAATGAAGAGTGCCATCTTTCTTCTTAACAAACAATACTGGCGCTCCCCAAGGTGACACAGTAGGGTGGATGAAGCCCTTTTCAAGTAGTTCTTGTAACTGTACCTTCAACTCCTTCAACTCTACTGGTGCCATTCTGTATGGTGTTGTAACATCCCCACCGTATGTATTCTGTACGTTCTGTTGCTCCAGTGGCCAAATATCAGTCCAGGCAAGTCAGGATGTCTGAAACTACACTTTGATGATAGTGAATAGACATATAATGATGAAATAAATAAAAAGAAAATACAAGAAAAATAAAGAAAAATGAAAGAGAGAAAATGAAGCTATGTTAAACGAGTCGGCACTGCAGCGATGGGTGACCACACTGGGAAGGCCATTGCCGACCCTAAGACCGCGAGGAACCCTCGAAATTTAATTTGAGATATAAATAAAGGTTTATTGAAACGTAATTGACACTAGAAATATCAAAGAAAAATTAATAAATTAGTACAAAGAAAAATGAAAAATCGAGAAACACACAAAAATCGGTGTTACCGAAAAATTGGGAATATAACCCGAAGTGGGGTATTTTGGTCATTTGACACCTAGAGTTACCTTTTAACCTCAATATCCATTAAAAATAAATGATATTGCACTTAGAAAATGTCATGAAAAATTAAATTGTGACACATTATGTAAATAGTGAAAAAGGGAAGATAAATGTGTAAATAATGGAACTTGAAATAATTAAACATTTAACTTAAAATTAGTGCTCCACTAACTCAAACCTTTGGACACCTATCAAAGCCATTTGTGGGCAGAATCACCATCTTCAACACTGAAAGAAAAACCAGCCGAAGTGAATCACCATTGAAAGAACTCCATAGCCGGCCATGGAAGGACCTCCATGCAACCCCATTCCAAGCCTCCTTTCCACTTGATTCCTTCATTAAAGCTTGCCTACTTACGTTGGGAAAGATATTGGCAATAAGAAAAACAAGATTTGGTGAAGTTTTGATAAGCTTCAAAAGTAATAAGTGTCCAAAACCTCTCCCTTGCTTTAGTAAACCTTGTGTTTAGGTTGAGGTGAGCATTTTGGTGAAGAGAAATGAAGAAAATCTTGAGAAATGAAATGGTCCATTTTTGGTAGCCATGAATGTGTGTTGTATTTGAATTTTTCTTACCTCTAATAGATGGAAATTAAGGTTGATTAACTCAAATGGAAGATATAGTAAGTTAAAATCTAAGTATGTGCATGTAGTGCTTGAATTAAGGGTGTGAAATGGAACCTTAATGCTTTGAGCAAACTGCCATGTTTGGCAGCCCATAATAGCATGAATTTGTGTGTGAATATGAAGATTGTTAATGAAATATGATAGTGTTCAATTGTGGGCAGCATGTGTAGGTGATATTGAAGTATGAGTATGTTAAAGTGTATGTGTAATATTGACATTGAGATATGTTGAATTTTGGTGGAAGTGAATGTTGAACTTAATGGTGAATTGTGTGTATTGAGAACTTGAATGTTCTGCCCAAAATTTGTTATTGGAATTGTGTATAATATATATATGGAAGTGTCATTGATTGAATATTGAAGTAATGAGGAGGAGAAGGAATATCAAATTGAAAGTGTATGTGTTTTGTGCAGGTTGTGTATCGATGGCAGTACTTAAATTAGGTCATAAGTGTCAAACTGTGAACCCACTTGGTATGAGGCCAATGGGGGGTGAAACTAGACACCAAATAGGCCAACTTTCATGTAGAAATATTGCCAAAATTCTGCCTAGAAACTGACCTTAAAAATGACTAAATCCCAAATAGCAACCTTGCAACCCAGATTTTTGACCATATGAACAGTAATCATTATGATGACCATAACTCACTCAAAACAGGTCTATTTGACCTGAAATTTTTACTATGGATAGCTTAGACATAGAGATACAATTCTTATGAAGACACCAAAGCCCAAAAATGACCAGAACCAAATCAAATAGCTTGCACAATTTTGGGTATCAAAACTGCCAGAACTAAAAGTGACCTAAAATTGATCAAATTTTGCACTAAAGGTGCAATCTGTCTAGCTTTAGTAAATTGACCATATGTTGGTCTATACAACTCAGAATGACCTGAAATTTTGCCCTGCGTGCAATAAGACATAGAGCTACAATTTTGCTTCTTTGACCAGAAGCTAAAAACCAAGAGAAATAGGACTTTAAGCTAGACCAATCTAGCACACCAAAATTTGAGAATTTGACATTTACATACAATGATGCTTGAAGCAATTTGGCAATGAATGCCAACTTGAAAAAATGGTAAATTGCACTATATGGGCAGCATATTGAATTACAATATGTGACATGTTGATGCTAGAAACAACTTATCTATAGTACCTAAAAAGGTCAACATATGCATTGACTTATGAATTACATAATAGTTAGTAAACTCTAAAAATTGAAGAATTAAACAATTAATTTATAATGTGCCCTAGTTTGCCTAGTTAACTAGTTTGGATAGGTTGGCATGCCAATAGGATTCTGACAGCTATTCTGTAAATGGCTTCATGCCATACTGTGTTTTTACGGCTTATTATGCCACACTGTGACTTTAATAGCCTACGGCTATACATATTGTGTATTTATTATTGGCTTATCACCAGATTGACTATATGGCTTTTTAGCCACGCTATTTGCACATCGGGAGACACTTTGTGACCGATGGTGTGACGG
This sequence comes from Hevea brasiliensis, assembly GCF_030052815.1. NCBI lineage: Eukaryota > Viridiplantae > Streptophyta > Magnoliopsida > Malpighiales > Euphorbiaceae > Hevea > Hevea brasiliensis. The sequence continues at coordinate 56,285,463 of NC_079506.1, read as the reverse complement.
CCCGAGGTACTAGGTACCCAGTGCCAGTATATCCGTTTATCCAGTCTGGTCAGTAGATAGGCTACACGGGTAGTAATTCAAGTACTATAAAATTCAAATACCTAAATCCAGTCTACTGACATACAGCACTACTAAAATTTCGTAAACACTTTATTTACTTTATTTTAGTGTATATTTCTTTATATTTGGCACCACTAAGCAAAATTGCTTAGCGTGTTGCTTTTGTAACGCGTAGGTATTGGAGACACAACTGGGGAGCCCAGCAGACCTACGATAGGGTGAGATATCAGATCTGCACAGGAGTCCAGAGTCATCTGCACTGCATTGCATACATGGTAGGACTTATGATATCTTGTATTTTGTACTTTTGTTGTATTTTTCAAATTCGATCTTGTATTTTGTAATATTATGAAAGCTCTAAAGTTTGTAATATCTTGTACATATTAAATAACATGGAGAGTTTTTGGATATATTTAAATTATTATGGACTATATCATGGAACTGTTCAATGACTGTAAAAGTCTATTGACTTTACTGAGAAATAGAGATTGTGAAATATTTGAGATTTTGATATTATCATATTAAACTGTTTTCAACAGGTTTGGAAAGATAGTTTGTCCGAAATATAGACGGCACTTTGCCAAATTTTTATTACCAATATTGAAATACTGATTTTATCAAAGTATGAAAATAGTATTAGTATAATATGAATATTACATAAAAGACTTCTTAAAATCAAATTGAGCTTAGGAAATGAAATAATCACAAACTAGGTGTTCTGGCACGCCGTGTAGCACGCCTTGCTCTGCTATATTGTAGACGGGAGAGGGGTGTTACATTTAGTGATATCAGAACACAATTTAGGTGTTTCTAGACCTAGATAGATTGCATATCATGCATTGCATTGTAAGTGTTAAGATGACTCTAATGCACATCTTTTGATTTGTTTTGTTATTTTGATCAGAATATGGACTCCACATCACAAAGAGCGATCGATGAGGAAGTGAAAAGTCATGCTCCATCTATGACTGAACCAGGAGACAGGAGGGAACCTGCTCCACCAGTACCAAATGCACCAGCCACATTTCAGCAAATGGCTGAGTTCTTTATGTAACACCCCAAAATTCGGTAGTGCGTTCTACTGCTCCGGTGACCAGTGCTGTCCGGACAGCTAGGATGCCTAGAACCGTACTTCGATATGAGTGAGGAGACATAAAATAATGAAATACAAGAAAAGAAAACACAAGAAAAACAAAGGAAAAATCATAGCAAAGAAATGTAACCAAGTTAAGCGAGCCGGGAACCCTAGCGATGGGTGACCGCACTGGGAAGCCACGGCGTGGACCGTTGACTAGCCCTGGACTGCGGGGAACCCTGGAAAACATTTTTAGGACTTAAATAGAACCTTATTGAAGAATAAATATCATTAGAAAGATCAAAGAAAATTTAAATAATTAGTACAAAGAAAAGTGAGAAATCGAAAAACAGACAAAACCCGGTATTACCGAAAAATCGGGAATGCAACCCGAACAGGGGCATTATGGTCATTTGACATCCCGAAGTGTCTTTTGACCTAAATGTCCATTAAAAATAAATAATATTACACTTAGAAAATGAAATGAAAAATTAAAAGAGGGGTACCTAATACAAATAGCCAAAAGTGGGGTGAAAAATGTGTAAATAACACATTTAAACTTATTTTATGATATAATTTAAATGAGTGGACCACTAAGGGAATAAAATAAAACAAAGAGGGGCAGCTGTACTTCCACTAAACCAACAGAAACTTCATCTTCCTCATTTGGATTCAAAGTTGCCGAATTGAAGAAAATGGAAACCACCATGGCCATTTTTCATGCAAGCTCATCTAACCACTCATTTCACTTCTAATCTCTTAGGTTCCTTCATGAAACTTTGTCTACTCATCACAAGGAAGAGTTTGATACTAAATTTGAGAAGTTTAAGCAAGGTTTAACAAGCTCCAAGCATAAGGTAAGTTCATAATTTTGAAGATAGCTTTGTTAAGTTTTGTGTGCATGTTATGGGTGTTGGTTTTGTGAAGGAAAATTTTGAGTTTGAAGAGTTATTGTTGTTTTCATTTTGGATAGCCAAGGAGTCATGTTTTTGATGAGATATTTGTGCATATAATTGATGAGAAATGGTGTTGATCATGATGATTTAATAACCTAGTGAATTACTTCATGTTTATATGGTGATTTTGGCACTTGGATGAGAATTGATGAATTGTAGGGCAATGTGGTGTTGAAGAAGGTTTTCGGTAGCTTGGGAACGCTTGAATAATTATATGTATTGATGGAAGTGTTGGCAGAATGTTGACATAGAAGAATTGATGAATGTGTATATAAATTAGTAGTGGAAATTATATGTAATGAATAGGTGTATTTATGTACATATATTGCTAAATTTGGACTTTGTGGTTTAGGGTTGTATTTGATGTATTGAGAATGTTTGTATTCTATCCAAATTGACCATAGTAAGAAGTGATAAATGAATATGGAATGGTATAAAATCAGAATTAGGTATGGGGACTTAAGGTAGAGCAAGTTAAATGTGTGTTTGAATTGGGGTTTGAAAGGCATATAGAGGGCAGTGTACAAATAGACCAATAAGTTTAAATGTGTAATCTCAATTGGTATGAGACCAATTGGAGGTGAAACTAGGCACAAAATGTGACAACTTTCATTGAGAAAACATACCAAAATTCTGCTTGCAAGGTGACCTAAGAAAATGACCAATTCGGATTAGGTGCAATTAGGACCTGAAAAATGACCAATTGGGCAGCAGTGAGTGTTTAAGCCATAACTCACTCAAAACAGGTCCAATTGACCTGAAATTTTAACCATGAATAGTTAAGACCCATACCTACAAGTCTTATGAGGACACCAAAGCCCAGAAATGACCATAAGCAAGTCAAACAACTTGCACAAGTTCGGGTCCAAAAACTGACCGAACCAGAGTTGACCAAATTGACCTAAAATTGACCTAAATTGATACCATTTGACCAGCAATAGTGTAATGACCATAACTTGGTCTACTTAACTTGGATTGACCTAAAATTTTGCACCGCGGTCCATAAGACCTAGATCTACAAGTTTGTAGTTTCGACCGAGACTCGAAAACCGAGGGAACTAGATCGTCCGGCTAGGTCAAACCAGTGTCCCGGAATCCAGCAATTTGCATTAAAATGCACTAAACAAGGAAATGACTTTGGTAAAACGTACCAAACCTAAAACCCTATCGAATGTGACATATTAACGACATTAAAACCTAATTTACCTAAAACGCAATGAGGGTCGGTATATTAGGTGATTAAGCAAATAAAGGTATTCAGTGAATTGTTTATCGAACATTATCGTTAGAGGCAAATTAATTTAGCACTAAAACACTTCAAATTGTGTTTCTCAGTTAACAAGGACTCAGCAAAAGGGAAAGAAATACTGAGTCAGGACCAGGAGACAAATATCAGAGGTTTGTGCACAATAACTGTTTCTTTTGAATTATTTTCAATTGAAATAAATATTGACTATTTGTATATTATTGTTTTAAATTATGTAAATGAGTTTGATGGACACTTATTGATTGAAAAATATTATGAATGGTTTGAAACTGTGAAAAATTGTTTGAATGACATTGATGGATACTTATTGATTGAAAAGCATTAGAAATAGTTTGAAACCACAGCTATCATGTATATTGATTATATTCCTCATTAGCTTGTCTAGTGGGACGAATTGAATTCCCTCTCTGGCTGAAGTGTTGAGGTGTGTGCCTGTTGAGGACGAATTGGATGAGTACTCATATTTTTGCTAGCTAGCCATGTTATTCCTCATTAGTCATCGACTTTTGGGACGAATTGAATACCTCATTAGCCATTGGCTTTTGGGACGAATTGAACTATGGATCATGATTAAGCTGTGTGAGATTTATTGATGTTTATTGTGAGATTGTGAAATGGATTTAAACTCTCATTGACATATACTGTCTTTTGAATTCAAACATGATCTGACTTATGGAAATCTATTGTGATATTGAGAAATGGAGTTTAAATTCTTATTGACCTTTATTGTCTTGAATTTGACTATGGTTTTAAGTATCCACTATTTATATGATTTACGAATTGTGATTTAAATTTGTATTTGGTTAATGTTGTGCACCGCTGAGACATTGTCTCAGCGATAGCTTTTATTCTTTGTCGCAGTAGAGGCAGACAGGCGTGCAGACTAATTTGCATATACATCCAGCGAGGGATTACCTGGTATAATGAGTATACCAGTATTTTGCATTTTGTACTGTAATGTATGACACTGTATGTACATATTGTTTTGGTTTTGAGCAGTTGCAAATTCAAATTGTACCTTGAAGTTGTAAATTAATTATGAGTTATTTGACTTGTGAAAATTGTATTATATTTCCTTATCTCAGACTTTGAAAAATTTCTATGGAATTGAGTTGATAAATTGTTGTGTTGAGAAATGTATTGGAGTTGAGATTTGGAAAATTATTGAAGTGCTTTTTACGAGTTTTACAAGAACTGTTTTCTCCAAAATACAGATGGCACTCTGCCAAAATTTTTACAGAAATTCCAAATAAACCAAATGAGTTAGTTGTTTCACTTCAGTTCACCAAAGTTTTTAATACCTGTAAATAGTGCTCACCACTGTAAAAGAAGTAAGAAAAGTTTTTAAAATCCCTTGTAGTGTATTTAATGGGTTATCAGTAGACGGAGTGGGTAATTCATTAGGTATACTACGGGATCATGTTATGCCTCACAGAGGGGTAGGGTGTGACATGTTTTGGTGGTATCAGAGCAAAGTTTTTAAATTCTGTTTTCACCTGTTATTTGAATGTTCTTTCTTCATAGTACTACTGCTCAATATCATTGTTTGATACATACAGTACATTACATTATAAATATGCACTAATGGGAGGAAATCTCCTTGTGTTATTTATTTAGGAGATCTAGAATCCTCGCATTGAATATGGAAGAGGGTGATCGTTCAGTCGATCAGTCTATTGAGGCTGAGGTGCAAGGGGATGCCCCAGGCCTACATAATGTTAGTGGTTCAAAGACACCGGCCCCTGCGATCTGCAGATTTCCTACTCGATTCGCTCGTGAGATGGCTGCAATGTTCCAACAAATGGCTGGCAATGTACCTACTCAAGTCCTAATACAGACACCAGTGGTACAACCACAGTCTCCTATGAGGCAGTATGACAAATTGATGAAGTATGGGCCTACAGAGTTTAAGGGGACAGTAGATCCTCTAGAAGCTGAACAATGGTTAGAGAGGATGGATAGGGTGTTCAAGAAGCTACATTGTACAGAAGAGCTTAGACTTGAATACTCAGTGTCCTTACTACAGGGGGATGCTTATGACTGGTGGAAAACCATTCCCCACGATGCAGTAGAGCACTTGATGCTAACATGGAATGACTTTCTCAGGGAATTCAGGCAGAAATATATCCCTGATGCTTATGTAGACCAGAAGCTGCAAGAGTTCCTAAGTTTGAAACAGGGGAACAGATCAGTGGCTGAGTATGAAAGAGAATTTTCCCGCCTGAGCTATTATGCAGTAAGTTTGCTTGCTACCAGCAGGGAAGGATGCAAGAGGTTTGAGCGGCTTGAAGCCAGATGTCAGTACAAGTGCTCGGCTTCAAACACACTAACTTCTCTGAACTTGTTTCTCAAGCCCTAGAGTTGGAAAGAGTTGAGTTTGAGACTGCTCCAGAGAAAAAGAGATCAGAGAAGACAGAGAAAGAGGGGAAATCTGTAGAACAGAGTTCCAACGGTCATACTGGAAAGAGGAAGAACTATGGGGGACATGGTAGAGGTGGCAAGAAATCTGGTAGGGGAAGATATTCAGGACAGAGACCTCCCCTATCTGGACAGCAAAGTACTAGAGGTTCCTATCCTCCCCGCCAATGTGAAACTTGTGGAAGAAATCGTGGTGGGATATGCTACAAGGCTATTGGAGCCTGTTATAACTGTGGAGGCACAGTACACTTTGCCAAGGACTGCACCAGTAGTCGCAGAGTTGGACCACCTCCTACTACTGCAGAAGGGTCAGTTCAGAGCCCTGTCACCAGAAGCTCACAACCACCTAGCAGAGGTAGAGGCAGGGGTAGAGGTAACCCAGCAGGCAGCCAAGGCACAGTAAAACACTCAGAGCAAGATAGTGCTCCAGTCAGAGTCTATGCCATGAGACAGAGAGAAGAGGTAGAGACATCTGATGTTGTGGCTGGTACCTTCTCAACTTTTAACCAAGATGTGTTTGTGTTATTTGATCCGAGTTCTACCCATTCTTATGTGAGTGCTAGCATCATTGATTGCATTGTTGTTCCATGTACAAAAATGGACTTTGAGGTAGACACCCAAGTGGGGAGTCCAGCATTGAAGGACATCCCTACAGTACATGACTTTCTAGATGTGTTTCCTGATGAATTGCCAGGATTACCTCCAGAAAGAGAAGTGCAGTTTGAAATTAATGTTATGACTGGTGTGGATCCAATTTCCATAACGCCATACAGAATGGCACCAGCAGAGTTGAAGGAGTTGAAGATACAGTTGCAAGAACTACTTGAAAAGGGCTTCATCCGCCCTAGTGTGTCACCTTGGGGAGCACCAGTGTTGTTTATTAAGAAGAAGGATGGTACTCTCCGCTTATGCATTGACTACCGGCAGTTGAATAAGGTGACAATAAAGAACATATATCCATTGCCTCGCATTGATGATCTGTTCGATCAGTTGAAGGGTGCAGCTGTATTCTCCAAAATTGATTTGCGATCTGGTTATTATCAGTTGAAGGTGCAAGAGTGCTTTTCGGGTATGGCACTATGAGTTTTACTAGTAATGCCATTCAATTTAAGTAATGCCATTCGGGTTTTTATGGATCGATTATATTTTATGGATCACTATCTTGATCAATTTGTTGTGGTGTTTATTTTGATGACATTTTTATATTGAGGGAGTTGTGATAAGCATGATGATGATTGATACATTGATGATTTACATGGAGAAGATAGACTGCAAGAAGGAGAAGTGTGAATTTTTGGTGAAAATTTTTTTTTTTTGAAAATCTCCTTTTTTTAACATGTTGTGTCATAGATCAGAAAAGGTCAAAGGTAGATCCTTAAGTAAATTCAGGTAAGCCGGAAGCCGCCAGGAAGTTTGAAGTTCCTAGCTGGTTTTGGATATTCATTGGATATTTGTTTGGGTTTTTCGGTGTTCTCTATCTTATTCCCGAAATCTGTAATGTAAAAGATGTAAAAAATGTTGGAAAGAAAAATGTGACAGTTTGATGAGTTGAAGGTGCTTGAAGCAAGCTCAGCTCCACTTCCGGTACTACCTATAAAAAATAATATATATTGATTATTCTGACACTGCTCTGGGCTGGGCTGCAATGAAGTGTATCGAATTGTGCTTATGCATCAATTTTGCAATGCCCATGAGACGCATGAGAGGAAACACATGACACATGATCATGATTAGGCTATTGTTTTTTTTCTGCGAAGATCTGGACACATTATTATGGGGAGGGATGAAATTTTACATTAGATCATCAGAAGAGCTTGAAGTTAGGCACACAAGGAAAATTGAATTTGAGGCAGAGGAGATGGTTAGAACTCATTAAAGATTATGATTGCTTAATAGACTATATCAGGAAAGCAAATGTGGTGTGTGGTGGCTTAAGTCGCAAAGACTATATGGCAAGTCTGAGTTTCTCCTATGTCCATGGTATGTGAATTGATGATGAGGGTGATGAAAAGTATCATAAGTTCTAAAAAGAAAGTCCAACGGGCAAGAAACACGAATTCTCTGTGAGAGATGATGGTTTATTGCTACATCAGTAGAATGTGTGTTCCTAGTGATGTAGAATTGAGACAAGTCATTATGAAGGAAGCACATGAGTCTCCATTTTTATGCACCACAATTGGAACTAAATGTAGAAGTGTGAAAGAGCATTATCGTGGATGGTATGAAGAGAGCATAGCTGAATTTGTTTCCAACTTGTCAGTCGTAAAGGCAACAAAGTTTCAAGTTTGTGTTGTTTACATCCTTTGTCGCATTGTGAGTGGAAATGGGAACGGTAAAGCGAACATCAAGTTCAATTTGGGTGGTTGTTACATCCTTTTATCGTGAGTGGAAATGGGAGCGAATAACTATGGATTTTGTGTTCAGGGACTCCAGGACACAGAGTAGTCATGATGCGATGCTACGGAAAGATTGGCCGAATTGTACATATATGAGATTGTAAAATTGCATGGAGTGCCAGTATCAATTGTGTCTGACAGAGATCCTAGGTTCACTTCTAGATTCTGGGGTAGTCTTCAGAGAGCCCTAGGAACTAGATTGAACTTCAGCACAACATAGGGTTATTCAGATATTGGAGGATATGCTACGGGCTTGTGTGATTGAGTTTGAAGGTAGTTGGGATACACACTTGCCTTTGATTGAGTTTGCTTATAACAACAGCTACCAATCAAGCATAGGGATGCCTCCATATGAAGCTTTGTATGGCAGGAAGTGCAGAACTCCTTTATGTTGGGATGAGGTAGGTGAAAGGAAGATGATTGGGCCAAAAATTGTTCACCAGACAGAGGAAAAGATCAGAGTGATCAGAGATAGACTCAAGGCTGCATCAGACCGTCAGAAGTCCTATGTTGATATGAAAAGAAGAGATATTGAGTATGCAGTGGGTGATAAGGTATTCCTCAAAGTTTCTCCTTGGAAGAGGATTATGAGATTTGGCAGAAAAGCGAGTCCTCGTTTCATCGGACCATATGAGATTACGGAAAGAGTGGGTCCTCCGGCATATCGGTTGGCATTACCTCCAGCTAGCAAGGATACAGTGTCTTCCATGTGTCCATGTTAAGGAGGCAGATCGACCCATCTCATGTACTATCGGTTGAAGAGATTGAAGTAAATCGGACCTCTCATATGAGGAAGAACCCATAAAAATTCGCTTATGAGGTGAAGCGGTGAAACAACAGATACACACAGTTAAAGTCTTTGTGGAACCATCATTCGGGCGAGAAGCTACTTGGGAACGTGAAGAGGATATGAGGAGACAGCACCCACAGCTGTTCAGAGACTAATGCCAGGTAAAATTTCGAGACGAAATTTATTTAAGGGGGGGAGAATTGTAACACCCCAAAATTCGGTAGTGCGTTCTCATCGCTCCGGTGACCGATCTTCCAGGACAGCTAGGATGCCTAGAACCGTACTTCGATATGAGTGAGGAGACATAAAATAATGAAATACAAGAAAAGAAAACACAAGAAAAACAAAGGAAAAATCATAGCAAAGAAATGTAACCAAGTTAAGCGGAAACAAACATGATGATGGTGATCGCTTGGAAGAAACTACGTGGACCGTTGATTAGTACTGGATCATGGGAACCACGGAAAACATTTTAGGACTTAAATAGAACCTTATTGAAGAATAAATATCATTAGAAAGATCCAAGAAAATTTAAATAATTAGTACAAAGAAAAGTGAGAAATCGAAAAACAGACAAAACCCGGTATTAAAAAAAAAAAGAATACAACTAACGAGGGGCATTATGGTCATTTGACATCACGAAGGGACTTTAGACCTAAATGTCCATTAAAAATAAATAATATTACACTTAGAAAATGAAATGAAAAATTAAAAGAGGGGTACCTAATACAAATAGCCAAAAGTAGGGTGAAAAATGTGTAAATAACACATTTAAACTTATTTTATGATATAATTTAAATGAGTGGACCACTAAGGGAATAAAATAAAACAAAGAGGGGCAGCTGTACTTCCACTAAACCAACAGAAACTTCATCTTCCTCATTTGGATTCAAAGTTGCCAAATTGAAGAAAATGGAAACCACCATGGCCATTTTTCATGCAAGCTCATCTAACCACTCATTTCACTTCTAATCTCTTAGGTTCCTTCATGAAACTTTGTCTACTCATCACAAGGAAGAGTTTGATACTAAATTTGAGAAGTTTAAGCAAGGTTTAACAAGCTCCAAGCATAAGGTAAGTTCATAATTTTGAAGATAGCTTTGTTAAGTTTTGTGTGCATGTTATGGGTGTTGGTTTTGTGAAGGAAAATTTTGAGTTTGAAGAGTTATTGCTGTTTTCATTTTGGACAGCCAAGGAGTCATGTTTTTGATGAGATATTTGTGCATATAATTGATGAGAAATGGTGTTGATCATGATGATTTAATAACCTAGTGAATTACTTCATGTTTATATGGTGATTTTGGCACTTGGATGAGATTTGATGAATTGTAGGGCAATGTGGTGTTGAAGAAGGTTTTCGGCAGCTTGGGAACCCTTGAATAATTGTATGTATTGGTGGAAGTGTTGGCAGAATGTTGACATAGAAGAATTGATGAATGTGTATGTAAATTAGTAGTGGAAATTATATGTAATGAATAGGTGTATTTATGTACATATATTGCTAAATTTGGACTTTGTGGTTTAGGGTTGTTTTGATGTATTGAGAATGTTTGTATTCTGTCCAAATTGACCATAGTAAGAAGTGATAAATGAATATGGAATGGTATAAAATCAGAATTAGGTATGGGGACTTAAGGTAGAGCAAGTTAAATGTGTGTTTGAATTGGGGTTTGAAAGGCATATAGAGGGCAGTGTGCAAATAGACCAATAAGTTTAAATGTGTAACCTCAATTGGTATGAGACCAATTGGAGGTGAAACTAGGCACAAAATGTGCCAACTTTCATTGAGAAAACATACCAAAATTCTGCTTGCAAGGTAACCTAAGAAAATGACCAATTCGGATTAGGTGCAATTAGGACCTGAAAAATGACCAATTTGGCAGCAGTGAGTGTTTAGGCCATAACTCACTCAAAACAGGTCCAATTGACCTGAAATTTTAACCATGAATAGTTAAGACCCATACCTACAAGTCTTATGAAGACACCAAAGCCCAGAAATGACCATAAGCAAGTCAAACAACTTGCACAAGTTCGGGTCCAAAAACTGGCCGAACCAGAGTTGACCAAATTGACCTAAAATTGACCTAAATTGATACCATTTGACCAGCAATAGTGTAATGACCATAACTTGGTCTACTTAACTTGGATTGACCTAAAATTTTGCACCGCAGTCCATAAGACCTAGATCTACAAGTTTGTAGTTTCGACCGAGACCCGAAAACCGAGGAAACTAGATCGTCCGGCTAGGTCAAACCAGTGTCCCGGAATCCAGCAATTTGCATTAAAATGCACTAAACAAGGAAATGACTTTGGTAAAACGTACCAAACCTAAAACCCTATCGAATGTGACATATTAACGACATTAAAACCTAATTTACCTAAAACGCAATGAGGGTCGGTATATTAGGTGATTAAGCAAATAAAGGTATTCAGTGAATTGTTTATCAAACATTATCGTTAGAGGCAAATTAATTTAGAACTAAAACACTTCAAATTGTGTTTCTCAGTTAACAAGGACTCAGCAAAAGGGAAAGAAATACTGAGTCAGGACCAGGAGACAAATATCAGAGGTTTGTGCACAACAACTGTTTCTTTTGAATTATTTTCAATTGAAATAAATATTGACTATTTGTATATTATTGTTTTAAATTGTGTAAATGAGTTTGATGGACACTTATTGATTGAAAAAGATTATGAATGGTTTGAAACTGTGAAAAATTGTTTGAATGACATTGATGGATACTTATTGATTGAAAAGCATTAGAAATGGTTTGAAACCACAGCTATCATGTATATTGATTGTATTCCTCATTAGCTTGTCTAGTGGGACGAATTGAATTCCCTCTCTGGCTGAAGTATTGAGGTGTGTGCCTGTTGAGGACGAATTGGATGAGTACTCATATTTTTGCTAGCTAGCCATGTTATTCCTCATTAGTCATCGACTTTTGGGACGAATTGAATACCTCATTAGCCATTGGCTTTTGGGACGAATTGAACTATGGATCATGATTAAGCTGTGTGAGATTTATTGATGTTTATTGTGAGATTGTGAAATGGATTTAAACTCTCATTGACATATACTGTCTTTTGAATTCAAACATGATCTGACTTATGGAAATCTATTGTTATATTGAGAAATGGAGTTTAAATTCTTATTGACCTTTATTGTCTTGAATTTGACTATGGTTTTAAGTATACACTATTTATATGATTCTTAATTGTGATTTAAATTTGTATTTGGTTAATGTTGTGCACCACTGAGACATTGTCTTAGCGATAGCTTTTTATTGCTGTCGCAGGTAGAGAGACAGACAGGGCAGCAGACTAGGCTGCATATACATCCAATGAGGATTACACGGTATAATGAGTATACGATATTTTTGCATTTTGTAATCAGAATGTATGACCTGTATGTATATATTGTTTTGGTTTTGAGCAGTTGTAAATTCAAATTGTACCTTGAAGTTGTAAATTAATTATGAGTTATTTGACTTGTGAAAATTGTATTATATTTCCTTATCTCAGACTTTGAAAAATTTCTATGGAATTGAGTTGATAAATTGTTGTGTTGAGAAATGTATTGGAGTTGAGATTTGGAAAATTATTGAAGTACTTTTTACAGGTTTTCTGAAGAACTGTTTTGTCCAAAATACAGATGGCACTCTGCCAAAATTTTTACAGAAATTCCAAATAAACCAAATGAGTTAGTTGTTTCACTTCAGTTCACCAAAGTTTTTAATACCTGTAAATAGTGCTCACCACTGTAAAAGAAGTAAGAAAAGTTTTTAAAATCCCTTGTAGTGTATTTAATGGGTTATCAGTAGACGGAGTGGGTAATTCATTAGGTATACTACGGGATCATGTTATGCCTTACAGAGGGGTAGGGTGTGACACTTTAGACAGATGGCAGGAGTTATACCACCACCAACACCTCCACGTCAAAAATCTCATATGGAGAGACTCATGAAGTTTGGAGCAGTAGATTTTCTGGGCAAAAGGGAAGTTGATTCTGTCACAGCTAAAAACTGGTTAGACAGAACTGGAAGAGTCTTGAAACAATTTCATTGTACTCCAGAGCAGAATTTGGAAGCTGTTGTATCACTACTGTAAGATGATGCATACCAACGGTGGGATGCAGTAACTAGTGAGGTGCCACCAGAATAGATAACTTAGGATTTCTTTCTCACTGAGTTCAGAAAGAAGTATGTGGGTAGTGTATACCTGGAAGAGAAGAGAAGGGAGTTTATTACCTTATGCCAGAGACAACTAACAGTGGCTGAATATGAAAGAGAATTTGTCAGACTGAGCTGCTAGGGGCAGGAAATAGTCCCTAATGAGGCAGAGAGATGCAAGAGATTTGAGGAAGGACTCAATGATAACATTAAAATAATGATTACAGCCTTGGGGATTACAGGGTTTGCCAAGTTAGTAGAAATTGCACTGAAGGTTAAAAAAGTTAGAATGAATGAGCAGAACAGAAAGGACAGACAGCAGAAAAGAGGTCAGGGTCAGACCGGTACATCTTCTGCCCCTAGTAAGAAATTCAAAGGTTCACCTACTCAGAGTTTCAGTAGAGCAGCAAGTCAGGGTCAGTCACAAAGGCCCAAATCTCAGTTTGCACCAAGGAGAGGCCAGTCCACCCCTTCAATGGCTAGCTCTCCAGGGACAGGGTACAGGGACCAGCCTCAACAGTATCTGTTGCTTGCCCATATTACCAAAAATGGCATAAGGGCGAATGTTGGAGGATAATAGGTGCTTGTTTACGGTGTGGATCTACAGACCATCTAGTCCGAGATTGTCCCCGCAGAACTGCTACATCCACTCCGGTAGCAACTGATAGGCTTGCCCCTCCAGCTCTAAGGGGTAGAAAGCCGGGAAAGGCTGAGGCAGCCGGTACTTCACAGAAACCTGTGTCAGAGTTTGTGGAGAGAGCAGAAGGCAGAAAACCAGCCAGAGTCTATGCTATAAGGGCACAGGAGGAATAGGATGCTCCAGATGTCATCAAGGGTACGTTCCTACTCTATAATACTTTTGTGCATGCATTAGTGGATCCTGGATCTACTCATTCATATATTTGTATCAAGCTGCCCGTAGAAAAGGGAATACTAGTAGAGGAAAGTGACCAAGACATCCTGGTTACAAATCCACTAGGCCACAGTGTGGTAGTAAACAAGGTGTATAAGGGCTATCCATTGAAGATTCAAGGGAAAGAGTTCTCAGTAAACTTAATCGAACTACCTTTCCATGAGTTTGATGTGATTTTGGGAATGGACTGGTTATCCCTTCATCAGGCAATAGTAGATTGTAAATTGAAGAGAATCTCTTTGAAAACTGTTGAGAATGAAGAAATAATAGTTGTGGGTGAAAGGACAGATTTCTTGTCCAATGTCATCTCAGCTACAGTTGCAAGGAGATGTTTGAGAAAAGGGTGTGAAGCCTATCTGGCACACGTGGGTGACACTAGGCAGGGTAAACTTGACTTGTCTTACATACCCACAGTAAGGGATTTCTCTGAAGTATTTCCTGAGGAATTGCCTAGTTTGCCACCAGAAAGAGAAGTTGAATTTGCTATTGAGATTATGCCGGGTACAGCTCCAATTTCAATTGCTCCGTATAGGATGGCACCTGCTGAATTGAAAGAGTTAAAAATCCAACTACAAGAATTACTAGACAAGGGGTTCATACGCCCCAGTGTGTCACCGTGGGGAGCTCCGGTATTATTTGTTAAGAAGAAAGATGGGACACTGAGGTTATGTGTTGACTACCGATAGTTAAACAGAGTAACAGTGAAGAACAGGTATCCGTTGCCTAGAATTGATGATCTGTTTGATCAGTTGAAGGGAGTCGATGTGTTTTCTAAGATTGATCTCAGATCGAGGTATCATCAGCTAAGGGTTAAGGATGTAGATGTCACACCTTACCCCTCTGTAAGGCATAACATGATCCCGTAGAATACCTAATGAACTACCGCACTTCATCTACCGATAACTCATTAAGTACCCTACAAGGAATTTTAAAACAATTTTCTTACTTTTTATAAGTGGTGAGCATTTTCTAATAGGTATTTAAAACCTTTAATTAAAATTAAAACTAGTTAATATTTTTGGTCCATTTTATTTTTTCGCAAATTTTATAAAAATTTTGTCAGAGTTCCGTCTGTATTTTGAGAAAACAGTTCTTCAAATACCTGAAAAAAAAAAAAAAGACACTTCCAATAATTTTTCAACCACTGCTTCAAATTCATACTCAATCTCAACCAATTTCTCAACACATTTATCAACTTCCAAATTTCAAATCCACTATCCAATGATCATCAAAATACTAGCAATCCATTTCATTCAAATTAAATAAAATAGTTCCATTCATTTTTCATTAAGGACAAAACAATTTATATACATCATTACAAAATTCACATTAAGAGAAATTCAACTAAAATTTATTACAAACTTTACACAAGCTTTATACAAGCTGCTCAAGACCGAATTTACATGTCCATACATTTATGTGCAATACATACATCAAAATAGATATTTACAATCAGGGTATAAATTATACCCGATAACTTCAAGCAGGTAAGTCCTCAAATCCTCAGCAGCTCAGTCTGCTGCTCCTCTAGTCTCTAAATCTGCGACAGCAATAAAAGCTATCACTGAGTACTAGGACTCAGTGGTGCACAACATACTAAAATAATCTTTATGCAGAATTAAAATCATATTTATTCAAAAATTGAACTGAACATGAGCATTAAATACAAAACATGAATTATGAGATTTTAATGCAAACAATTTCATTTTAAAATATCAAATCACATTTCATAAAACCCACAGTTACATCATGCCATTCAAAACAAATATAATCTAAATAGCCAGAGGCTAAGGAGAAATCACATTACAAGGCTAGCTAGCTCAAATATATGGATATCCATTCAAGTTCCTCTTCTATTGGCACACCTCAACACTTCATCCAGAGAAGGAATCAAAATTCGAAACTGATTACCCTCACTAGTCATGTTAGTGAGGTGTTCAAATATATGGTCATAACACTGTGGTTTCAAAACTTATCTCAACAATTTGCTAAACATTGCCATTTCAAACATCACAATAACTTACAAAAATTTAGATCAAAAGCATCATAAATACTGTCACAATTCACTTTTTCAAATTATTCAAAACAATATGCAGCAAATAATTTACAGGAATTATACGTTGTGCACAAACCTCAAGCGAGTCGCCTCTTGGCCTTGACTCGTTTCCTCAGGTTCTTTCCCGGTGTTCTTTTCAACTGAAACACACAATTTCACAGTGTTTCAGTACCATAACTTAACATAAATCCAAAAATAAATTTAACTTCACTTTTACCTAGCTCTAATGTGCTAAACTCGACGTTCTTTAAATTTTGTGTTTCGGGGTTATTATTGTGACACCCCTTACCCGACTACAGTGTAGCCGAGCAAGTTATGCTACTCAGTGTGCCGGAGCACTCTATTTTATCGTAATTCATTTTTATCATAGTTTTGAAAATAGCTTGTGAAATATAATTCATTTATTGAAATTGTAATTTATTTGAGGTTCCGAAAATTTTATAGAAAATCCAGCGGAGTACCGGCTAAAAATGGAGAAAACAGTTCTTCGGAACCTGTGAAAAACACTTCCTATGATCATATTCAATCAATCCCAACTCCAATTATCAACAAAGTCTCAAAAAAATTTCAGCAATTTCATTTATTTCTCAATCATTCATCTCATGGTACTCATATACAATTCACATTTTGTATCACATCAAGTCACAACAATTTCTTAACGATTCCTCTATTTGTCATTTCACATCATCATTAGACTCAAATCATAAATAAATTCTCACATGTGATTTATAATCACAAATTACAAGTACTTACATTAATACAAAATTATATTATATTTGTTCAAATACATATGATAAAATAAGAGTTTAATTACCAAATTTACAAAAATCTCAAAATACAAAATGGGGCCTAGTGTCCTACCAATGCACTGTAGTCTGTGAGGTGACACGGACACTATGCAGAACTGTGAACTGCCTTACCGAATCTGTGGTCTACTAGGCCCTCTGTCCAAATCTTCAGTACCTACGCGTTGCAAAAGCGACGCGCTAAGCATAAAGCTTAATGGTGCCAATAATACAAGAAAATATAATATGCAATAAAAATAATAATTTCCTTGCTATTGTGTTCATAAGAGATGAATAATTACCAACTTAATGTTTAGTCGAGGGCTAATTACGTTTTATGATATTTACTTCTTCATGCATTTTGTTAATTATTTTCTTCATGATCTTGAGTTTCTTTGTATTCTATCATTCCTGATACTTAATTTTCGTATTTTCTTTAATAATCAGTGCAACCACAGTTATACTTTTCCATGCCCAAGTAACCTATACTGGACGACTGGACTGGATAACGGGTCATTGGCACTGGACACCGCGGTGCCTCGGGCCGTCATACCATGGGACGCAGAACGTCAACCACGTATGCAGTCAGTATGGCTAAAAAGCTATGATATCACATAATCGGCATAAAAGCCATGAATACGGGCATAAAAGCCATGAATACGGGCATAAAGCCATGAATACGGGCATAAAGCCTTTCGCAGTACTGCTAAAACAATACCCTATTGGCATGCCAAACTATCCAAACCAATCTTGTTAGGTATACTAGGGCACATAATATCATTAAATGTTCATAAGTTTTATTATTTCATTTTATGTTCCAATTATCGTTCATAGTATTTTAATTTTATTTATAGTAGAAGCATAAATCTTCAAATCTCATTTTTATATAATTAATGCATTCATCATACCATTCACGTTAATTGCAATTTACATCAATCGATTTTCATGTACCATTTGTACATCGAAATATTTCCATTTCTCTCATGATGAGAGCAATTAACCCATTTACACATCCATGTGATTCATCTAATCGTTACAATATTTATATGAATTAGTATTCACATTATTACCTCTCATGTACCAATTTTTGTACAAGGTATTATAATCCTATTTGAAACAAAGACGTAAATCCTAATGATAACTTTATCTCATTTATACTATAAACAATCCATTTGTGTAATTACATTTTATATTTCAAGTTGTATTACTTATGTAATATGTGTCATTTTGTTTACTATTCACCTTACTAGTCAACCAAAATGTTGACTTTTTCATACACAATAAATTTATTAAACCTAAGTTCTCCAAGATACCACATTTTGCATTTAAAACTTGTTGGAATTGAGCACCCATACCATTTCTAAACTTAAAACCAAGGGAAACAAAATTTTCAGTTTTTGAAGCTTAATTTTACTATTCCATTAAACACTGTTACAGTGGGAATTTGAGGAAATGGTAAACATGAAAGTTGTTCCTTATTTTGTCTATTTGAATTTTCTTTTTTGAATCACTCCATTTGGAGTTTTTTAGCTCAAGTTATGGCCAAAATAAGTTTACTGTTCACGTGTACTATTCCTGCTGAAATTTTGGGTTTTGGCAGATTTTGGTCCAACTTTGGTCAGTAATTTGACTAAGTTAAGTTCATAATTTGGTCTAACTTTCTTCATATGAAATGTTCTACCATGCCTTAGGTTTCCATCGGTTCAAGAATCACCTAAATCCGAGTTTTCTAGAGAGAGTTATAGCCATCCAAACATTACTGTTCAAATGTAAATCTGCAGAGTTGCAGGTTTGATAACTCAACTTTGTTCAATAATTTGAATGGGTTAATGGCATAATTTGGGGTGATGTTCTTCATGAAAGTTGTTTGTCTATATCATATCTTGTTTCTGTAAAAATTTCAGGTCAATTGACCAACTCTACAGTGAGTTATGGCCAAATGAACAGTTACTGTTCATTTAGTCATTTCTGCAGGTGCTGTTGCAGGGTATCCGGATTGGGGCCAACTTTTGGTCCACTTTCTTTGGTCTTTTAGGCATGGTTTCTTCAGCAAAAATGTGCCATTATAAGCCTAGTTTCATGTCCAATTGGCCAAACACCAATTGGACCAACACAGCCCAAGATATGGCAGTCCAAGTGGACTGAAATTTGATCACCTCTTTGCACTTACAAGGCAGCCTACTCATTCCCTTTGCCATGCTACATTTCAGTCCAAATTATGGTCAACTTACCTAAAATGGTCACTAATTGACCCTTATAATGTTCTTTCACAATTTCATAAGCTAAATCCAAGTTTCACACCTCAAAACCCTAATTTCCATTATAAATTTTCACAACTACCTTAATTAATCACTTTCATTCCTTACATATATATATATATATATATATATATATATATATATATATATATATTTTAAACATACTCTCTAGTTCACTCTAAGTCCATCAAGACACTCAATCATGTTCCTTCTTTAGGGCTGCCAAAAATCATGGTGGACATACACATAACTTTTATTCATTTAAGTTACAAATTCATACTTGTTTCAAGTCTAGCATGGGATTAAAGAGTTTTAAGTATATATGTGCACTAACCTCTTGTAGGGCAGAATTTTCCCAAGTTAATCTTCACTTTCTTTCCCTTTCTAGGCTACCAAACACTTCCCAAGAGGTAGAGACAAGTTTTTAGTGAAGGGACTTAGGGTTTTGGGGTGAGGAAAGCATGGAAATTGAAGCTTTAGAAAGTTTGTTAATGGAGGAGTGAGGGAGGAGGTGAAAAACGTTTTTGAAGGAGAAGAAGGGCTGCTGTTTGCTTTTTAATTCTTTGGTCTCTTTTGACTCTTTTTATTAGTTAATTTACTTAATTGTGATTGGTGGACAATTTTAAATGACCTCATAATATGTCATAATTGGCATTTTATTGTATTTTCTTTTCTCTTCTTCTCTACTCACTTTCAATTAATTTTTTTATCAATATTAATTCATATTTTATGTCATAATAATTATTTACTTAACTGGACAAGTCGGCCAAAAATCACCTCTGAAGGCGAAATGACCAAAATGCCCTCCGTTTGGCTTAACGGGTCAAAATTGTCTGTACCGATTGAAAAATTTTTCTAAATATTTTCTTGGCATTCTAATGCCATAGGAACCTCAATGACCCTTCTCTGGAGTCCCAAAAATTATTTTATAAATTTTTTTCCCGAGTCTAGGGCTCCTCGTTGCGAGAATCGCAACTTCCCTCCGATTACCCATCGCTTAGGCACCGGCTCGTTTAACTTGGTTGTATTTTATTTCAAAAATTTTTACTAAATTTTTCTTATTAATATTTGAAATAATTATGGTTCCTGACTTTAGTTTAAATATTTTTTTCCAGAAGTTCTAACTATCCGGACCGACACCGGTCACCGGAACAGTAGACTGTGCGAAATTGCTACCGGGAGGATGTTACAATTATTCACTATACTATTCAAGTCAAATTATTTACTTTTTAAAGCTTAATAGGTATGGGAATTCCAACTTCACCAACATACCACATTTTGGTCACTAAATTTGTTGGTTTTGGTTGTTTACTCAAATTCTAAGTCTTTTAGGCAAATTTGATAAATTTTCAGTTTTGGTGTCTAAGGTTGCACTGTTCCATTGGTTACTTTATTGTTGGAATTTGGCAAAACTTTCTTCATAGAAAATGTTCCCTATTGTCTTAAGTTTATTCTCCTTTTTGAATCACTCCAATTGGAGTTTTGTAGCTCAAGTTATAGCCATTTGAACCATGGCTGCTGGATTGGACTCAACCCATATTTTCTGGGCAATTTTGGTCCTGGCAGTTTTAGGTCACCAACTTGGGGTGGCCAAATGACTTGGTTAATGGAATAATGTGAGTTTGTGATCTTCATGAAAGTTTTAGGTCTATATCTCATCTAACCACTGGTAAAATTTCAGGTCATTTAGACCTTCCTAGCTCAAGTTATGGCCAAATGAACAAGCACTGTTCATTTGGTCAGTTTGTACAAGGCAGACTGAGATTTTCCAAGTTTGGTCAATTTGTTCACTAGGTTTTGGTCACTTTTTGGGCATACTTCCTAGATGAGAATTGTGTCATTTAGTGTCTATTTTCATTCCCAATTGGTCTCATACCAATTGGACTTGTAAATTTTCATTTTTGGTCCCTCAAAGGTAACTACTCAATCCGAATTTGGTTTTGGTTCAAACACTTCTAACATACTTCATTAGGTCACAAATGACCATTTCTCATATCACATTAGGTCAAAGACATCATTTACCACTTCCTCACATTTTTGTCTCTAAACTCTAAGTCCGAAACCCTAGTTCACAAATTCTTGCATTTAGCTACTTTCAAAGCCTTAAACCATAATAACTCAACTACTTAAGGTTCATATTCCCATCCAAATTAATCAAACCATGCAATAACACCCCCATATACATGCTGGCCGAAATTCACTCATGGTCCCTCAACAAATTTTTCTTTTATTTAAAGTTTATTTACAAGTTCAATAAGTTAGAAATGTAAGAATCAAAGTAAAATTGTCAAGTTTGCTTACTAACCTTTTTAGGTGTCTTTTTCCTCTTCTTATTTCTCCTTCTTTCTTCTTCTTTTTGTAGGCAATAGCTAAATCAAAGGTCTAGGTTAAGATTTACTTAAGGACTTTAGGGGAATTTATGGTTAATTTGGGGTGTATGAAGCTTAAATTTGGAGCTCTAATAGAGTTTTGAGAGAGAGAGCTTTGGGAGAGAAAGAGGTCAGCTTGGAAGGGAAGAAGACGATGAGTTTTTTTTTTCTTTTCCTTTCTTTTTTTATGTCTTAGGAAGACAAAAAAAAAATAATTTAATTAATTTATTAATTATAGGTTTTATAGCATCATGCATGATGTCATGCACGATGTCATCTTCCTTCACTTTTTTATTTTCTCTCTTTTTTTTTCTATTAGTTTTTTAATTTAATTCTCGATTCCGAAATTTTCTTTTCTCGGATTTTATTTGACATTTAGGTCAGGAGTTAGCTCTCGGAGTCAATTGACCAAATTGCCCCTCGCCGGTTCATCCCGATTTGCAAATAATTTAATATTTCTTCCGGCTCCCTGACCTAATTATTTGACTGGCTTAACAGTTCTTTTTCATGATTTTCTCTTTTCCACTGTGTTTATAATGGTCCTAAGGACCGCGGTGTCACATTTTACGATTCAAAATTTGAGCTTAAAATGACACCGTAGTCCTTCCTGAGAAGGTCACCAATCGCTTTGACTCTCGGCTCGTTTAACTTCTTATGTTCTGTTATTCTTATTTATACTTAACTAATTGGCAATTGCTAATTATTTGGGTTTAAAGCTTATCTAGTTGTCTTAAGTATAGTTCTAATCCCCTTAATTGTCCGGACCGACACCGGTCAACGGAACAGTGAAATATACCAGGCTATAAAAATAGGGGTGTTACAATTCTCCCCCCTTTAAAATAAATTTCGTCTCGAAATTTTACCTGGTATCAATCTCTGAACAGTTATGGGTGCTGTCTCCTCATGTCCTCCTCTCATTCCCAAGTAGCCTCCTGGCCCGAATGATGGTTCCACAGCACTTTCACTAATGGTATTTGCTTGTTCCGTAGCTGCTTCACCTCATAAGCCAGAATCTCTATGGGTTCTTCCTCATATGTGAGATCTGGATTCACTTCAATTTCCTCTACCGGTAGTACATGAGATGGGTCTGATTGATACGTTCTCAACATAGACACATGGAAGACATTATGTGTCTTCTCCAACTCTGGAGGTAGTGCCAACCGATAAGCCAAAGGACCCACTCTTTCCAGAACCTCATATGGCCCAATGAAACGAGGACTTAGTTTACCCTTTCTGCCGAATCTCATAATTCTCTTCCAAGGGGAAACCTTGAGGAATACTTTCACACCCACTGCATACTCAATATCCCTTCTCTTCAGATCAATGTAGGACTTCTGATGGTCTAATGCAGTCTTAAGTCGATCTCTAATCAACCTGATCTTCTCTTCAGTTTGCTAAACAATTTCAGGTCCAATCATCTTTTTTTCACCCACGTCATCCCAACACAATGGGGTTCTACATTTTCTGCCATACAAAGCTTCATATGGAGGCATCTCAATGCTTGATTGGTAGCTGTTGTTATAAGCAAACTCAATCAAAGGCAAGTGTGTGTCCCAACTGCCCTCAAACTCAATCACACAAGCCCGTAGCATGTCCTCCAAGATCTGAATTACCCTCTTAGATTGGCCATCTGTCTATGGGTGGAATGTAGTACTGAAGTTCAATCTAGTTCCTAGGGCTCTCTGAAGACTACCCCAGAATCTAGAAGTGAATCTAGGATCTCTGTCTGATACGATGGATACTGGCACTCCATGCAGTCTCACTATCTCATCAATGTACAACTTGGCCAATCTTTCTAAACTGTAATCCATCCGAACTGGCAGAAAATGAGCAGACTTAGTCAGTCTGTCAATAATGACCCATACTGCATCATGGCTCTTCTGTGTCCTCGGAAGTCCCATCACAAAATCCATCGTTATTCTCTCTCATTTCCATTCTGGTACTGGTAGTGGATGTAACAACCTAGCGGGTACTTGATGCTCTACCTTTACTTGCTGACAAGTTAGGCATTTGGAAACAAATTCTGCCACATCTCTTTTTATACCCATCCACTAGTAATGCTCCTTTAGCCCTCTATACATTTTTGTGCCACCAGGGTGTATGGCAAAAGGAGACTCATGTGCTTCCTTCAAAATGATCTGCCTCAAATCAACATCATTAGGAACACACATTTTGCCTTGGTGTAGCAGTAGACCATCATCTCTGATTGAGAATTCTGGTTTCTTACCCTGCCGGACTTCTTCCAATACCTTCTGATACTTCTGATCATTCTGAGCAGCCATTCTGATCTGATCACTTAATACTAGTTGTACATGCCATGTAACTATTGTCTGCCCCTCATCATTAATCTCTAAGCTGGCATACAATGATCTTAACTCATTTACCATAGACAAAGGAGTAACTCGTAGACTTGCCATAGTCTTACGACTTAAGGCGTCAGCCACAACATTAGCTTTCCCTGGCTGATAGTCTATCAGACAATCATAGTCTTTTATCAACTCTAACCATCTCCTTTGTCTCAAATTCAGCTTTTTCTGGGTGCCCAAATACTTCAAACTCTTATGATCTATGTAGATGTAACATTTCTCCCCATACAAATAGTGTCTCCAGATCTTAAGAGCAAACACTATAGCTGCAAGCTCCAAATCATGTGTCAGATAATTCCTCTCATGCGGTTTCAGCTGGCGTGATGCATAGGCAATGACATTTTGATCTTGCATCAATGCACAGCCTAACCCATTGTGAGAAGCATCACTGTAAACTGTGTATTCTTTACCCGGGGTAGGTAAAGTCAGGACTGGAGCTTCAGTCAAACATTTCTTCAATTCATCAAAGCTCTGTTGGCATTTATCCATCCACTGAAATTTCACATCTTTTTTAAATAGCTTGGTCAATGGAGATGCCAACATGGAGAATCCCTTCACAAACCGATGGTAGTATCCAGCTAAACCCAAAAAACTGCGAATCTCCATGATATTTCTGGGTGGCCTCTAATTAAGGACAGCTTCAATCTTACTTGGATCTACCTTGATGCCCTCTTCTGATACTACATGCCCCAAGAAAGATATTTCCTTCAGCCAAAATTCACACTTCGACAATTTGGCATATAGCTGTTTCTCCCTCAAAGTCTGTAGTACAATCCGCAGATGTCTATCATGCTCTTCTGCATTCCTCGAATAGACCAATATATCATCTATAAATACCACAACAAATTGGTCGAGGTATGGTCTGAAGATAGTGTTCATCAGATCCATAAAAGCAGCCGGAGCATTAGTTAACCCGAATGGCATGACCAAAAACTCATAATGGCCATAGCGGTTTCTAAAGGCAGTTTTAGAAATACTCTGCTCTTGTATTTTCAGCTGATAATAACCTGATCTCAAGTTAATTTTGGAGAACACAGCTGCACCCCTCAACTGATCAAACAAGTCATCAATGCGAGGCAATGGATATCTATTCTTTATTGTCACCTTATTCAATTGCCGATAATCAATACATAAGCGGAGAGTGCTATCCTTCTTCTTAACAAACAACACTGGCGCTCCCCAAGGTGACACACTGGGGCGGATAAAGCCCTTGTCAAGTAGCTCTTGCAATTGTACTTTCAACTCTTTCAATTCTGCAGGTGCCATTCTATATAACTTTATGGAGATTGGGTCCACACCAGGCATAACATCAATCTCAAACTGCACTTCTCTTTCTGGAGGTAATCTTGATAACTCATCAGGAAACACATCCGGAAAGTCACATACAGTAGGGATGTCCCTCAGTGCTGGGCTCCCCACTTGGGTGTCTATCACATGTGCCAAGTATGCTTCACACCCCTTTCTGATCATCCTTCTGGCTAGTGCAGCCGAAATGATGTTTGATGGCAATAAATGTCTCTCCCCATGTATTACCACATCACCGTACAAAGGGAGACCAAAAGTGACTGTCTTCAGTCTATAGTCAATCATGGCATGATGCCTGGCTAACCAATCCATGCCCAAGATAATATCATACCCTCTGAAAGGCATTTCAATCAAATCTGACAAAAAACCATGTCCTTGGATCACCAAAGGACAGTCTCTATAAATTCTGTTGACCCGGACCTCTTGTCCTAACGGACTAGTTACTAGCACTTCAAAACCCATTTGCACACATGGAACAGCAAGTGAACTGACTATGCTAGCACTAACATATGAATGGGTTGAACCTGGATCAAACAATACAAATACTTCTTGATCAAAGATAGAAAATGTATCGGCTACCACATTGGAAGTCTCAGCCTCTTCTCACTGTCTCATCGTGTAGACTCTGGCTGAAGCACTTCCTTATGCTGACTGACCAATCGTACCCTGACTGCCTGAAGCAGTGCCTCTACCTGTGCCTCTTCCTCTGCCAATAGACTGTGAACCTCTGGAAGCAAGACTCTGAATAGATCCTTCGGCAATAGTAGGAGCTAGACCATATTTAGGAGCGCTGGTGCAGTCTCTTGCTAAATGGCCCTTGCCTCCACAGTTAAAACAGGCTCCAGTGGCCCAATAGCATTCCCCCATATGCATCTTGCCACAAGTCTCACAGGGGCGGGCAGAATATGAACCCCTACTCGACTGCTGACCAGACCTAGGGGGTCTCTGTCCAGAAAATCTGCCCCTACCAAATCTTCCATCTCGACCCCTGCTGGGTCCACTAAATTTCTTCTTTTTCCCAGAAGTACCACCAGAACTCTGTTCAACTGATTTTTCCCCTTTGTCTTTCTCTGATTTCTCAGCTTTCTCTGATTTTTCTTTTACTAGGGTTGCTTCTGATTCAATTCTCTCCAGCTCAAGTGCTTGAGACATAAGTTCTGAAAAATTGCTGTGTCTAAATCCCACTACTTGTATTCTCAAACTAGGCTTCAAACCAGTCTCAAATCTCTTACATCTTGCCTTGCTGGTAGAGAGGAGACTCCCTGCATAGTGACTCAAGCAGGAGAACTCCCTCTCATACTCTGCCACTGATCGGTTCCCTTATTTCAAACTCAAAAATTCTTGCAATTTCTGATCAACATATGCACCTAGGATGTATTTCTATCTGAATTCTCTGATAAAGTCATCTCAGGTCAGTACTGGTGGTTCAGCTAAGTTGTGGGGGATAGTCTTCCACCAATCATACGCATCCCCTTACAGTAGAGACACAAAGTATTCAAACTTCAGTTCATCTTGGTAGTACAGCTTCTTAAATACTCTGTCCATTCTTTCAAGCCATTGCTCTGCCTCTAAAGGGTCCACTGTACCCTTAAATTCTGTAGCCCCATACTTCAATAACTTATCATACTGTCTGGCTGGAGGCAGTGGTTGTGCCACGGGTGTCTGGGGTGAAGCTTGAGCAGGCATACCCCCAGCCATTTATTGAAACATCACAGCCATCTGCTGTGCAAACTGTGCAGGAAACTGTGGCATTTGTGGGGCTGGTGCTACAGATCCACTGACATTCTGTAAAGCTAGGGCTTCCCCTTGTGCCTCAGCTTCAACAGACTGCTCAACTGAGCGATCCCCTTCTTCCATTTTAGTCTGAAGTTAGGGTATCTCCTGAACAAGTAACACATGGAGATTTCCCTCTGTTAGTTCATATTTATGATGTAATGCACTATATGTAACAAATATGGACATTGAGCAGTTGTACTTAACAAAGAAAAGACACAAATTCTCAAGTTAAAACATACTTCAAAAATTTTGCTCTGATACCACTAAAACATGTCACACCTTACCCCTCTGTAAGGTATAACATGATCCCATAGAATACCTAATGAACTACCACACTTCACCTACCGATAACTCATTAAGTACCCTACAAGAGATTTTAAAACAATTTTCTTACTTTTTATAAGTGGTGAGCATTTTATAATAGGTATTTAAAACCTTTAATTAAAATTAAAACTAGTTAATATTTTTGGTCCATTTTATTTTTCCATAAATTTTATAAAAATTTTGCCAGAGTTCCGTCTATATTTTGAGAAAACAGTTCTTCAAATACCTGAAAAAAAAAAAAAAAGACACTTCCAATAATTTTTCAACCACTGCTTCAAATTCGTACTCAATCTCAACCAATTTATCAACACATTTATCAACTTCCAAATTTCAAATCCACTATCAAATGATCATCAAAATACTAGCAATCCATTTCATTCAAATTAAATAAAATAGTTCTATTCATTTTTCATTAAGGACAAAAAAATTTATATACATCATTACAAAATTTACATTAAGAGAAATTCAACTAAAATTTATTACAAACTTTACACAAGCTTTATACAAGCTGCTCAAGACCAAATTTACATGTCCATACATTTATGTGCAATACATACATCAAAATAAATATTTACAATCAGGGTATAAATTATACCCGATAACTTCAAGCCGGTAGGTCCTCAAATCCTCAGCAGCTCAGTCTACTGCTCCTCTAGTCTCTAAATCTGCGACAGCAATAAAAGCTATCGTTGAGTACTAAGACTCAGTGGTGCACAACATACTAAAATAATCTTTATGCAGAATTAAAATCATATTTATTCAAAAATTGAACTGAACATGAGCATTAAATACAAAACATGAATTATGAGACTTTAATGCAAACAATTTCATTTTGAAATATCAAATCACATTTCATAAAACCCACAGTTACATCATGCCATTCGAAACAAATATAATCTCAATAGCCAGAGGCTAAAGAGAAATCACATCACAAGGCTAGCTAGCTCAAATATATGGATATCCATTCAAGTTCCTCTTCTACTGGCACACCTCAACACTTCATCCAGAGAAGGAATCAAAATTCGAAACTGATTACCCTCACTAGTCATGCTAGTGAGTTGTTCAAATATATGGTCATGACACTGTGGTTTCAAAACTTATCTTAACAATTTGCTAAACATTGCCATTTCAAACATACACAATATCATACAACAATTTAGATCAAAAGCATCATAAATACTGTCACAATTCACTTTTTCAAATTATTCAAAATAATATGCAACAAATAATTTATAGGAATTATACGTTGTGCACAAACCTCAAGCGAGTCGCCTCTTGGCCTTGACTCGTTTCCTCGGGTTCTTTCCCGGTGTTCTTTTCAACTGAAACACACAATTTCACAGTGTTTCAGTACCATAACTTAACATAAATCCAAAAATAAATTTAACTTCACTTTTACCTAGCTCTAATGTGCTAAACTCAATGTTCTTTAAATTTTGTGTTTCGGGGTTACTATTCACTACACTATTCAAGTCAAATTATTGACTTTTTAAAGCTTAATAGGTATCGGAATTCCAACTGCACCCATATACCATATTTTGGTCACTAAATTTGTTGGTTTTGGTTGTTTACTCAAATTCTAAGTCTTTTAGGCAAATTTGAAAAATTTTCAGTTTTGGTGTCTAATGTTGCACTGTTCCATTGGTCACTTTATTGTTGGAATTTGGCAAACTTTCTTCATAGAAAATGTTTCCTATTGTCTTAAGTTTATTGTCCCTTTTGAATCACTCCAATTGGAGTTTTGTAGCTCAAGTTATAGCCATTTGAACCATGGCTACCGGATTAGACTCAACCCAGATTTTCTAGGCAATTTTGGTCCTGGTAGTTTTAGGTCACCAAATTGGGGTGGCCAAATGACTTGGTTAATGGCATAATTTGGGTTTGTGTTCTGCATGAAAGTTTTAGGTCTATATCTCATCTAACCACTGGTAAAATTTCAGGTCATTTAGACCTTCCTAGCTCAAGTTATGGCCAAATGAACAAACACTGTTCATTTGGTCAGTTTGTACAGGGTAGACTGAGATTTTCCAAGTTTGGTCAATTTGTTCACTAGGTTTTGGTCACTTTTTGGGCATGCTTCCTAAATGAAAATTGTGTCATTTAGTGTCTATTTTCATTCCTAATTGGTCTCATACCAATTGGACTTGTAGATTTTCATTTTTGGTCCCTCAAAGGTAACTACTCAATCCGAATTTGGTTTTGGTTCAAACACTTCTAACACACTTCATTAGGTCACAAATGACCATTTCTCACTTCACATTAGGTCAAAGACATCATTTACCACTTCCTCACATTTTTGTCTCTAAACCCTAAGTCCAAAACCCTAGTTCACAAATTCTTGCATTTAGCTACTTTCAAAGCCTTAAACCATAATAACTAAACTACTTAAGGTTCATATTCCCATCCAAATTAATCAAACCATGCAATAACACTCCCATACACGTGCTGGTCGAAATTCACTCATGGTCCCTCAATAAATTTTTCTTTTATTTAAAGTTTATTTACAAGTTCAATAAGTTAGAAATGTAAGAATCAAAGTAAAATTGTCAAGTTTGCTTACTAACCTTTTTAGGTGTCCTTTTCCTCTTCTTATTTCTCCTCCTTTCTTCTTCTTTTTGTAGACAATAGCTAAATCAAAGGTCTAGGTTAAGATTTACTTAAGGACTTTAGGGGAATTTATGGTTAATTTGGGGTGCATGAAGCTTAAATTTAGAGCTCTAATGGAGTTTTGAGAGAGAGAGCTTTGGGAGAAAGAGAGGCCGGCTTGGAAGGGAAGAAGACAATGAATTTTTTTTTTCTTTTCCTTTCCTTTTTTATGTCTTAGGAAGACCAAAAAAAATCAATTTAATTAATTTATTAATTATAGGTTTTATGGCATCATGCATGATGTCATGCATGCTGTCATCTTCCTTCACTTTTTCATTATCTCTCTTTTTTTTTTCTTTTAGTTCTTTAGTTTAATTCTTGATTCTGAAATTTTTTTTTCTCTGATTTTATTTAACAATTAGGTCAGGAGTCAGCTCTCGAGGTCAATTGACCAAATTGCCCCTCGCCGGTTCATCCCGGTTTGTAAATCATTCAATATTTCTTTCGACTCCCTAATCCAATTATTTGACTGGCTTAACAGTTCTTTTTCGTGATTTTCTCTTTTCCACTATGTTTATAATGGTCCTAAGGACCGCGGCGTCATATTTTACGGTTCGAAATTTGAGTTTAAAATGACTTCGCAGTCCTTCCCGAGAAGGTCACCCATCGTTGTGACTCTCGGCTCGTTTAACTTCTTATGTTCTGTTTTTCTTATTTATACTTAACTAATTGGCAATTACTAATTATTTGGGTTTAAGGCTTATCTAGTTGTTTTAAGTATGGTTCTAATCCCCTTAATTGTCCGGACCGACACCGGTCACCGGAACAGTGAAATATACCAGGCTATAAAAATAGGGGTGTTACAGTAGATGTGCCTAAGACTGCATTTAGAACCCAGTATGGGCATTATGAATTCCTTGTGATTCCATTTCGGTTAACAAACGCTCCAGCAGCATTCATGGGCCTGATGAACCATATCTTCCATCCATACTTAGATCGGTTCGTAGTGGTCTTCATTGATGATATCCTTGTGTATTCCAAGGATAAAGCAGAACATGATGAGCATTTGAGAATTGTTCTGCAGACTCTAAAAGAGAAGAAACTGTATGCTAAATTGTCCAAGTGTGAGTTCTAGTTGAATGAGATTGCATTCCTTGGAAATGTAGTATCAGCTAAAAGGATTAGAGTGGATTCCAAGAAGATTGAAACAGTGATGGAATGGAAGCCTCCCAGAAATACAACTGAGATCAGAAGTTTCTTGGGGTTAACTGGATATTATAGAAGATTTGTAAAGGGATTTTCCCTGATAGCTGCTCCAATGACCAAATTACAACACAAGAATATGAAATTTGACGAGAATGACAAGTGTCAACCTAGTTTTGAGAGGCTGAAGGCTATGTTGACAGAGGCACCAATGTTAACACAGCCATTGTCTGGAAAAGACTTTGTAGTCTACAGTGATGCCTCACATAATGGGTTAGGGTGTGTACTCATGCAAGAAGGGAAAGTGGTCGCATATGCTTCCAGGCAATTAAGGCCACATGAAAAAAATTACCCTACTCATGATTTAGAGTTAGCAACAATTATCTTCGCATTGAAGATATGGAGGCATTACTTGTATGGAGAAAAATGCTACATATACACAGACCATAAGAGTCTAAAGTATTTGCTAACCCAAAAGGAACTTAATTTGAGATAGAGGCGATGGATTGAATTCCTGAAAGATTATGATTGTGTGATTGACTACCACCCTGGGAAAGCAAATATAGTCGCTGATGCTATAAGCAAAAAATCTATTATAGCATTAAGATCTTTGAATGCCCAACTGTCCTTAAATCATGATGGAGTTATTTTGGCTTAGTTGCAAGTGAAGCCGAATCTATTACAACAGATACAGGATGGGCAGAAGACAGATGAGAAATTAATGACTGTTATGGGCAAAATCACTGAGGGAAAGGAAACTAAATATGAAATGAAAGAAAATGGGTGCCTGTGCTATAAAGAAAAGTGTGTGTTCCAGATGATAAATAATTGAAAACCAGTATTCTGAGAGAAGCACATAATAGTGTGCATGCTATGCACCCAGGAAGCATAAAAATGTACCATGAATTGAAACTCCGATACTGGTGGCCAGGTATGAAGAAGGACATAGTTGACTATGTAACTAGATGCTTGACATGTCAGCAAGTCAAAGTAGAACATCAAGTTCCATCAGGTTTGTTACAGCCCATAAACATACTTGAATGGAAATGGGACCGAGTCACTATGGACTTTGTCAGTGGTCTACCTCTCACTCAGAAGAAGCATGATGCAGTATGGGTGATTGTGGATAGGTTGACTGTAACACCCCTATGTTCGGTAGTGCGTTCTACTGTTCCTATGACTAGTGTTGTCCGGACAGCTAGGATACCTAGAACTACACTTCGATATGAGTGAGGAAACATAAAATAATGAAATACAAGAAAAGAAAATACAAGAAAAATAAAGGAAAAATAATAGCAATGAAATGTAACCAAGTTAAACGAGCCGAGAATCCTAGCGATGGGTGACTGCACCGAGAAGTTGCGGCGTGGACTGTTGACTAGCCCTAGACCGCGGGGAACCCTGGAAAATATTTTTAGGACTTAAATAGACACCTAATGAAGTATAAATACCATTAGAAATATCAAAAAAAAATTAATTAATTAGTATAAAGAAAAGTGAGAAATCGAAAAACGGACAAAACTCGGTGTTACCAAAAAATCGGGAATGCAACCCAAACAGGGGCATTGTGGTCATTTGACACCCTGAGTTGTCTTTTGACCTAAATGTCCATTAAAAATACATGATATTACACTTGGAAAATATAATGAAAAATTAAATTAGTGGTGCTTAATGTAAATAGCAATAATGGGGAGTTAAATGTGGGAAAATGAAACTTATGAATAAAATAATATTAAACAACCCTTAGTGCTCCACTCACCCACCAAAGTGGACCACTTATTCATCAATTTGGACAGCAGATTCAACTTCATCTTCAAGCTCTCAAATTCAGCCAAAATTGCTCCTAACAAACCTCCATTGCCGCATTACTTGGAAGCTCCATGCATGTGAGATTCAAGCTCCTTTCTTGGCACTTTCCTTCATTAAAGATTGTCCATACACCTTGGGCAGTAGATAGGCAACAAGAAGACCAAGTTTTGGAGAGGTTTTGAAGAGTTTCCAAAGTGGTAAGTTTGTGTTTTTGGTTATTGCTTCATTAAAGTTAGTAAGAATGTTATGGATACTTGAATTATGGAGAGATTTTTGAGGTTTGATGTTTAAAGGGAGAGGTGTATTTTTGGCAGCCATGGAAACTCCTTAAGGACAGTTTATTATTGCTTGTAAATGGTAGATTAAAGGGTTGATTATGTATTTATATGTGTAGGAATAAATTAGGTGATGTATACTAAGTATATTGTGAATGTGTACTTGAATTTGGAAGCTTGGACATTAATGGAGAGAGGTGTATGAATCGACAGCTTGAATGGTCAACCACAAAAATGTTATTTCATGTTTGGTTTATAGAATATTAATGTTGAATTGTGGTACTTGTTATGGCAGCTTGTGTATATGTATGATGGTGTGAGGTTGGACATGTAAATGAGCTAGGTTAGGTGATTGAATTGTTGTAATTTGAGCTTGAAAAATTCTGTACTATATGGTGCATATTGAGTGTGATTATAAGCTGCCAAAATGACCAACAATATGTTGTGAAATGTGTTTAGGTTATGGTACAAACCAGAATTGGCATGAATGTGTAGTTTGGTAAGTGTTAAAAGTGTCCTTTGATGAGTAATGAATAAAATGCAATAGGGCAGTTTATGTTATGGGCCTAGAACCTTAAGTGTGTGGCTCCAATTGGTATGAGACCAATTGGAGGTGAATCTAGGCACAAAAAGTGCCAACTTTCATGAAGGAAGCTTACCAAAATTCTGCTTGTAAGGTAACTTGAAAAATGACCAAATCCGGATTAATGCAATTAAGGCCTAAAAATTGACCATTTGGGCAGCAGTTAGTGTTTTGGCCATAACTCACTCAAAACAGGTCTAATTGACCTCAAACTTTTACGATGAATAGTTAAGACCTATATCTACAAGTCTTATCAAGACACTAAAGCCCAGAAATGACCATAGGCAAGTCAAAAAGCTTGCAAAAGTTCGGGTCCAAAAACTGGCCGAACCAAAATTGACCTAAAATGACTTAAAGTGACCAATTTTGGTACATTCTGACCAGCAATAGTAAAATGACTATAACTTGGTCTAGTAAACTCAGAATGACCTGAAATTTTGCCCCGCGTGCAATAAGACATAGATCTACAAGTTTGTAGTTTCGACCAAAACCCAAAAACCGAGAGAACTAGGTCGTCCGACTAGGTCAAATTAGTATCCCGGAATCCAGTAAATTGCAATAAAACGCAATATACGTGGAAATGAATTGGGTAACATGTACCAACCCTAAAAGACTACAAATGTGACATATTGGTAACATTAAAACCTAATTCACCTAGAACGCATCAAGGGTCGACATATTAGGTTGACTAAGCAAATAATAGAATTCAGTGAATTAATTATCAAGCATTATCGTTAGAGACAGTTTGAATGAGTACTGAAACACTTCAAATTGTGTTTCTCAGTTAGCAAGGACTCAGGGAAAGGGAAGAAAACACTGAGTCAGAGCCAAGAGACAGTTATTAGAGGTTTGTGCACAATAGTTATTTCTTTTGAATTTTTCAATTGAAATAAATTATGATTATTTATATGTTATTGTTTTAAATTGTGTTTGTGCACAATATTTATTTCTTTTGAATTTTTCAATTGAAATAAATTATGATTAATTGCATGTTATTGTTTTAAATTGTGTTTGTGCACAATAATTTTGATTTCTTATTTTCTACTTAAAAATTTATTTGAACATTATATTTTTAAATTGTGTCTGCGCACAATACTTTTATATTCACTGCTTTTACTAGTAAATTTATTTGGAGAAATGAGATATGAATAATTTTTTATTGTTTTGGCTTTGAGAATCTTATTTGAAAATTATTGTGTTGCCTACTTTGCAAATGGAAATTTTGAGATAAAATATGATTTGTGATTTGTATGAAATATTTAAATATTGTGGTTTGGAATTGTTTTGATTCACACTTGGCATGACACTGTTACTATGTTCCTCCTCTATTTATGGGGTGAGTGTGATTATATTCCTCCCTCTTTGACTTATCAGTCTGGGGTGAGTGTGATTATTTTCCTCCCTCTCTGGTTTACCAGTTGAGGTTATAGATCGGATGAGTACTCATTAGCTAGCTAGCCACCTCCCTCATTGATTTAGATTAGTGGGGTTGTAGATTGCTTTGTCGTGGTGTACAACACGGCATTGATCGAAAATTTTGTGTCATGGCTTAAGTTGTGTATGAATTGGCAATACTGTGTTTATTAAATTATTTGACTCAAAATTTTTCTATAATGAGCTTTGATAATTTGTGAAATGTAATTGTGCAGCATTTAAATTGTGTTATTGATTTGCAAAACTGTGTTATTCAGTTATTTGATCAAATTGTGTTATTGATGGGCAAAACTGTGTTATTCAGTTATTTGATAAAATTGTGTTATTCATTGGCAAAACTGTATTATTCAGTTATTTGATCAAATTGTGTTATTGATTGGCAAAACTGTATTATTCAGTTATTTGATCAAATTGTGTTATTGATTGGCAAAACTGTATTATTCAGTTATTTGATCAAATGGTGTTATTGATTGGCAAAATTGTATTATTCAGTTATTTGATTAAATTTGTGTTATATGAACTTTGTAAATTGTGAAATGGAATTGTGAACTATTTGATTTGTGAATTGTCAATAAAAGATTTATGTGTCTCATTTTAAATTGTTATTGTGCAACACTGAGTAAATTTTACTCAGCGATAGCTTTTCATTGCTGTCGCAGGTAGACAGACTGACAGGGCAGCAAACTAGGCTGCTAGTACTACACTGAGAGATCATCGGGTATATTGAGTATACCATAGTTTGCATTTTGTATTGTAATGTATGTTCACTGTATGTATATAATGTTCTTGGTTTTGAGCAGTTGTAAATTTAAAATTGTACCTTGAAGTTGTAAAATGAATTGTGAGTTGTTTTAGCTTGTAAATTTTGTACTATATTTCTTTTATCTCAGCTTTAAAAATACTGAAAAATTATTGTGGATTTGTGTGATTAAATGTTAGAGTTGAGATTGAGAAATATATTTGAAGTGCTTTTTTTTATATAGGTTTTTGGAAGAACTGTTTTATTCAAAATACAGATGGCATTCCGCCAAAATTTTTACAGAAATTGTTAATTCTTCAAATGTGTTAGCTGTTTCACTTCAGTTCAAAAAAGTTTTTAACACCTGTAAATAGTACTCACCACTATAAAAGAAGTAAGAAAAGTTTTAAAATCCCTTGTAGTGTATTTAATGGGTTATCAGTAGACGAAGTTGGTAATTCATTAGGTATACTACGGGATCATGTTATGCCTTACAGAGGGGTAGGGTGTGACATTGACCAAATCAGCACATTTTCTGCCAGTCAGAATTGACTATTCACTGGAAAAGCTAGCAGAATTGTACATCAGTGAGATAGTTAGACTATATGAAATTCCGCTTTCCATTATATCTGATAGAGACCCGAGATTTACATCTAGATTTTGGAAGAAATTACAAGAATCCTTGGGCACACAACTCCATTTTAGTACGGCTTTTCATCCTTAAATGGATGGACAGTCAGAAAGAATAATCCAGGTAAATTCTAAAACTCATTGAGTTATTGTAAACAATAATTGAACTGATAATGATAATAATAACCGAACATATGTGGTAGGTCCTCGAGGATATGCTGAGAAGTTGTGTTATTGAGTTTGAGAAAAGTTGGGACAGATACCTTCCACTGGCAGAATTTGCATACAATAATAGCTATCAAGCTAGTATACAAATGGCACCCTATGAAGCACTGTATGGGAGAAAATGCAGAACACCTGTGTGTTGGACTGAGTTGGGTGAAGATAAGCTAGTGGGGTCAAACCTGATAAAATAGACAGAGGAAAAGGGGAAATTGATAAAGGCCAATTTGAAAGTTGCCTTAGACCGATAAAAATCTTATGCTGACTTTAAAAGAAAGGACACTGAGTATGAAGTTAGCGAGAAGGTATTTCTCAAAGTATCATTGTAGAAGAAAGTGTTGAGATTCGGGAAAAAGGGAAAATTAAGCCCTAGGTTTATTGGCCCATATGAAGTTATTAAATGTGTGGGACCAGTAGCCTACAGATTAGCCTTACCACCTGAGCTGGACAAGACACATAATGTGTTCCATATCTCGATGCTCAGAAGATACAGACCAGATCCTTCACATGTTATCTCAGCAGAAGAAATTGTAGTACAACCTGACCTGACATATGAAGAAGAACCAATTAAAATGTTGGCATGGGAGGTAAAAGAGCTAAGAAACAAAATAATTCCACTAGTGAAAATCCTATGGAGACACCACAACACGGAAGAGGCAACATGGGAGAGCGAGGAGACAATGAGGCAACAGTTCCCTCAGCTCTTCACATTGGGTAAATTTCGAGGATGAAATTTTTATTTAGAGGGAAAGAGTTGTAACATCCCCACCGTATGTATTATGTACGTTCTGTTGCTCCAGTGGCCAAATATCAGTCCAGGCAAGTCAGGATGTCTGGAACTACACTTTGGTGATAGTGAACAGACATATAATGATGAAATAAATAAAAAGAAAATACAAGAAAAATCAAAAAAAAAATGAAAGAGAGAAAATGAAGCTAAGTTAAACGAGCCGGCACTGCAGTAATGGGTGACCACACTGGGAAGGCCGTTGCTGACCCCAGGACTACGGGGAACCCTCAGAATTTAATTTGAGACATAAATAAAGGTTTATTGAAATGTAATTGACACTAGAAATATCAAAGAAAAATTAATAAATTAGTATAAAGAAAAACAAAAAATCGAGAAACACACAAAAATCAGTGTTACCAAAAAATCGGGAATATAACCTGAAGTGGGGTATTTTGGTCATTTGACACCTAGAGTTACCTTTTGACCTCAATGTCCATTAAAAATAAATGATATTGCACTTAGAAAATGTCATAAAAAAATTAAATTGTGACACATTATGTAAATAGTGAAAAAGGGAAGATAAATGTGTAAATAATGGAACTTGAAATAATTAAACATTTAACTTAAAGTTAGTGCTCCACTAACTCAAACCTTTGGACACCTATCTAAGCCATTTGTGGGCAGAATCACCATCTTCAACTTTGAAAGAAAAACCAGCCAAAGTGAATCATCACTGAAAGAACTCCATAGCCGGCCATGGAAGGACCTCCATGCAACCCCATTCCAAGCATCCTTTCCACTTGATTCCTTCATTAAAGCTTACCTACTTACATTGGGAAAGATATTGGCAACAAGGAAAATAAGATTTGGTGAAGTTTTGATAAGCTTCAAAAGTAGTAAGTGTCCAAAACCTCTCCCTTGCTTTAGTAAACCTTGTGTTTAGGTTGAGGTGAGTATTTTGGTGAAGAGAAATGAAGAAAATCTTGAGAAATGAAATGGTCCATTTTTGGCAGCCATGAATGTTTGTTGTATTTGAATTTCTCTTACCTCTAATGGATGGAAATTAAGGTTGATTAACTCAAATGGAAGATGTAGTAAGTTAAAATCTAAGTATGTGCATGTAGTGCTTGAATTAAGGGTGTGAAATGGAACCTTAATGCTTTGAGCAAACTACCATGTTTGGCAGCCCATAATAGCATGAATTTGTGTGTGAATATGAAGTTTGTTAATGAAATATGATAGTGTTCAATTGTGGGCAGCATGTGTAGGTGATATTGAAGTATGAGTATGTTAAAGTGTATGTGTAATATTGACATTGAGATATGTTGAATTTTGGTGGAAGTGAATGTTGAACTTAATGGTGAATTGTGTGTATTGAGCACTTGAATGTTCCGCCCAAAAATTGTTGCTAGAATTGTGTACAAAATATATATGGAAGTTTCATTGATTGAATATTGAAGTAATGAAGAGGAGAAGGAATATCAAATTGAAAGTGTATGTGTTTTGTGCAGGTTGTGTATCGATGGCAGTACTTAAATTAGGTCATAAGTGTCAAACTGTGAACCCACTTGGTATGAGGCCAATGGAATGTGAAACTAGACACCAAATAGGCCAACTTTCATGTAGAAATGTTGCTAAAATTATGCCTAGAAACTGACCTTAAAAATGACTAAATCCGAAATAGCAACCTTGCAGCCCAGATTTTTGACCATATGAACAGTAATCATTAGGATGACCATAACTCACTCAAAACAGGTCTATTTGACCTGAAATTTTTACCATGGATAGCTTAGACATAGAGATACAATTCTTATGAAGACACCAAAGCCCAGAAATGACCAGAACCAAGTCAAATAGCTTGCACAATTTTGGGTACCAAAACTGCCAGAACTAAAAGTGACCTAAAATTTACCAAATTTTGCACTAAAGGTGCAATCTGTCCAGCTTTAGTAAATTGACCATATCTTGGTCTATACAACTCAGAATGACCTGAAATTTTTCCCCGCGTGCAATAAGACATAGAGCTACAATTTTGCTTCTTTGACCAGAAGCTAAAAACCAAGAGAAATAGGACTTTAAGCTAGACCAATCTAGCACACCAAAATTTGAGAATTTGACATTTACATACAATGATGCTTGAAGCAATTTGGCAATGAATGCCAACTTGTAAAAATGGTAAATTGCACTATATGGGCAGCATATTGAATTACAATATGTGACATGTTGATACTAGAAACAACTTATCCATAGTACCTAAAAAGGTCAAATATGCATTGACTTATGAATTACATAATAGTTAGTAAACTCTAAAAATTGAAGAATTAAACAATTAATTTATAATGTGCCCTAGTTTGCCTAGTTGACTAGTTTGGATAGGTTGGCATGCCAATAGGATTCTGACAGCTGTTCTGTAAATGGCTTCATGCCATACTGTGTTTTTACGGCTTATTATACCGCACTGTGACTTTAATAGCCTACGGCTATACATATTGTGTATTTATTATTGGCTTATCGCCAGATTGACTATATGGCTTTTTAGCCACGCTATTTGCACACCGGAAGACACTTTGTGATCGATGGTGTGACGGCCCAAGGTACTAGGTACCCAGTGCCAGTATATCCATTTATCCAGTCTGGTCAGTATATAGGCTACACGGGCAGTAATTCAAGTACTATTAAATTCAACTACCTAAATCCAGTCTACTAACATACAGCGCCACCAAAATTTTGTAAAAACTTGATTTACTTTATTTTAGTGTATATTTCTTTATATTTGGCACCACTAAGCAAAATTGCTTAGCGCGTTTCTTTTGTAACGCGTAGGTATTGGAGACACAGCTGGGGAGCCCAGCAGACCTATGACCGGGTGAGACATTAGATCTGCACAGGAGTCCAGAGTCATCTGCACTGCATTGCATACATGGTAGGACTTAGGATATCTTATATTTTGTACTTTTGTTGTATTTTTAAAATTCGGTCTTGTATTTTGTAATATTATGAAAGCTCTAAAGTTTGTAATATCTTGTACATATTAAATAACATGGAGATTTTCTGGATATATTTAAATTATTATGGACTATATCATGGAAGTGTTTAATGACTGTAAAAGTCTATTGACTTTACTGAGAAATAGAGACTGTGAAATATTTGAGATTTTGATATTATCATATTAAACTGTTTTCAATAGGTTTGGAAGGACAGTTTGTCCGAAATATAGACGACACCTTGCCAAATTTTTATTACCAATCTTGAAACTCTGATTTTATCAAAGTATGAAAATAGTATCAATATAATATGAATATTACATAAAAGACTTCTTAAAATCAAATTGAGCTCAGGAAATGAAATAATCACAAACTAGGTGTTCCGGCACGCCGTGTAGCACGCCTTGTTCGGCTATACTGTAGACGGGAGAGGGGTGTTACA
Source organism: Hevea brasiliensis (assembly GCF_030052815.1). Taxonomy (NCBI): domain Eukaryota; kingdom Viridiplantae; phylum Streptophyta; class Magnoliopsida; order Malpighiales; family Euphorbiaceae; genus Hevea; species Hevea brasiliensis. The sequence goes on along the minus strand of NC_079506.1, from coordinate 56,244,540 downwards.
TTTAGTGGTATCAGAGCACGGTTTAGGTGTTTCTAGACCTAGATAGATTGCATATCATGCATTACATTGTAAGTGTTAAGATGACTCTAATGCTGATCTTTTGATTTGTTTTGTTATTTTGATCAGAATATGGACTCCACATCACAGAGAGCGATCGATGAGGAAGTGGAAAGTCATGCTCCATCTATGACTAAACCAAGAGACAGGAGGGAACCTGCTCCTCCAGTACCAAATGCACGAGCCACATTTCAGCAAATGGTTGAGTTCTTTAGACAGATGGCAGAAGTTATACCACCACCAACACCTCCACACCAAAAATCTCATATGGAGAGACTCAGGAAGTTTGGAGCAGTAGATTTTCTGGGCAAAAGGGAAGATGATTCTGTCACAACTAAAAACTGATTGGACAGAACTGGAAGAGTCTTGAAACAACTTCATTGTACTCCAGAGTAGAATTTGGAAGGTGCTGTATCACTACTACAAGATGATGCATACCAATGGTGGGATACAGTAACTAGTGAGGTGCCACCAGAATAGATAACTTAGGATTTCTTTCTCACTGAGTTCAGAAAGAATTATGTGGGCAGTGTATACCTGGAAGAGAAGAGAAGGGAGTTTATTACCTTATGCCAGAGACAGCTGACAGTGGCTGAATATGAAAGAGAATTTATCAGACTGAGCCACTATGGGTGGGAAATAGTCCCTAATAGGGCAAAGAGATGCAAGAGATTTGAGGAAGGACTCAATGATAACATTAAAATAATGATTATAGCCTTGGGGATTATAGGGTTTGCCAAGTTAGTGGAAGCTGCACTAAAGGTTGAAAAAGTTAGAATGAATGAGCAAAACAGAAGGGACAGACAGTAGAAAAGAGGTCAGGGTCAGACCGATACATCTTCTGCCCCTAATAAGAAATTCAGAGGTTTCCCTACTCAGAGTTTCAGTAGAGCACCAAGTCAGGGTCAGTCACAGAGGCCCAAATCTCAGTTTGCACCAAGGAGAGGCCAGTCCACCCCTTTAATGGCTAGCTCTCCAGGGACAGGGTACAGGGGACTAGCCCCAACAGTATCTGTTGCTTGCCCATATTGCTAAAAATGGCATAAGGGCAAATGTTAGAGGATGATAGGTGCTTGTTTACGGTGTGGATCTATAGACCATCTAGTCCGAGATTGTCCTCGCAGAACTGCTACATCCACTCCGGTAGCAACTGATAGGCCTGCCCCTCCAGCTCCAAGGGGTAGAAAGCCGGGAATGGCTGAGGCAGCCGGTACTTCATAGGAACCTGTGTCAGAGTCTGTGGAGAGAGCAAAAGGCAGAAAACCAGCCAGAGCCTATGCTATAAGGGCACAGGAGGAACAGGATGCTCCAGATGTCATCAAGGGTACGTTCCTCCTCTATAATACTTTTGTGCATGTATTAGTGGATCCTGGATCTACTTATTCATATATTTGTATCAAGCTGCCCGTAGAAAAGGGAATACTAATAGAGGAAAGTGACCAAGACATCCTGGTCACAAATCCACTAGGCCACAGTGTGGTAGTAAACAAGGTGTATAAGGGCTGTTCATTGAAGATTCAAGACATAATCGAACTGCCTTTCCATGAGTTTAATGTGATTTTGGGAATGGACTGGTTATCCCATCATCAGGCAATAGTAGATTGTAAATTGAAGAGAATCTCTTTGAAAACTGCTAAGAATGAAGAAATAACAGTTGTAGGTGAAAGGACAGATTTCTTGTCCAATGTCATCTCAGCTACAGTTGCAAGGAGATGGTTGAGAAAAGGGTGTGAAGCCTATATGGCACACGTGGTTAACACTAGGCAGGGTAAACTTGACTTGTCTGACATACCCACAGTAAGGGATTTCTCTGAAGTATTTCCTGAGGAATTGCTTAGTTTGCCACCAGAAAGGGAAGTTAAATTTGCTATTGAGATTATGCCGGGTACAACTCCAATTTCAATTGCTCCGTATAGGATGGCACCTGCTGAATTGAAAGAGTTGAAAATCCAACTACAAGAATTACTAGACAAGGGGTTCATACGCCCCAGTGTGTCACCGTGGGGAGCTCCGGTACTGTTTGTTAAGAAGAAAGATGGGACACTGAGGTTATGTGTTGACTACCGGCAGTTAAATAGAGTAACAGTGAAGAACAGGTATCCGTTGCCTAGAATTGACGATCGGTTTGATCAGTTGAAGGGAGTCGGTGTCCTTTCTAAGATTGATCTCAGATCGGGGTATCATCAACTAAGGGTTAAGGATGTAGATGTGCCTAAGACTACAATTAGAACCCGGTATGGGTATTATGAATTCCTGATGATGCCATTTGGGTTAACAAACGCTCCAACAGCATTCATGGACCTGATGAACCGTATCTTCCATCCATACTTAGATCAGTTCATAGTGGTCTTCATTGATGATATCCTGGTGTATTCCAAGGATAAAGCAGAACATGATAAGCATTTGTGAATTGTTCTACAGACTCTAAAAGAGAAAAAACTGTATGCTAAATTGTCCAAGTGTGAGTTCTGGTTAAATGAGATTGCATTCCTTGGAAATGTAGTATCAGCTGAAGGGATTAGAGTGGATTCCAAGAAGATTGAAGCAGTGATGGAATGGAAGCCTCCCAAAAATACAACTGAGATTAGAAGTTTCTTGGGGTTAGCTGGATATTATAGAAGATTTGTAAAGGGATTTTCCTTGATAGCTGCTCCAATGACCAAATTACTGCACAAGAATATGAAATTTGACTGGAATGACAAGTGTCAACCCAGTTTTGAGAGGCTGAAGGCTATGTTGACAGAGGCACCAGTGTTAACACAGCCAATGTCTGGAAAAGACTTTGTAGTCTACAGTGATGCCTCACATAATAGGTTAGGGTGCGTACTCATGCAAGAAGGGAAAGTGGTCGCATATGCTTCCAGGCAGTTAAGGCCACATGAAAAAAATTACCCTACTCGTGATTTAGAGTTAGCAGCAATTATCTTCGCATTGAAGATATGGAGGCATTACTTGTATGGAGAAAAATGCTACATATACACAGACCATAAGAGTCTAAAGTATCTATCAACCCAGAAGGAACTTAATTTGAGACAGAGGCGATGGATTGAATTCCTGAAAGATTATGATTGTGTGATTGACTACCACCCTGGGAAGGAAAATGTAGTCGCTGATGCTTTAAGCAGAAAATCTATTATAGCATTAAGATCTTTGAATGCCCAACTGTCCTTAACTCATGATGGAGTTATTTTGGCTAAGTTGCAAGTGAAGCCGAATCTGTTACAACAGATACAGGATGCGTAGAAGACAGATGAGAAATTAATGGCTGTTATGGGCAAAATCACTGAGGGAAAGGAAACTGAACATGAAGTGAAAGAAAATGGGTGCCTGTACTATAAAGAAAGAGTGTGTGTTCCAGATGATAAAGAATTGAAAACCAGTATTCTGAGAGAAGCACATAACAGTGTGCATGCTATGCACCCAGGAAGTACAAAAATGTACTATAACTTGAAACTCCGATACTGGTGGCTAGGTCTGAAGAAGGACATAGTTGACTATGTAACTAGATGCTTGACATGCTAGCAGGTCAAAGCATAACATCAAGTTCCATTAGGTTTGTTACAGCCCATAAACATCCCTGAATGGAAATGGGACCGAGTCACTATGGACTTTGTTAGTGGTCTACCTCTCACTCAGAAGAAGCATGATGCAGTATGGGTGATTGTGGATAGGTTGACCAAATCAGCACATTTTCTTCCAGTCAGAACTGACTACTCACTGGAAAAGCTAGCAGAATTGTACATCAGTGAGATAGTTAGACTACATGGAATTCTGCTTTCCATTATATCTGATAGAGACCTGAGGTTTACATCTAGATTTTGGAAGAAATTATAAGAATCCTTGGGCACACAACTCTATTTTAGTACGGCTTTTTATCCTCAGACGGATGGACAGTCAGAAAGAATAATCCAGGTAAATTCTAAAACTCATTGAGTTATTGTAAACAATAATTGAACTGATAATGATAATAATAACCAAACATATGTGATAGGTCCTCGAGGATATGCTGAGAAGTTGTGTTATTGAGTTTGAGGGAAGTTGGGACAAATACCTTCCACTGGCTGAATTTGCATACAATAATAGCTATCAAGCTAGCATACAAATGGCACCCTATGAAGCACTGTATGGGAGAAAATGCAAAACACCTGTATGTTGGACTGAGTTGGGTGAAGATAAGCTAGTGGGGCCAGACCTGATAAAACAGACAGAGGAAAAGGTGAAATTGATAAAGGCCAATTTGAAAGTTGCCTCAGACCGACAAAAATCTTATGCTGACTTGAAAAGAAAGGACATTGAGTATGAAGTTGGCGAAAAGGTATTTCTCAAAGTATCACCATGGAAGAAAGTGTTGAGATTCGAGAAAAAGGGAAAATTAAGCCCTAGGTTTATTGGCCCATATAAAGTTATTGAATGTGTGGGACCAGTAGCCTACAGATTAGCCTTACCACCTGAGCTGGACAAGATACATAATGTGTTCTATGTCTCGATGCTCAGAAGATGCAGATCAGATCCTTCACATGTCATCTCAGCAGAAGAAATTGTAGTACAACCTGACCTGACATATGAAGAAGAACGAATTAAAATGTTGGCACGAGAGGTAAAAGAGCTTAGAAACAAAACAATTCCACTAGTGAAAATCCTATGGAGACACCATAACACGGAAGAGGCAACATGGGAGAGCGAGGAGACAATGAGGCAACAGTTCCCTTAGCTCTTCACATCAGATAAATTTCGAGGAACATCCCCACCGTATGTATTCTGTACGTTCTATTGCTCCAATGGCCAAATATCAGTCCAGGCAAGTCAGGATGTCTGGAACTACACTTTGGTGATAGTGAACAGACATATAATGATGAAATAAATAAAAATAAAATGCAAGAAAAATCAAAGAAAAATGAAAGAGAGAAAAGGAAGCTAAGTTAAACGAGCCGGCACTGCAGCAATGGGTGACTACACTGGGAAGGCCGTTGCCGACCCCAAGACCATGGGGAACCCTCGAAGTTTAATTTGAGACATAAATAAAGGTTTATTGAAATGTAATTGTCACTAGAAATATTAAAGAAAAATTAATAAATTAGTACAAAGAAAAACGAAAAATCAAGAAACACACAAAAATCGGTATTACCGAAAAATCGAGAATATAACCCGAAGTGGGGTATTTTGGTCATTTGACACCTAGAGTTACCTTTTGACCTCAACGTCCATTAAAAATAAATGATATTGCACTTAGAAAATGTCATGAAAAATTAAATTGTGATACATTATGTAAATAGTGAAAAAGGAAAGATAAATGTGTAAATAATGGAACTTGAAATAATTAAACATTTAACTTAAAGTTAGTGCTCCACTAACTCAAACCTTTGGACACCTATCTAAGCCATTTGTGGGCAGAATCACCGTCTTCAACATTGAAATAAAAACCAGCCGAAGTGAATCACCATTGAAAGAACTCCATAGCCGGCCATGGAAGGACCTCCATGCAACCCCATTCCAAGCCTCCTTTCAACTTGATTCCTTCATTAAAGCTTGCCTACTTACATTGGGGAAGATATTGGCAACAAAAAAACAAGATTTGGTGAAGTTTTGATAAGCTTCAAAAGTAGTAAGTGTCCAAAACCTCTCCCTTGCATTAGTAAACCTTGTGTTTAGATTGAGTTTAGTATTTTGGTGAAGAGAAATGAAGAAAATCTTAAGAAATGGTCCATTTTCGGCAGCCATGAATGTGTGTTGTATTTGAAATTTTTTTGCCTCTAATGGATGGAAATTAAGGTTGATTAGCTCAAATGGAAGATGTAGTAAGTTAAAATCTAAGTATGTGCATGTAGTGCTTGAATTAAGGGTGTGAAATGGAACCTTAATGCTTTGAGCAAACTGCCATGTTTGGTAGCCCATAATAGCATGAATTTGTGTGTGAATATGAAGTTTGTTAATGAAATATGATAGTGTTCAATTGTGGACAGCATGTGTAGGTGATATTGAATTATGATTATGTTGAAGTATATGTGTAATATTGACATTGAGATATGTTGATTTTTGGTGAAAGTGAATGTTGAACTTAATGGTGAATTGTGTGCATTGAACACTTGAATGTTCTGCCCAAAAATTTTTGTTGGAATTTTGTACAATATATATATATATATGGAAGTGTCATTGATTGAATATTGAAGTAATGAGGAGGAGAAGGAATATCAAATTGAAAGTGTATGTGTTTTGTGCAGGTTGTGTATCGATGGCAGTACCTAAATTAGGTCATAAGTGCCAAACTGTGAACCCACTTGGTATGAGGCCAATGGAGGGTGAAACTAGACACCAAATAGGCCAACTTTCATGTAGAAATGTTGCCAAAATTCTACCTAGAAACTGACCTTAAAAATGACCAAATCCGTAATAGCAACCTTGCAGCCCAGATTTTTGACCATATGAACAGTAATCATTAGGATGACCATAACTCACTCAAAACAGGTCTATTTGACCTAAAAGTTTTACCATGGATAGCTTAGACATAGATATACAATTCTTATGAAGACACCAAAGCCTAGAAATGACCAGAACCAAGTCAAATAGCTTGCACAATTTCGGGTACCAAAACTGCCAGAGCTAAAAGTGACATAAAATTGACCAAATTTTGCACTAAAGGTGCAATCTGTCCAGGTTTAGTAAATTGACCATATCTTGGTCTATACAACTCAGAATGACTTGAAATTTTGCCCCGCGTGCAATAAGACATAGAGCTACAATTTTGCTTCTTTGACCAGAAGCTAAAAACCAAGAGAAATAGGACTTTAAGCTAGACCAATCTAGCACACCAAAAATTGAGAATTTGACATGTGCATACAATGATGCTTGAAGCAATTTGGCAATGAATGCCAACATGTAAAAATGGTAAATTGCACTATATGGACAGCATATTGAATTACAATATGTGACATGTTGATGCTAGAAACAACTTATCCATAGTACCTAAAAAGGTCAACATATGCATTGACTTGTGAATTACATAATAGTTAGTAAACTCTAAAAATTGAAGAATTTAACAATTAATTTACAATGTGCCCTAGTTTGCCTAGTTGACTAGTTTGGATAGGTTGGCATGCCAATAGGATTCTGACAGCTGTTCTATAAATGGCTTCATGCCATACTGTGTTTTTACGGCTTATTATGCCGCACTGTGACTTTAATAGCCTACGGCTATACATATTGTGTATTTATTATTGGTTTATCACCAGATTGACTATATGGCTTTTTAGCCATGCTATTTGCACACCGGGAGACACTTTGTGATCGATGGTGTGACGGCTCGAGGTACCAGGTACCCAGTGCCAGTATATCCATTTATCCAGTCTAGTCAATATATAGGCTACATGGGCAGTAATTCAAGTATTATTAAATTCAAATACCTAAATCCAGTCTACTGACATACAGCACCACCAAAATTTCGTAAACACTTTATTTACTTTATTTTAGTGTATATTTCTTTATATTTGGCACCACTAAGCAAAATTGCATAGCGCGTTGCTTTTGTAACGCGTAGGTATTGGAGACACTACTGGGGAGCCTAACAGACCTACGACCGGGTGAGACATCAGATCTGCACAAGAGTCCAGAGTCATCTGCACTGCATTGCATACATGGTAGGACTTAGGATATCTTGTATTTTGTACTTTTGTTGTAATTTTGAAATTCGGTCTTGTATTTTGTAATATTATGAAAGCTCTAAAGTTTGTAATATCTTCTACATATTAAATAACATGGAGATTTTCTGGATATATTTAAATTATTATAGACTATATCATGGAAGTGTTTAATAACTGTAAAAGTCTATTGACTTTTCTGAGAAATAGAGACTGTGAAATATTTGAGATTTTGATATTATCATATTAAACTGTTTTCAACAGGTTTGGAAGGACAGTTTGTCCGAAATATAGACGGCACCTTGCCAAATTTTTATTACTAATCTTGAAACACTAATTTTATCAAAGTATGAAAATAGTATTAGTATAATATGAATATTACATAAAAGACTTCTTAAAATCAAATTGAGCTCAGGAAATGAAATAATCACAAACTAGGTGTTCCGGCATGCTATGTAGCACGCCTTACTCGGCTATACTGTAGACGGGAGAAGGGTGTTACAGGTGTTATGGAGATTGGATTCACACCAAGCATAACATTAATTTCAAACTGCACCTCTCTTTCTAGAGGTAATCCTGGCATTCATCGGGAAACACATCAGAAAAGTCATATACTGTAGGGATGTCCCTCAATGCTGGACTCCCTACTAAGGTGTCTACCACATGTGCCAAGTATGCTTCACACCCCTTTTTGATCATTTTTCTGGCTAGTGCAGCCGAAATGATGTTTGATGGCAATAGTTGCCTCTCCCCATGTATATTACCACATCACTGTACTGAGAGAGACCAAAAGTAACTGTCTTCAACCTACAGTCAATCATGGCGTGATGCCTGGCTAACCAATCCATGCCCAAGATGATATCATAATCTCTGAAGGGCATTTCAGTGAGATCAGATAGAAAAGTATGTCCTTAGATCACCAAAGGACAATCCCTTTACATTCTATTAACCCTGACCTCTTGTCTTAGCGGACTTGTTACTAGCACCTCAAAGTCCATTTTTGTACATGGAACAGCAATGCAATCAATGATGCTAACACTCACATAAGATGGGTAGAACCCTGATCAAATAACACAAACACATCTTGATTAAAAGTTGAGAAGGTACCAGCCACAACATCAGATGTCTCGGCCTCTTCTCTCTGTCTCATTGCATAGACTCTGACTGGAGCACTTCCTTGCTCTGACTGTTTCACTGTGCCTTGGCTGCCTGCTGGGCTACCTCTACCCCAGCCTCTACCTCTGCTAGGTGGTTGTAAACCTCTGGTGACAGGGCTCTAAACTAACCCTTCAGCAGTAGTAAGAGGTGGTCCAACTCTGTGAGTACTGGAACAGTCCTTGGCAAAGTGCCCTGTGCCTCCACAGTTATAATAGGCTCCAATAGCCTTGTAGCATACCCCACCATGATTTCTTCCACAAGTTTCACATTGGAGGGGAGGGTAGGAACTTCTGGTACTCTGCTGACCAGATAGAAGAGGTTTCTGTCCCGAATATCTTCCCCTACCAGACTTCTTACCACCTCTATTGTGTCCCCCATGGTTCTTCCTCTTTCCAGTAGGACCACTAGAACTTTGTTCTACTGACTTTCCCTCTTTTTCTGTCTTCTCTGATTTCTTTTTCTCTGGGGCTACTTCTAACTCAATTCTTTCTAATTCTAGTGCTTGAGAAATAAGCTCAAAGAAGTTGTTATGTTTGAATCCGACCACTTGTAATCTGATACTGGGCCTCAATCCGGTTTCAAACCTCTTACATCTCTCCCTGCTGGTAGCAAGTAGACTTACTGCATAATGGCTCAGGCGGGAAAATTCCCTTTCATATTCAGCCACTGATCTACTCCCCTATTTCAGACTTAAGAACTCTTACAGCTTCTGGTCCACATAAGCATCACGGACATATTTTTGTCTGAACTCCCGTAAAAAATCATTCCATGTTAGTACTGAAGGTTCTACCAGACTATGGGGAATGGTTTTCCACCAATCATATGCATCCCCCTGTAGCAGAGACACTGAATATTCAAATCTGAGCTCCTTTGTACAATGTAGCTTCTTGAACACCCTATCCATTCTCTCTAACCACTGTTCTGCCTCTAGAGGATCTACTGTCCCTTGAACTCAGTAGCCCCATATTTCATTAATTTGTCATACTGCCTAGCAGAAGACTGTGGTTGTACCACTGGTGTTTGTAGTGGGACTTGAGTAGGCATGTTACCAGCCATTTGTTTGAACATCGCAGCCATCTGCTGAGTGAACTGAGCAGGAAACTGCAGTACTAAGGGGGCTGGTGCTGCTGATCTACTGACATTGTGTAGGACTAGGGCATCCCCTTGTACCTCAGCCTCTATAGATTGATCGACTGAACGATCACCCTCTTCCATAGTCAATTTGAGGATCTTAGACCTCCTAAACAAATAACACAAGGAGATTTCCTCCCGTTAGTGCATATTTATAATGTAATGTACTGTATGTATCAAACGTTGTACTATGAAGAAAGAATATTCAAATTTTAGGTGAAAACATAATTTAAAAACTAGCTCTGATACCACTAAAACATGTCACACCCTACCCCTCCGTAAGGCATAACATGATTCCGTAGTATACCTAATGAATTACTAACTTCGTCTTCTGATAACCCATTAAATACACTACAAGGGATTTTAAAACTTTTCTTACTTCTTTTTACAGTGGTGAGCACTATTTACAGGTGTTAAAAAATTTTTGAACTAAAGTGAAATAACTAACATATTTGAATTATTAGTAATTTCTGTAAAAATTTTGGCAGAGTGTCATCTATATTTTGAGTAAAATAGTTCTTCAAAAAATTGTAAAAAGAACTTCAAATATATTTCTCAATCTCAAACTCTAACATTTAATCAACACAATATGTTTCTCAACTCAAATCCACAATAATTTTTCAGTATTTTCAAAGGCTGAGATAAAAGAAATATATATCACAATATTTACAAACCAAAATAATTTACAATTTATTTTACAACTTCAATGTACAATTTTAATTTACAACTGCTCAAAACCAAGAACACTATATACATACAGTGAATATACATTACAATATAAAATGCAAAATATGGTATACTCAATATACCCGATGATCTCTTAGTGTAGTACTAGCAGCCTAGTCTGCTGCCCTGTCAATCTGTCTACCTGCGACAGCAATGAAAAGCTATCGCTGAGCCATTGTCTCAGTGGTGCACAACATTAACCAAATACAACTTTAAATCACAAATCATAAGTCATATAAATAGTGGATACTTAAAACCATAGTTAAATTCAAAGACAATGAATGTCATAAAGAATTTAAACTCCATTTCACAATATCACAATAAATATCAATAAATCACACACCAGCTTAATCATGTTCCAAAGTTCAATTTGTCCCAAAAGCCAATGGCTAGTGAGGAATTCAATTCATCCCAAAAGCCAATGGCTAATGAGGAATAACATAACTAGCTAGCAATAATATGAGTACTCATTCTATTCATCCTCAACAGGTACACACCTCAACACTTCAGCCAGAGAGGGAATTCAATTCATCCCACTAGACAAGCTAGCGATGAATTCAATCAATATACATGATAGCTGTGGTTTCAAACCATTTACAATGCTTTTCAATCAATAATTATCCATCAAATATCATTCAAACAATTTTTCACAATTTAAAATAATGATATACAAATAGTCATAATTTATTTCAATTGAAAATTCAAAAAAAATAACTGTTGTGCACAAACCTCTGATAACTATCTCTTGGCCTTGACTCAGTGTTTCCTTCCCTTTCCCTAAGTCTTTGCTAACTGAAACACACAATTTAAAGTGTTTCAGTGCTCATTTAAACCGTCTCTAACAATAAGGCTTAATACTTAATTTATTGAATTTTATTATTTTCTTAGTCAACCTAAGATGTTGACCCTCGATGCAGTCTAGGTGAATTAGGTTTTAATGTTACCAATGTGTCATATTTAATAGCCTTTTAGTGTTGGTGCATGTGACCCAATTCATTTTCATGTATATTGCATTTTATTGCAATTTATCGGATTTCGGTATACTAATTTGACCTAGCCGGATGACCTAGTTCCCTCGGTTTTCGGGTTTCGGTCAAAACTACAAACTTGTAGGTCTATGTCTTATTGCATGCGGGGCAAAATTTATGGTCATTCTGAGTTGTGTAGACCAAGTTATGGTCAATCTACCAATGCTGGACAGAATATATCAAAATGGTCATTTTAGGTCATTTTTAGGTCACTTTTGGTTCGGCCAGTTTTTGGACCTGAACTTGTGCAAGCTATTTGGCTTGGTTATGGTCATTTCTAGGCTTTGGTATCTTCATAAGAATTGTAGATATATGTCTAAACTATTCATGGTAAAAATTTTAGGTCAATTGGACTTGTTTTGAGTGAGTTATGGCCAAAACACTAACTGCTGCCCAAATGGTCAATTTTCAGGTTTTCAAAGCACTAATTCGGATTTGGTCATTTTTCAAGTCACCTTCCAAGCAGAATTTTGGTAAGCTTCCTTCATGAAAGTTGGCACTTTTTGTGCTTAGTTTCACCTCCAATTGGTCTCATACCAATTGGAGTCACACACTTAAGGTTCTAAGCCCAAAATATACACTGCCCTATTACACATTATTCATCCTTTACCAATTACACATCTATGCTTACCAAGTCACTCTTCCATGTCATTTCTGATTTGTACCATAACATAAACACATTTAGCAACTCATTTTTGGTCATTTTGGAAGCTTATAACCATTCTCAATATGCACATTATAGTACAGAATTTTCCAAGTCCAATTACAAACAATTTAACCACATGACATAGCTCATTTACATGCCCATATTCAAACCTTTATACACATATACATGCTGCCATAACAAGCACCATAATTCAACAATATAATTCCATAAACCAAACCATGAAATAACACATTTTGATCTATACTTCAAAGTTGACGATTTGTACATCTCCTTCAATTAGTTTCCAAGCTTCCAAAATCATACCTTACACATGGAATTCAAGTACCACACAATCAAACCTATAAATCATCATTCAAACCACTATTTACATGCAAGTATAAACTGTTCTTATTGAGGTTCCATGGCTACCAAAATGTACATCTCCCTTAAAACATCAAACTCCAAAAATTCTTCCACAAATCAACTACCCATAACGTCCATTCAAGGTTTAATGAAACAAGAATCAAAAATACATACTTACCACTTTTGAAATTCTTCAAAACCTCACCAAAACTTAATTTTCTTGCTATCTATCTACTGCCCAAGTTGTGTAGAACAACTTTAGTAAAGGAAAAGGTAAGGATCATGGCTTGAAGATGGGAGAGTGGAGCTTGCATGGAGTTTAGAAGCTTTGGCCATGGAGGATTCTTTTCTTCTTGGTTTCGGCTGGTTTTGAGGAAGATGAGTTATTTCTGCCACAATATGATGTTTAATGGTCCACTTAATGGAGTTAGTGGAGCACCATCACCCATTTTAATGTTTATTTATTCTAAAGTTTCCAAATTATCACATTTAACTCCTATCTTTTGCTATTTAAATTAGGTACCACCAATTTAATTTTTCATGACATTTTCCAAGTGTAATACCATTTATTTTTAATGGAAATTTAGGTCAAAAGACAACTCGAGGTGTCAAATGGCCACAATGCCCCTGTTCGGGTTGCATTCCCGATTTTTCGGTAACACCGAGTTTTGTCGTTTTCTCGATTTCTTTTTTTTTTCTTTATACTAATTAATTAATTTTTCTTTGATATTTCTAATGATATTTATACTTCAATAGGTCTTTAATTATGTCTTAAAAATATTTTCCAAGGTTCCCCGAGGTCTAGGGCTAGTCAACGGTCCACGCCGCAACTTCCCGGTGCGGTAACCCATTGCTAGGGTTCTCGGCTCGTTTAACTTGGTTACATTTCATTACTATTATTTTTCCTTTGTTTTTCTTTTCTTGTATTTCATTATTTTATGTCTCCTCATCAATATTTAAGTATAGTTCTAGGCATTCTAGCTGTCCGGACAACACTGGTCACAGGAACAGTAGAACGCACTACCGAACATTGGGGTGTTACAGCCTCAAAATGGAAATTGGTAATGTTCAAATTCATGAAATGTTGTTGAAATATTGTACAAAAATTTGGCAGCATATATGTGTGTGGAATAGTAGTGATAGGTATGTAATTTGATGATGGAAGTTTGTGTGATAATTAGAAGTATTTATGTGTATACATTATTGGGATTGAACTTTGTGAATGGTGACTACATTTGGTGTATTTGAAGTGGTTATATTCTGCCCAAGTTAACCTATAATGTAGAGAATTGAATGGTTTTGGTTAGTACCAAATGCAGAATGGTATGGGAAGTGAAGATGTAATTAGTAAACTTGTGTTTGGTTTGGTGTTTGAAAAGGATGTTGAGGGCAGTGTGCAAATGGGCCTATAACCCTAAGTGTGTGACTCCAATTGGTATGAGACCAATTGGAGGTGAAATTTCATAAAGAAAGCCTACCTAAATTCTGTCCAGAAAGTAACCTTAAAAATGACCAAATCCGGATTAGTGACTTGAAAGCCTGGAAATTGACCATTTGGGCAGCAGTTAGGTTTTTTACCATAACTTACTCAAAACAGGTCCAAATGACCTAAAATTTTTACCATGAATATTTTAGACATAGATCTACAATTCTTATGAAGACACCAAAGCCCAAAAATGGCCAGAACCAAGCCAAATAGCTTGCACAATTTCAGGTACCAAAACTGGCCGAACCAAAAGTGACCTAAAAATGACCTAAGCCTACCATTTTAGTGCATTTTGTCCAGCATTGGTAAATTGACCATATCTTGGTCTACACAACTCAGAATGACCTGAAATTTTGCTCCGTGTGCAATAAGACATAGACCTACAAGTTTGTAGTTTGGACCGAAACCCGAAAACCTAGGGAACTAGGTCATCCGGCTAGGTCAAAATAGTGTACCGAAATTCGGTAAATTGCAATAAAATGCAATACACTTGAAAATGAATTTGGTAACATATACCAACACTAAAGGGCTATAAAATGTGACATATTGGTAACATTAGAATTGACTCACTTAGAATGCATCAAGGGTCAACATTATAAGTTGACTAATGAAATGAATTGAAGGGAATAGTACCAAGAAAATTTAGATATTGGATTTTATGGTTGGAAATAAATTCATTGAGTACTGAAACACTTTAAATTGTGTGTTTCAGTTGATAAGGATATTGAGAAGCATAAAGAACATTGAGTCAAGGCCTAGGAGCGACTCGAATCAGGTTTGTGCACAACCAGTTTTTAACTGATTTTGTTCTGAATATTTCATATGATTAAATGACATATTTTTCTTATGTATTATGTTTAACAAGCATTGGATTTAATTCAATGATTATTGAAATTGTTATAGTATATATGAATTTAGCTTTGTGAAATGGTATTTCCACAAGTATTAAGCATTGTTGTGAATTGAATAAATTATGTTTTGAAAAATTGTTATAGAACATGTTTTGAATTGTGATGGGCAATTTGCATGGAAAAATGAAAATTTATGATTTGAATTGTGATGAGCATAAAAATTATTGGATATTGGAATTGACTTTGAATCGAATTGTATTGTGATTTATGCTCACTAAAAGGATTGTGATATTATTTTATATCTCACTATAGATGCTTGACTAGGTTATTACCCGTCTCTCTCATTTGTTGAGAAGACAATGGAGTTAGTTATATTTTGATTACCATGGTACGTGCACAGGCTTAGGTTCTCCTCTTATTAGAGGTTAGATCTAAGTTTTATGTTATGCCCTTTCGGAAGATTCATTATTGTGATGTGTACTGTGCACGATGATTCGACCTCCCCGACCATAGGGAGTTAGAATCTGATTCGACCTCCCCGACCATAGGGAGTTAGAATCACCTCGAAGATGGCCCTTTTGGATTAGTCTTGCATACTTAGTGAGATAAAGAATAGTTTTTGAGATAAAGAATGGTTTTTGAGATAAAGAATGATTTTTGAGATAAAGAATAGTTTTCGAGATAAAGAATGGTTTTTAAATAGTAAAGAATTGTGATTTCAATTATGATTTATGTATAATTGATTTTGTTGGAATTACCTTAAATGTTTAGTTGTGATTTGATAAATTGAAATTCATGATCAAAGTCATTTTATACAAATGATTTATATTATTGGCAATGAATATTTTGAGTTTTGAAATTTGATGAGTGTTCAGATTTCTAAATTATTTACTGTAAATTTTGTCAATGTATATTGTACTATGTTTTAAATTATAGTTGTGCTCACTGAGTTCCCCACTCAGCGATAGCTTTGTATGCTATCGCAGGTGAAAAGAGCATAGAGCAGTTAAATAAGCTTCTTTGAAGACATATTCAGATCAGCTCTAGGTATATCATAGGTATACCCATGTATATAGATTTTGATGTATGCATGTAATAATGTGTATGTAAATTATTTGAGCAGTTGTATAAAAACTCTTGTAAAATATTTTGATATGTAATTAAATGTAAATTATTGTAAATATAAATTTGAGATTTCATTTACCTGAATAGTTTTGTAATATTAATTTTTGAGTCTTGTAATCAATGAAATGTTTCTTTTATGATGAGATTGGTTTGAAAATGAAATGATTGATTACTGAGATTGAATTGTGAGATGAAATGAAGTTATTGGAGTTGCATTTGAGAAAACATATTGGGAGTGTTTTTCCTTTTCAGGTTTGAAGAACTATTTTCTCAAAATACAGCTGACACTTTGCCGAAATTTTGAAAAAATTTTATAACACCAGATTTTAATCGATGATTTAAATTTCACGAAAATTGTTTTAAAATTCCTTGTAGTATATCAAATGGGTTATTAGTAGGCGAAGTACGGTAATTCATTAGGTGTACTGCGAGATCATGTTACATCTTACGGGGGAGTAGAGTGTGACAGCCTGACCCAATGGAACAATAACCATTGGCCATGAAATCTGAAAATTTGGAATCACATATAATTAGCCTTGAATTAAGTTTGGAAATCAATGCCAACGAGTATAAACTCAAAATGAGGAATCCTAGTGCAACTAAAACCAACATATATGTTCAGTGTGAAAAAGTCAACGTTTATGTTTGACTAATAATCTGAATAAGAAACATAATGACTTAATAAATCACATAAATGTATGAATGGGACATCAGTCCTTATTATCAGTGACAGGAAAAATGCTTTGAGTACAATGGTACTTCAGAATAATTGATATGAAATGTGATCTGTCTGATGATCTATTGAATAATTGTGACATGTTGATACTAGAATCAACCTATCCATGTTGCATAAAAAGGTCAACAATTTTGTTGACCAGTGAAAGACATAAAGACGTATAAACTCTAAGAATAAAGAATTAAATATGTAACCTTGTAATATGCCCTAGTTTGCCTAGTTGACTAGTTTGGATAGGTTGGCATGCCAATAGGGTTCTGACAGCTATTCTGTAAATGGCTTTACGCCATATTATGTTTTATGGCTTATTATGCCACACTGTGATTTTAATAGCCTATGGCTATATGGATTATGTTATTATATTTGGCTTATTGCCTTACTAATTGATTATATGGCTTTTTAGCCACACTGTTTGCACACCGGGAGATACTTTGTGACCAATGGTGTGATGGCCCGAGGTACTAGGTACCCAGTGCTAGTATATCTGTTTATCCAGTCTGGTCAGTGTATAGGCTACACGGGCAGTCAATTAAAATATTATTTCATTCAGCAGTTAAGTATAATGAAATTTCAGTACAATTAAATTAAGTATTGAATGAAATGAGTAAAAGAGATTAGCAATAGAAACATAACAAAAATACAATTTGCAGAACCGTAGAGACTTAAAATATAATACAGTTAGAATAATTTGTATACTAGGCATTATTACTGAAAAATTATGACTTAGTACTTCCAAAGAAGATAAAACTAGTATATAAGATAGTTGATACTAGAAATACTATACCAAATTAAATTGATTCCTGAGTATCCGAATTATGATTTATTTTTTTCTTTATTTGTAACACCCCTATATTCGGTAGTGTGTTCTACTGTTTCGATGACCAGTGTCTGTCCGGACAGCTAGAATGCCTAGAATTACACTTAAATATTGGTAAGGAGATATGAAATAATGAAATACAATAGAGGAAAATACAAGAAAAACAAATGAAAAATAATAGCAATGAAATGTAACTAAGTTAAACGGGCCAAAAACCGTAGCGATGGGTGACCACACTGGAAAGTTGCGGCGAGGACCGTTGACTAGCCCTGGACCGCGGGGAATCTTGGGAAATATTTTTAAGACTTAAATAAACATCTATTGAAGTATAAATGACATTGAAAATGTCAAAGAAAAATTAATTAATTAGTACAAAAAAAAAATAAAAATCGAGAAATCAACAAAAATCGGTGTTATCGAAAATTAGAAATACAAACCAAATAGGGGCATTTTGGTCAATTGACACCCCGAGTTGCCTTTTGACCTAAATTTCCATTAAAAATAAATAATATTAAACTTTGAAAATGTCATGAAAATTAAAATTGTGGTACATAATGTATATAGTGGAAGAATGGTGATAAAATTGCAATTTAGGAAACTTTGGATAATTAATTCTTTAATCCAAGTTAGTGCTCCACTAACTCATAATTTGGGACACCTTTATAAGCCATTTGGGACAGAAAATGCCATCATCTTCAACCTCCTCTCATCTAGCCGAATTGATCCACCATGAAAACTCCATTGCCGCACCATTTTCCAAGCTTCATGCACATCCATTCAAGCCCTGCTTTCCACTAGTTTCCTTCATTAATCTTTGCCTACTCAACTTGGGGAAGCTATTGGGAGCAAGAAAGGAGAATTTTGGTGAAGTTTTGAGAAATCACACAAGAGGTAAGTGTCCATTTTCTTCCCTTGCTTAATTAAAACTTGTGTTGAGGTTGTGGGTAGTATTTTGGTTGAAAAATTGAAAGAATTACTTGAGTAATTGTTAGGTGTAACTTTTGGCAGCCATGGAAAGGAAAGGTGAGCAGATTATTCTCACTTGTAATTGATGTAATTGATGATGTTTAATGGGAATTAAGTTTGATTAAAGAAATTTGATGTATTGATTAGTTAATTCCATGTGTTTATGTATTTAAGCAATTGAAATTAAGGGTTTGAAATGGAAATTCAATACCTTAGTAAACTGCTATTTTTGGGTAGCCTTTAAACTCATGAATTTATGTATGATATCATGAAACTTATTGATGAATTCTGGTGGTGATGATGTAGAGGCAGCTTGTATAATTGATGATGAAAGTTATATGTAATGGTTAGGAGTGTTATGTGTATATGTTGTTTAGAATTAGATATTGTGAATTAGAAGTGTAATTGGTGTATTGTCAATTGGTTATATTCTATCAAAGTGACTATAATGTAAAGTGATGAATGGTTGTGGTATGATACAAATGCAGAATTAGGTTTGGGAAGTGAAGTATAGTTAGTTGAATGTGTGATTGGTTGATACTTCAAAAATGTGTAAGGGCAGTATGTGTTTTAGGCTATAAATGGAATTGTGTGACTCCAATTAGTTTGAAGCCAATTGAAGGTGAAACAAGGCACAAAATGTGCCAACTTTCATGTTGAAAGCCTACCTAAATTTTGTCCAGAAAGTGACATGGAAACTGACCAAATCCGGATTGGTCATATTGCAAACCTGAAAATTGACCATTTGAACAGTAGTCAATTTTTTTGCCATAACTCACTCAAAACAGGTCTAAATGACCTGAAATTTATACCGTTGGAAAGCTTAGACATAGGGCTACATCTTTTGTAGAGATCACAAAACCCAGAAATAACCATAAGTAAGTCAAAATGCTTGCACAAGTTCGGGTATAAAAACTGCCAGAATCGAAAATGACCTAAGAATGACCTAAGCTTGCCATTTTAGTGTAACCTATCCAGCATTGGTAAAATGACCATAACTTGGTCTGGTAAACTCCAAATGACCTAAAATTTTTGGCAAAAGTTCAATAAGACATAGACCTACAAGTTTGTAATTCGGACTAGAACCGGAAAACCGAGGAAACTAGGCCATCCGGCTAGGTCAAAACAGCATACCAAAATCCAATAAATTGCAATAAAATGCAATACACTTGAAAATGAAATTGGTAACATGTACCAACACTAAAGGACTATAAAATGTGACATATTGGTAACATTAAAATTTATTCTCCTAGAGTGCATCAAAGGTCAACATTATAGGTTGACTAATGAAAGCAATAGTATTAAACAAATTTAATTATTGAACCTTATTGTTAGAGACAATTTAACTGAGTACTGAAACACTTTAAATTGTGTGTTTCAGTTAGCAAAGACTCAGGGAAGGGGAAAGAAATACTAAGTCAAGGCCAAGAGGCTACTCATCAGAGGTTTGTGCACAACAGTTATTTCTTTTGAATTTTCAATTGAAATAAATTATGACAATTTGTATGTTATTGTTTAAATTGTGAAAAATTATTTGAATGAAATTTAATGGATACTTATTTCTTGAAAAATATTGCAAATGGTTTGAAACCACAGCTATCATGTATATTTGATTGAATTCCTCGCTAGCTTATCTAGTGGGACAAATTGGCTTTGAATTCCCTCTCTGGCTGAAGTATTGAGGTGTGTGCCAGTTGAGGACGAATAGGATGAGTACTCATATAATTGCTAGCTAGCTATGTTATTCCTCATTAGCCATTGGCTTTTGGGACGAATTGGACTTTGGAATCATGATTAAGCTGTGTGTGTGATTTATTGGTATTTATTGAGACATTGTGAAATGGAGTTTAATTCTTTATAACATTCTCTGTCTTTTGAATTTAACTATGATTTTAAGTATCCATAGTTTATATGATTTATGGTTTATGGTTTTAAATTACATTTTCTTAATGTTGTGCACCACTGAGACATTGGCTCAGCGATAGCTTTTTCATTGCTATCACAGATAGACAGACAAACAGAGCAGCAGAGTAGGTTATTTGTACTACACTTTTGGGATTCTACCGAGTATATTGAGTATATCACCTTTTTGTAATTTTTATTGTAATGTATGTGAATAGTATGTATATATATTGTACTTGGTCTTGACCAGTTGTAAACTAAAGTTATAAATTATTTTGACCTGTAAAAATGTTGTAATATATTTCTCTTATCTCAGCTTTTGGAACTACTGGAAATTTATGTTGAATTGAGTCTGACAAATGTTGAAAAAATTGATTTGTGTTGAGCCATATTGGAGTTTGGGATTAAACAAATATATTAGAAATGCTTTTTACAGGTATTTTAAAGAACTATTTTATTTAAAATACAGACGGCACTCTGCCAAAATTTTTACAGAAATTACTGATGCTCAGATTTATTATTTGGTTTCACTTCAGTTAAAAAAAAGAAATAAAAAAAAGTTTAAAATCCCTTGTAGTGTATTTAATGGTTTATCAGTAAACGAAGTTTAGTAATTCATTAGGTATATTACGGGATCATGTTATGCCTTATGAAGGGGTAAGGTGTGACATTATTTGTACATATTATTTCTTGTTATACTATTGCACCACTAAGCAGAAATGCTTAGCGCGATGGAATTGTTTTCCTCACGCAGGTACTTCGACTGAGATTATGGGAGTCCAGATCTGCAGAAGTGTCAGAAGTGTACAAGGTTGTCACCTCCTCAGCAATGCATGTAGATAGGGCTCATATTTACACATGTTATGTATTTTGTTCATTCTAAGTATATTGTAAATTATTTGTATATCCTGTACTTGACAAACTTATGTAATTAGTTGGCAAATTATGTAAGATAATGAAATGTAAGAATTCTGATATGAGTTATGTATCTGATCATGATGATTCTGATTGAGATTGATCTGATCATGATGATTCTGATTGAGATTGAGCATGAGAAATTTTGAGACTGATTCTGAGTTGTGAATTTGAGTATATATATTGACATTTTTTTTGGCAGGTTCAGAAGAACTGTTAGTCCAAATTACAGCCGGCATTATGCTGGATTGTACTTAAAATTTTTGAAATTTCCAAATTAGTCAAATTTTGATAAACATTAAAAATAGCCTAAATCTTAGATAAAGTTTTTGAACAAGTAAATCAAGAACTGTAATGAAATCAGATAAGATCAGGTGCTTCGGTACTCTGTGTGACACGCCTTGCTCAGCTATACTGTAGACGGGTGAGGGGTGTTACATGTAGTTTTACTCTTCTTTAGTAATTTGAAGATTGATTCAGCTTTAGCTGTGAGATTAAAGATAAATTTGGAGATGTAATTCAATTTCCCAAGGAAGCTACACACCTCTTTTTTTGTTTTTGGAGAGGGCATTTCTTAAATGACTTTAATATTATCTGGGTCAATTTCTATCCCTTTCTCACTTACCATAAATCGCAATAATTTTCTAGATTTTGCCCCAAATATGCATTTTGCTGGGTTTTGTGATGCCCCTTACCCGTCTACTGTATAGCTGAACAAGAAGTGCCACATTCGGTGCCGAAGCACCCTATCTTGTCTTATCATGTTCATTGTAAATTTTTAATATCATTTAAAAACAGGTATTCCATATGTGGAAATTTTTTTTTTTTTTTATAACTTGTTTCTGTGGAGACCCGGACAGAGCCTCCTCTGTTTTGTTAGTATCTGGCGGGTTCTACTAATTACTTGTTAACATGTTCATATTCATTTGACACATTTCCATATCGTATTCTATTGTATCATATCATTCACAATTATTTATGAGATCTCCAAAATGAATCATCTATTGCATTCATATAGAAATTTATAGATAATAATTTACAAGTTTACATTATAATCTCAAAGTTTAATTACAATCCAAAATGAAATACATCATGTGTTTATGTACAATAAACAAAAGAATAAAATCTAGACAAACACAGGCCCTACCAACAAAATTACAACTGTAGAGGTGACTAGTAGACACTGGCAAATCTGATTGGCCTCTGTATGAGCACTACTGCTACGGCTGCTCAGACTAGTCTCCAATACCTACACGATGGAAAACCAACATGCTAAGCATAACGCTTAGTAGTGCATAATTTATAATAACAATAATTAGACAATTGAAATAATAATTCTATATGGCAATTCATAATTTCTAAGTCTTTTTCATTTTCATTGCACTTTGGAAACAATTGAAATTATCAGGATATTTTCTATTTACTTATTGTATATTAAATCTTAATTAATTATTATCAATGCCCAAGAAACCTATAACAAATTATAAAAGATGGATACACGGGAGTATACTAGTTAGACAACCACATATCTATCCAGTATACGTCGGTCATGTCAAGCATGAAGCCTACGGGTAGGCATTTAAGCCTACGGGTAGGCATTTAAGCCAGATATAATATTAGGCACAATGGCCAACGGGCAGGCATAAAACCTATAGAATAATCATGTCAGACATATTTTATCTGTTAATGATTATTCCTATAGGAAGTACTGCTATCTGTAGTCCCTAATTGGTAACCAATTGATCCAAATTAAATAAATAAGTCTAGGCATACTATGGGTAATTACACATTATTACTTATTTACTTGAAATGTTTGTATTACTTTATAGTGGGAAAATAGGTCCTACATACCTCTTTCATGTGATTTAATGTTTAATGGCTTGTTGGGGTTAAATTCCTACTATAAGATAATTTATCTCATGGACCTTTCTTTAGGTTCAGTTTTTGTGTCTCACTTTTACCTATCCATTTGATCAGTTTGTAGCCACTGTTTGGCCACACTTCCTTTATGGAAGTTGTTCCTCTATGTCTTATCTTTATTTTCCCTTTTGAATCATGTCAATTTGATTTTCAGAACTTAAGTTATGGTCAGATAACCATAACTGATTCATTTCTAGATTCTGGTTCCTTAACTAGGTAGCTTTTGGACTTAAATTTTACCTAAATAATGGAACATGTTGTAGTCACTTTTAGGCATAGTGATCTGAATAAAAATTGTTTCCCTATGTCTTATGATCATTAAGAAATTTGTATCACAATTTTTCAAGTTTTGTAGAATTATTTATGGCCAATTAACTGACCTGGACTCATATGCCCTATGCCAACAAGTGTTCAGTTCAGGTCAGTGACTGCAGGTCAATTTTTAAGGTTTTTATAGGCATAATTTGAGGAAGGTTCCTAAAACAAAGTTGGAGCCCTATTTCTTAGGTTTTTAAAAAGGTATGGCTCATCTCAATTGGATTTTTTTAGTGGGAGATATGACTAAAAGACTGTTCTGGGGTCAAATTAAGTTTGGTCAGATTCTAGGTTTTTGTGCAGTGTCTTATTCCAACTATTTGACCTAGTTCTCTTGATTTATGGGTTTTGGTCAAAATACCAATTTTATAGGTTTGTGTCTTGTGGACATTTTTCCACTAGTTTCATTACATTTGAGTTCTTTTAGACCAAGTTTTGGCCATTTTGCCAAAACTGGTCGAGTAAGTTTATGTCCAGCAGTTTCTAGACAACCTAATTCTGGGCAGTTTTATGACCCAAATTAGGCCAGTAATTTGATTTGGTTTTAGGCATTTCTGGGTTCTGTGGTCTTCATAAAAATTGTAGCCCTATATCTAAGCTTTCTAATGGTATCAAATTTAGGTCATTTAGACCAGTATAGAGGGAGTTATGACTAAATGAATATGTAATGTTTATTTGGTCATTTTTTGGGTTTTGTGCAGGGTCATCCGGATTTGGGCAAAAAATTGGTCAGGATTTTGATGAAAGTCTTCATGAAAAATGGGCTATTTTGGGTCTAGTTTCACCATCAATTGGCCTCATACCAATTAGAGTCACACAATTTCAGTTATGGTTCACCAAACACACTGGACTCATTAAGTCCCAAACCTGCAGAAAATGGCACTCTCAATATTAGATCTCCTCCAACTTCCTTACTTCAATTTGACATTCAATGCACTTCTAAATATCATCAACACATCTCAATAATCCCAATTGCAAGGTATAATACAAAAGTACTAAAGTTAGGTCAAACCATAACTCACAATTTCAATCTTATGAAATCTCAATGCAAATCAACTTCTAATATTTATAAATGCATCAATCAACATCACTAAATCAATTTATATACATTAAAGTCATCAAAGTCCATCACTTACCATGGGTACCGAAAATTCACTCCCCTCATAACTCACCAATTTCTTTTAATTTCTTACAAATTTCACTTCATCTTAACCTTAACTCAAGGATTAATAAAGGGAGAAAGGAAGATTAAGCACTAACCTCTTGTGACCCAACGTCAAACTTCAACTTTTCTTCTTCTTATGAGTATCTAGAGCTTCCTTATGGGGTGGGTTAAATTTTTAATGAAGAGGGCTATGGGTTTCAGTGAGTGAGGAGAAAATCAAGCTTAAAACTTGAACAAAAATGGTGGAAGAAGAGAATAAGGGTGCCGGCCAAAAGAGAAAGAGAAGAGGAAGAAGAAGGCTTTGGTTGGTAGGTTTTGTCTCTAGTGTCTTATATATATATATTTATTTGTTGTACTTTATTATTTTATTTTTGTCATACGCTTATTTTTCTTTTCTTTTCTTTTCTTTTCTCTTCTTCTTCTTTTTTTTTTCTCATTTTTCACTAATAAATTTATAATTTTAATTTATTTTAATTATTTTAATTCTCTCAAATTTTAATTTGACATTTAGGTCAAAATTCATCTCTGAGGGTGAAATGACCAAAATGCCCTTGATGGTGCTCATCGGGTTATTATTATTATTTTTGTACCAAATAATAAATTCTCTTAAATTTTATTTTATTTTCTCTATATTTTTCCTATATTTTCTTAACATTTATTCCATCAACTTATACCTCCTCACTATAGTTTTAGTGTAGTTCCAGATATTCTGACTGTCCGAACAGATATTAGTCGCCGGAACAGTAGAATGTACGGACTACCTATGGTGAGGGCGTTACAAGTTCAATTTTAACTTGTATTTCCTTAGCCTTTTGAACACTTTTCTTAGAACTTCTACATGGCTATCTGCCCCTCTTGACTTGATAATCATATCGTCCACGTAAACTTCTACTTCTTTATGCATCATATCATGGAACAATGTGACCATGGCAAGCAGATATGTTGTCCCAGCATTTTTCAATCCAAAAGGCATAACTTTGTAATAGAATACACCCCATTGAGTAATAAAAGCCATTTTCTCCTTATCTGATTCATCCATCGAAATTTGATTGTACAAACTCCATCGATACATGAACATCAGCCTAAGCCTACTGCATTATCAACTAGCACATCAATATGTCGGAGTGGAAAGTCATCCTTTAAACTAACCTTGTTGAGATCCCTGTAATCGATGCATACTCTTGCTATACCATCTTTCTTCATCATTGGGACTACATTAGCTATCCATTCTAGGTATTTTACCACTTATAACACCCTCACTGTAGCAATTTCACACATTCTACTGTTCCGGTGATCGATGTTGGTCATGACAGCTAGAACGTCTAAAAAAATATTTAGATTAGAGTGAGGAATCATAAATAACTCAAATAATAATAAGAAAAATTTAGGAAAAATTTTAGAAATAAAATACAACCAAGTTAAATGAGTCGGTGCCCTAGCGATGGGTAACCTAGTGGAAAGTTGTGGTCTTCACAATTAGAAGCCCTGAACCAAAGGAAAAATTCATGAAATAATTTTGGGGACTCCAGAGAAGAGTCATTGAGGTTTCTATGGCATTAGAATGCCAATAAAAGGCTTAAAAAAATTTTTAGATCGGTACAAATAATTTTAGTCTGTTAAGCCAAACGAAGGGTATTTTGGTCATTTCGTCTTTAGAGATTATTTTTGGCCAACTTGTCCAGTTAATTAAAAAATTATTATGACATAAAATGTGAATAAATATTGCTAAAAATTGAATTGAAAATGAGTAGAAAAGAAAAGAAAAGAAAAATAAAAGAAATTAGGAATTATGACATCACATGATGTCATTAACATGCCCCCACCCAATCACATTTTGACATCTCATTATAAACCCAATTAAAGGAGTTAAATGGGCTGAAAAATGAAAAGAATTCTGCTCATCCTTTCCTTCTTCCAGCCGTAACACATTCTCTCCCTCTCTTCCACCATTAACAACTTCACCCAAGCTTCATCTCACCTACTAAATCACCTCAAAAGCCCATCTTCCCTTCACAAAAACTTATCATCACCACTAGAGCAAGACTTGGGCAGGAAAAAGAAGTGAAAATAAAGGAGTTTGTCAAGCTTGGATTGACACATAACAAGGTTAGTGCACTAACCATACCCTTTATCTTTCCTAAGCATGAAAAGCATGCTTGATTAAGTTGAAATGGCATGAAAAGAAAAGAAAACTTGGAATATGTTGAAGTTTCAATTTGTGGCAGCCCTAGGAAGTAAATGAATTTGATAGTTTTGATGATTTTGTTTTAGTTAGTGAAGTTGATTAATGAAGTTTAAGGCATTAGAAATCAAATTGCATGGATATATGATTGAGATTGAAATTATAAGTTAGGGTTTTGACCTAACTTAGTTTTTGTATTATTGCCTAGAATTTGATGATGTTGAGATGATTTAATGACCATTAGAAGTGCCAAATATGTCAAATGAAGTTTGTGGAGTTGAGAGAATTGAATTTGGGAGTGTTGATTCTTATGCAGGAAATTCAGACCTTTGAGTCCAATGTATTGTTTGAGCTATAACTGGAGTTGTCTAGGTTCAATTGGTGCAAGGCCAATTGAACATGAAACTAGACACATAATGGCACAACTTTGGTGAAGAAACACTGCCCAGAAAACCAAATCAAGTTGACCTAAAAATTACCCTAATCCGGGTGACCAACATGCTGTCCCCAGAAAATGACTAAATGAATAGTATTTGTTCAAATGGTCATAACTCAGTGTAGAAAAATTCAATTGATCTGAAATTTTATCAGCAGAAAGCTGAGACATAGCCCTACAACTTTCATGAAGAACACAAATCCAAATTCTGACCATAACTTAGTCAAATTGCCAACCAAACTTAGGTCACCAAATTTGGCAGAACCAAATTGCCCAAAAATTCTTGGTACAGGTCAATCCGGCCAATTATGGTAAAATGACCATAACTTGAACTAAGAAACTCCAAATGGAGTGATTCAAAAAAAGAAATGTAACTAGACACAATAAAGAACAACTTTCATGGAGACCATGTTGCCAAATTCCTACTGTACAAATGACTAATAAAATAGTAAACTTAGTGCTTGAAATCTGAAAATTGTGAATAACTAACACTAAGCTTTGAAATGGTATTGGCAACCAATACCAACAACTTTAGAATGTAAAATGTGGTGTCTTGGTGAATTTAGGTTCAATAAATTTATTATGTATAAAAAAGTTAACAATTTGAATGAATAGTAAGGTGAATAGTAATACAAAGATATAAAGTGTAAGAACTAAATTGGTAGAGGAAATTAAGGCATGAAATTTAGAATCCATGAAATGTTCATGGATTACTTGGAATAGGTAATGGAGATTTATACTCCCAACACCAGTGGAATTCATAATGTAACACCCCTCACCCGACTACAGTATAGCCGAGCAAAGTGTGCTACATTCGATGCCGGAGCACCCTATCTTATCTTACTTTATTCCTTTCATAATTTGATCTCATTATATTTTAATATTAATTATTTTTCGACTGAGAAACCAGTGGAGTTTCCCCTATTTTATTACCAGTTGACGTATTTTACTATTTACCTGTTTGAAAATTTCAATAATATTTTACAAATAAAATCTCATCAATTATTTTCATAACCATCTCATTCATATATCTCAATTTCATATTCATTTCCATGCATTATCTATATATTTCAAATCTGTCTTCGAATCCATACAATCTCATTCATGCTCAAATCACATAAGTAAAATTTTCAAATTTCTTTAATTTATATAATTTCATAATTTACATGATATATAAATTAATTACATATGAAAAAGCTAATTTATTAAATTACATTACATTTCTATTAATTACCTGCTCATAATCTACATTATAATACAATATCTAGCATTTTATACTAAATACAAAATATGATCTATATGGGCCCTATCTACATGCATTACTGAGGAGGTGACAACCTTGAATACTTCAGGCACTTCTGCAGATCTGGACTCCAAAAATCTTAGTCAAAGTACCTGCGCGAGGAAACAAATCCATCGCGCTAAGCATTGCTGCTTAGTGGTGCAATAATAGAACAAGAAAATAAAATATACAAATAAAGAAAGAACGAAGCATAATTTGAATATTTAAGAATCAATTTAATTTAATACAATGTGTCTAATATCAATTATCTTTTGTTCTCATTTGTTTCGCTTTGGAAGCGTTTAATTCCGAAATTCACAGTAATAATGTATGATATACAAAATTAATAAAAATACTCAATTTATATTCATATGGCAAGAGAAGGTACATTTAAAATATTTAGTTAAGTTATACCTATTTTTGCAACTCTTTTGTCATTTT
Source organism: Hevea brasiliensis (assembly GCF_030052815.1). Classification (NCBI taxonomy): domain Eukaryota; kingdom Viridiplantae; phylum Streptophyta; class Magnoliopsida; order Malpighiales; family Euphorbiaceae; genus Hevea; species Hevea brasiliensis. Next base: position 56,215,261 of record NC_079506.1, on the reverse strand, counting down.
ACTTAACAATTTTAATGTGGTTTGGATCATTTCATAATTGTAACTAATTCTTTTAAAGTCTTATTAACTCATTTATTTGATTTCTAATATTTTTAATTACTAATAGTCTTAATTTAGTTCAATAAATTACACTACCCAAGTAACCTACAATAGGCTGACTAAACTAGATAGTGGGTCGTTGGCACTGGACACCGCGGTGCCTCGGGCCGTCATATCATGGGACGCAGAACGTCAACCATGTATGCTGTCAGTATGGCTAAAAAGCCATGATATCACATAATCGGGCATAAAAGCCATGAATACGGGCATAAAAGCCATGAATACAGGCATAAAGCCTTTCGCAGTACTGCTAAAACAATACCATATTGGCATTCCAAACTATCCAATCTGATACACATGTCTAGGTAATACAAGGGCACATAATATCATTAAATATTAATATATTGTGTTTTATGACTTTATTATTTCATGATAAATTTCATAATTTTTACATTCATCATAATATTCATACATTCCTTACATCATTCATATTGATCACAATTCATAACAATGGTGTTCATATACCATTGTACTCAAAATGTTCTTCCTTTCTCTTATAAAGAAAACTAATGTTCCATTCATATTTTTATGTGATTCATTTATTCATTACAATATTTATATGGATTCATAACTCGTACAAGGTGTTATTATCTTATTTGCAATGGAAACATAAATCCTAATGTAAACCTCATCCTATTTATACTCAACAATCCATCTAGTTTAATTTCATTTCATATTCAAGTGGTATCACTCATGTTTTATTAGACCTATTAGTAATGGGAATACAATTCTTAACTATATACTCACATAACTTAAATGTTCATTGAGTCATTTAGGTGAATTACTATTTCTATTCCAAGTAATCCATGAATGTTTTATGGATTCCAAATTTCATACCTTAATTTCCTCCACAAATTTAGTTATTATATTTTGTCTTTGTACTACTATTCACATTACTATTCACTCAAATTGTTGAATTTTTAATACATAATAAATTTATTGAACCTAAGTTCTCCAAGATACCACATTTTGCATTCAAAATTTGTTGGTATTGGTTGCCAATACCATTTCCAAGCTTAATGTTAATTGGACAGAATTTTCAGTTTTCATGCTTTGTCTTTACTGTTCCATTTTTCACTTTTACAGTGGGAATTTGGAAAAATGTTCAACATGAAAGTTGTTCCTTATTTTGTCTAATTGAATTTCCTTTTTTGAATCACTCCATTTGGAGTTTTTTAGCTCAAGTTATGGCCTAAAAACCATGACTGGCCGGATTGGGCAGAACCCAAAATTCTAGGTAAAATTGTTTCTGCCAGATTTGGTAACTCAAGTTTGGTTGATAATTTGACTAGGTTATGGTCATAATTTGGGTCAGATTTCTTCATAAAAGTTGTTGGTCTATATCTCAACTTGTTGCTGGTAAAATTTCAGGTCAATTGAACCTTGCTACATTGAGTTATGGCCAAATGACCAAATACTGTTCATTTGATCATTTTGCCCAGGCAGATTGCAGGTCACCCGAATTAGGGCAAACTTTTGATCAAGTTGGTTTGGTTTTCTGGGCATGGTTTCTTCACCAAAGTTGTGTCATTATGTGTCTAGTTTCACCTCCAATTGGCCTCATACCAATTTGAGTCACACAACCTCAGTTATAGGTCAAAAAATACCCTGGACTCATAGGTCCAAATTTCCTGCATAAGAGAAGCACTCCCAATTTTCAATTTCACCCAACTTCCAAACTTCAATTCACATTTATAACACTTCTAATAGTCAATAATCAACCTCAACATCATCAAATTCAAGTCACAACACAAAATTCCATATTTGAGCAAACCCTAAATCAACTTGCAATAATTTTAAATTCTAAGAGAATTTCTAGCACTAACCTTATTCCTTAGCTTCACTCAACTTCAATTCAACCTTCTAATCAATCAAAAACTTGAAGCTCCTTCTTGGTCCACCTTGGCTGAAATTCCTCTTGCCCCAAACTCAATTTTTTTTTTGGTTTTCTTGAGTGATTTCTACTAATTAGGCTTTAGTTTAGGGTGGGCTATAATTTTTCCAAGAAAAAATTTGGTTGAGACTTAGGGTTTTAAGGTTTGGATTTTGGGTTTTAATGGAGAATTTTAGAGAAGAAGGGAAAAAGGCAAGTGACGGGAAGAAGAAGGGAAAAATGCAGATTTTTGGTTCAACAATTAACCTATATAATAATTAAATATTTAATGGCAATATGGTAAATAAGTAGAATGGCAAATTTGAAATTATTTTGAAGTTTATAATCATTATAATTTGACTTTCCAATAATTATTTTTAATTTTCATAATTTCAATTAATTAAATTAATTTAGCTTCATTAAATTAATAATCATCATTTTTGGTCAATATTGGACCCTCAAATTTAATTGACCAAATTTTGCTCTTACCGAGTTGTCGGTTTATCTTTCTTTCTTTTTTTCTTTTACTCATTTTTAATTTAATTTTCATCAATATTTATTCCTTTCTTTTATGTCATAATAATTATTTACTTAATTGGACAAGTCGGCCAAAAATCATCTCTGAAGACGAAATGACCAAAATACGCTTCGTTTGGCTTAACGGGCTAAAATTGTCTGTACCAATTGAAAAATTTTTCTAAACCTTTTCTTGGCATTCTAATGTCATAGAAACCTCAATGACTCTTCTCTGGAGTCTCAAAAATTATTTTATGAATTTTCTCTCGGGTCTAGGGCTTCTAGTTGCGAGAACCGCAACTTCCCATTGGGTTACCCATCGCTAGGGCACCGGCTCATTTAACTTGGTTGTATTTTATTTCTAAAATTTTTCCTAAATTTTTCTTATTAATATTTGAGTTAATTATAGTTCCTCACTTTAGTTTAAATATTTTTCCGGACGTTCTAAGTGTCCAGACCGACACTGGTCACCAAAATAGTAGAATGTGCAAAATTGTTACAGTGAGGGCATTACACATAATATATGAAGTATGAAATGTTCTTTACATGAATGGATTGTTGAATGTATAGATGAGATAAAAGTGCCATTTGGGATTTAAGTTCCCATCAAGAGAGAAAGGAAAAATGTTTTGAATACAATGTTACATGTGAACCATTGTTTTGAATTATGATTGATATGAATAACATAATGAATAAATAAATAAACCATATTAATGTATGAATGAGACATTAATTCTCATTATTGTAGAAAGGAAAAGTACTTTGAGTACAGTGATATAAAAGAATAATTATGTGAATTGTGATCATATATATGATCAAATAAATGTATACATTATAATTGAAAATTATTATGAAATAATGAAGTTATAAAACACAATATATTAATATTTAATGATATTATCTACCCTTGTATTGCCTAGACATGTGTGATAGATTGGATAGTTTGACATGCCAATAGGGTATTATTTTAGCAGTACTGCAAAGGCTTTATGCCTGTATTCATGGCTTTATGCCCGTATTCATGGCTTTATGTCCGCACTCATGGCTTTTATGCCTGATTATATGTTATCATGGCTTTTTAGCCATACTGACTGCATACGTGGTTGACGTTCTGCGTCCCATGGTATAACGGCCCGAGGCACCGCAGTGTCCAGTGCCAACGACTCGTTATCCAATTTAGTCAGCCTGTCATAGGTTACCTGGGCAGAAAAATTTATTGAAATAAGTTAAAAATATTAGAAACTAAATAAATCAGTGAGAAAAATCCGAAAGGTACTAAACTAGTATTAAGAATTTAATTATTACGAAATGATCCACAACACATAGAAAATATTAAGAGAGTAAATGAAAGACTAGCAAAAATAAGCATAACGTAAGTAATTATTAGAAATGCATCCTCCATAATAATATAAACATAAACTAAATATTTAGATTTATTTGTATATTATATAAATGATTATTGTAAACTTATAATAGAAGAGATTCTAGAGAGCAACATAAATGACGAAAAATATACTGTATGGCAAATTTCATATGATCCCAGTAAAATTCTTGAACATAGAAAATATGCTCCAATTATTTTTATTTGTATACATTATTTCTTGTTATAATATTGCATCACTACGCAGCAATGCTTAGAGCGATGGATTTGTTCCTCGCGCAGGTACAGAAGTTAACGCCCAGTGAATACTAAATAGAGATTTTGGAGTCTGATCTGTAGAGTGTTCAAGGTTGTCACCTCCTCAGCAATGCATGTAGATAGAGCCCATATAGATCATATAATGTATTTTGTACATTATAATTAGTTATTATTTGTAATGTAAACTATGAATTGTATGTTGAAATATAGATAATGTAAATTATGAAGTTATGTAATTATTTGTAAATTATATAAATTAGAAAAATTTAAAAAATTTGCTTATGTAATTTGAGAATGTTTATATATGAATTGAGTATGAATGGATTTGTACAAATGAGTATGTGAATTAAAAGAATTGAATGTGAGATGAATATGATGAGCATGAATGATATTTTAGTTGTGAAAATATTGATGAATTTTCAAGCAGGTGAATTGTTAGTAGTATGCCCTAGAGCATATCATTTAGTATGTATCTTGTATATATTTTTATTAATAAAAGGCATTTCCACTTTTCCGTTTACATAATATATTTATGTGTAATAGAAAAGGTCCATTGATATTTTGTTAGAAATATTATTCTTAAGTTGTTAAGAATATGAGTGACAATATTTCTAGCACAAAGTATCATAAATAGGTTCACAATCGAGGATACTTCATAATAAGGACATGACTTATCCAGAAAGATTGTATTCATGTTTGTTCCCAAGTTATTTATATGAGATATAAATAAGATGGAATGGTGAGTCTCATGCCATATAACAAACATGATAGGCACTTATAAATGATAAGTAGGCCGAACCAGTGACACTTATGACAAGCACATGGAGTTTACTCTTGTCAATATTTTTTCATAAATCATATCAGTGCATATAATCTTTAGACCTGAAATAGCACAGTTATCTTGTATATAGATAGTTTGAGTTTGATACTGCTTTCATACTTGTACTATGTATGGGTATATGGGCATGTGTTGGCTCCTGCTAGTTATATATGGAGGTAGGTGTTGATCAAGATAGAATATGTTCCTCTAAGTAAATAGAGATAAAATCCTATGTTCATTTAATTGTTCTTGATGTTTCAAGTTCCTGGCCAGGACAGATAGATTTATTCAGAAAAGAGTTTCTGATGAGAAAATCTTTTAATAAAGAACTGGAATTAAAAGAGAACATAATATTCATAGCAAATGGAGTTTGACATAAACCATGACTCCAGCTTGAGTTGGGATTTTGTAACAGAGAGATTCTAGTGCATGGTAACATATGATTATAGGTTCATTTAAGGTAAACCTTATTACTAATTGGGTGGCCATGGCATGCTATGCTAGGTGTTAACCATGGTCTATGAGGTTCATAAAATGATTTAGAGAAATCATTTATGGTAAGAAAGAGTTCTGATGATATTAAGAGTTGATATCATGTCTCATTGCCAATTAGTGATGAGCCTAGTAAGTCACACACATACACAAGTTATCACCTATTTAAATATGATTTAATTAATTAATTAAAGATTTTAATTGATTAATTAAATAGGTTTGGTTTGCAATTAAATTGCAAAGTCCCTAGCATGACTTGAAACCAAATCTAGATTATTGGATGTGTAGTATAAATTAAATTTATATTTAAAGTGTTTAAATATGAATTTAATTAATGAGAAATTAATTAATAGAGATTAATTAATTAATTTATATTTGATATAAATTAATTAGAAGAAGAAAAATAATTATTTTGGGTTGAGAACTCAAAATTAAGACACAAGGGCATTTTGGTCATTTTGCAGTGTGACACGTGGCACCATGAGATTGTGACACATGGGATTACACATAAGCTTGCCAAATGTTTTTTAATCATGTAAGATGATTAAAATCAAGATTAAATGTAGGTTTGACACTTGGCACAATGTGATTGGGTCACTTAAACCTAGAGCTAATCAAAAGGTGACATGTGGCTAGGGTTTAATGTGTTAACCTAGCTATTTAAGTGTGGTTATGAAAAGAAAAAATAACCAGCAGCCTCTCCTCTCATTTGTCACGCCACTTTGAGCCTCTCCAACTATTTCTCTTCATCTCTCATCAATTCAAAGAGATTAGCCATCAATCTCTTGAATTAAGAACACTAGAAATTATTTCTAGTGTCCTGTTTACATCTCTAATCTCTTAAAAGGCAGAACTTGAATTTCTAATTAATAGAAAAAGCTTTAGAGGCTGTTCAAGGGCTGCCATAGGTGTTCTTGGTGTGGACAAGCTAGAGGGACAACATTTGGGGTCTTGAAGACGAATCTCAAAGGCGCAGACACGCTGCAATGCATCAAAAGGTTAGTGTAATCGTTCTTGATTTAATCTAGGATTCTAAAATTAATCTGATTAATTTTAAAATCTTAAATGGCAAATACAGATCCAAAAACATATTAAAAGAGTTTTAATATGTTGTTTATCATTGAAATCAAATAGGTAAAAATAAATTTTGCATGGTGCATGTGACCCTAGGTGAAAATTTTTGAATTCAATGGTATGATGTGTTTTTCACGCTTCCGTTCCTTCAATTGGTATCAGAGCCACTATATTTGCCATTTAGATTGATGTTTATATGATTTAATTGTGTGTTTGATCATGAGATCAAGAGTTTATTGCTGGTTGCAAAGTCAAAGTGGCGGCACAAATGACGAACACCATGGTGTGCATGGTTGATGCATCACAATGTTGTGCAAAGGTAAATAGATGGTGAATGTGCAATTGTTGTATGATTTAAGATCCATTTTATTGTCTAATTAAATAGTTTAATTAGAATTTTTATCACACAATTAAATTATGATTCAAATCAGAATTTTAAAAATTGTTTGAATGTGATTCAAATCTGAATTTTAAAAGTTGTTTGAATGTGATTCAAATCTGAATTTTTAAAGTTGTTTGAATCATATTTAAATCTGATTTTTTAAAATTGATTCAATAAAATTCAGATCTGATTTTTTAAAAAATATTTGAATGTGATTCAAATCTGATTTTTTAAAAAATGTTTGAATGTGATTCAAATCTGAATTTTTGAAGTTGTTTGAATGTGATTCAAATCTGAATTTTTAAATTTGTTTGAATGAGATTCAAATATGAATTTTTAAATTTATTTGAATCATATTCAAATCTGGATTTTTAAGTTGAATATGAGATATTCAATTTAATTTAAGTATGTATGTTTTATTTAATTGTTAAATAGTGATATGCATGATGGATGATCATGGACTATAAAAGACCAATGTGATTGGATTTATTTCTTTTATGTTTCTTTGGGATTGTAAATTAATTAATTTATTTTAATTTATTTTGGGCATGTATTATTAAGTTTGTAATAATTTTTTGGTTGTAATTTCATTTATTTAAGTTCTTGTAAATTCGCCTTGGTATGCCAAGGATTACTATGTAATATCGGATTGCAATAAGTTCAAGGAGGTCAAGAGCATTGGTGGGACCAGTGGGAGGAATTCAAGATCAAGTGTTGATTATGTACTCCTTCAGCAACTCTTGTAAAATGAATGAATGAAATGCACCTAGGAATGCCCTGATTCAATTCTTGGTGGCTCCGAATTGAATCCCTTAGAAAGTCCATGATCATACCATATTTACTGCTTATCCATGAATGCATGAGATGTATGGGAATGTATGCAATTATATGATATATGCATGCTAAATGGATAATGTGCAAAGTGAGACCTTAATAGTAAATAGAATGACCATAAAATCTTCCAAACAAATGATTAAGTTGGAAATGCTATAATTAAAGTAATTATAACATAGGCCCTCCATTGGGGCAATTATTTTAAGAAATTTTAAATAATTGCATAAGATGCAATTTATTTAAGAGATTTTATTAAGAATAATTGTTAAGCATGAGATGTTGTAAATATGTAAATGGTTTAGTGGCCAATATTGGATGTACCTGAGGACATTAAAATTATTTGCATAATTACTGGCTCAATGGGATCAACTTAACTAATGCAAGATAAGTCAATAATGGATGTACCTGAGATTTTGAGCATTAGGGGCTAGGTAAAGGATTGAACCTCACATGAGATGTGATGGGCAAGGAGTTGCTCACTTATAGTTTATTGTAATTCCAATAATGGATGTACCTGAGGATGATCAATAGAATTATAAGAATTCAATCACCCACTAGAAATCCATCCAACTAGGATTTCCGTTTTCTACTCTGGAAGTGTAGGATTCGCTAAGTTAGTGGGAGGACCAATTTGATTAAAAGACCATAATCATTTTGGTTAATTACATGATACATTTACTAATTAATCTGGTTATTTTCTGCAGTTAATTTTATGATAAAAATGAGCACAAAACAACCACCACCAGCCACTATCCTTGCAAGCATACTTGATCACAACAGTTGACTGGACCTAACTGTCTGATTGGCTAAGAAATTTGAAACTTGTCCTGAACCTTGAACATATAGGATATGTTCTAGATTCAAATGTTCCTGGTCCCTTACCTCCAGAGGCCACACAAGAGGAACATGAAACTTTGGACAAGTGGAAGGAGCATGATATGAGAGCTAAATGTTACATGCTTGCTTCCATGAGTAATGAGTTACAGAAGCAACATGAGAACATGCAGAGTGCGAGTGAGATCCTCCTTCACCTACAAGAGTTGTATGGTGAGCACAGCAGGAATGCTAGGTATGAGATATCTAGGCAGCTGTTCTGCATGAGGATGTCTGAGGGACAGAATGTTGGGGATCATGTCCACAAGATGATTCGGCTGATTGAGCAGTTGTAATATCTTGACTTCAACATGGATTTCCAACTACAAACGGATTTGATCCTTCAGTCCCTTCCTGAGTCTTTTGGGAATTTTGTGACAAATTTCCATATGACTAAACAGGAATGCACCTTAGCTGGTTTACTCAACATGCTGGTTATTGCCCAAAAGAATATGCTGTGCAATAAAGGAAAAGAGGTAGCTTTGTTGCATCTTCTTCACTGGAAAGTCCAACAAGAAGAAGGGCAATAAGAAAAAGAAACCTCGATTCTGGTCCTTCTAAGAAAATAGCTAAACAAAAAAGAAGACTAAAGGCGATGAAGGCAAAGGAAAGTGTTTCCACCGCCAACAGAAAGTGTTTCCATTGCCAATAAGAAAGTGTTTCCATTACGAAGAAAGTGTTTCCACCGCCGCAGTATAGCAATCTAAATGAAAGCAATGTCGTGGTGAAAAACAACTCAAGTTCAAAATATATTTGGCACTTAAGGTTATGTCATGTTGAAGAAGATAGGATTACAAAATTAGAGAAAATGGCGATTCTATCCTTATTGGAGTCTGAGCCTACTCCAACTTGTGAATCTTGCCTTGAGGCAAAATGACTAGATCACCCTTTGTTGGACGGGGCTAAGAGTGAAAATATTTTAGAGCTAATACATAGTGATGTATGTGGTCCATTTAAAGAAATGGCTAGAGGGGTTTTCATTATTTTATTACCTTTCTTGATGATAAATCAAGGTTTGGGTATTTGTATTTGATGAAATACAAACATGAATCTTTGAAAAGTTCAAAGAATTTAAATCAAGTAGAAAATCAAACAGGGAAGATATTAAAGCTCTTCGATCAGATCGTAGAGGTGAATATTTGAGTACTGAATTTGATGAATACTTAAGAGAGCATGGCATTGTTTCTCAGCTGACTCCTCTAGGAACGCCACAGCTGAATGGTGCATCTGAAAGGAGAAATCGTACCCTATTGGATATGGTACGTAGTATGATGAGCTATACTGATATGCCAATCTCCTTTTGGGGATTTGCATTAGAATCAGCTTTGTATATTCTGAATAGGATTCCATCAAAATCAGTTTCTTCCACACCTTATGAGATATGGCATGGAAGAAAACCAAGTCTTAAGCATGTTAAGATTTGGGGTTGTCCAGCTTATATCAAAAAGCTGAACACTGATAAATGGGAGACCATATCAGAAAAGGGTCGATTTGTTGGATATCCAAAAGATAGTTTTGGATATTATTTTTATTTGCCTACTTCACAAAAGGTTGTGATAAGTAGAGATGCCACATTTCTTGAACAACAGTTTGTTCAAGAAGGAGGCAAAGGAAGGCAAATAGAGTTAGAATTGGAGAATTCTGACCAACCAACATATCAGATGGATATAGATCCATCTAGTCAACCTATACCCGTTGATGAAACATCTATAGCAGTTCCTCGTAGAACAACCAAGGTATCTCACCCACCAGTGAGATATGGTTTTCTTCATGAAGAAGAACAAGAGTTGTCTACTCATGAAGAAGTAGATCATGGAGATGATCCACTTACCTATGAAGAAGCTATATCAGATATAGACTCTTCAAAATGGATTGATGCTATGAAATCCGAGATTGATTCCATGTATAAGAATCAAGTTTGGGATCTTGTTGACCCACCTGAAGGTATTGTACCTATAGGGAACAAATGGGTTTTCAAGAAGAAAATTGGTTCTGATGGAAAGGTAGAGACCTATAAGGCAAGGCTAGTAGCGAAAGGGTTTCGCCAAAGGCAAGGAATAGACTATGAGGAGACTTTCTTGCCTGTTGCCATGCTTAAATCAATTAGGATTTTATTAGCAATAGCTGCGTACTATGATTATGAGATTTGGCAGATGGATGTCAAAAACAGCTTTTCTCAATGGATACATTGAAGAAAACATTTTCATGGAACAACCTAAGGGTTTTGAATCCCAAGATGGTTCCAAGGTATGCAAGCTAAAGCGATCCATTTATGGGTTGAAACAAGCTTCGAGGAGTTGGAACATCCGTTTTGATGAAGCCATTAAATCCTTTGGTTTTATCAAAAATGAGGATGAGCCATGTGTATATAAGAAGGTTAGTGACAGTGCTATTACTTTCCTTGTTTTATATGTGGATGACATACTGTTGATGGGTAATGACACAGGTATGTTGACGACTATAAAGGTATGGTTGTCAAATACATTCTCCATGAAAGACTTAGGGGAGGCAACCTATATTCTTGGGATTCGCATCTATAGAGATAAAGCGAAAAGAATAATTGGTTTATCCCAAAGTCTATAGTTGGAAAAGGTGTTAAAGAGGTTTAACATGCTTGATTCCAAGAGAGGATTGTTACCAGTGAAACATGGTATCCATCTTTCTAAAGAGATGTCTCCAAAGACACCTGAAGAAAGAGATAAGATGGCTAGGATTCCATATGCTTCGGCTATTGGAAGTTTAATGTATGCAATGTTGTGTACTAGGCCGGATATCGCATATGTTGTTAGTTTGACTAGCAGGTATCAATCCAATCTAGGTTTGGAACACTGGATAGCTGTCAAGAATATCCTTAAGTACTTGAGAAGAACTAAGGATTTATTCTTGATTTATGGAGGTGGAGACTTGCAATTGGATGGTTATACTGATTCTGATTTCCAATCAGATATGGATGATAGAAAGTCTACCTCTATATATGTGTTCATTTGTAATGGAGGTGCAGTCAGTTGGAAGAGTTCCAAACAGAGCACGACTGCAGATTCCACTACAGAGGCTGAGTATATTCTTTGCATCGATCTCGCAAAGGAAGCCGCTTTGGATAAAGAAGTTCGTGACAAAACTTACAGTAGTTCCTTCCATTGAGTCGCAGTTCCACTACATCGTGACAATAATGGAGCGATCATCTGAGCTAAGGAACTAAGGTCTCACCTAAAATCCAAACACATAGAAAGGCACTACCACATTATCAGACATATAGTTGGGCAAAGGCGATATAGCCATGCAGAAAAATAACATCAGCTGAAAAAATTCAGCTGATCCATGCACTAAGCCTTTGTCACAAGCTCAGTTAGACTGACATCTTGAGAAGATGGGTCTAAGGTATTGTAATGAATGGCTCTAGTGCTAGTGGGAGATTGTTAGTAGTATGCCCTAGAGCATATCATTTAGTATGTATCTTGTATATATTTTTATTAATAAAAGGCATTTTCACTTTTCCATTTACATAATATATTTATGTGTAATAGAAAAGGTCCATTGATATTTTGTTAGAAATATTATTCTTAAGTTGTTAAGAATATGAGTGACAATATTTCTAGCACAAAGTATCATAAATAGGTTCACAATCGAGGATACTTCATAATATGGACATGACTTATCCAGAAATATTGTATTCATATTTGTTCCCAAGTTATTTATATGAGATATAAATAAGATGGAATGGTGAGTCTCATGCCATATAACAAACATGATAGGCACTTATAAATGATAAGTAGGCCGAACCAGTGACACTTATGACAAGCACATGGAGTTTACTCTTGTCAATGTTTTGTCATAAATCATATCGATGCATATAATCTTTAGACTGAGATAGCACAGTTATCTTGTATATAGGTAGTTTGAGTTTGATCTCGCTTTCATACTTGTACTATGTATGGGTATATGGGCATGTGTTGGCTCCTGCTAGTTATATATGGAGGTAGGTGTTGATCAAGATGGAATCTGTTCCTCTAAGTAAATAGAGATAAAATCCTATGTTCATTTAATTGTTCTTGATGTTTCAAGTTCTGGCCAGACAGATAGATTTATTCGTAAAAGAGTTTCGATGAGAAAATCTTTTAATCAAGAACTGGAATTAAAAGAGAACATAATATTCATAGAAATGGAGTTTGACATAAACCATGACTCACTTGAGTTGGGATTTTGTAACAGAGAGATTCTAGTGCATGGTAACATATGATTATAGGTTCATTTAAGGTAAACCTTATTACTAATTGGGTGGCCATGGCATGCTATGCTAGGTGTTAACCATGGTCTATGAGGTTCATAAAATGATTTAGAGAAATCATTTATGGTAAGAAAGAGTTCTGATGATATTAAGAGTTGATATCATGTCTCATTGCCAATTAGTGATGAGCCTAGTAAGTCACACACATACACAAGTTATCACCTATTTAAATATGATTTAATTAATTAATTAAAGAGTTTAATTGATTAATTAAATAGGTTTGGTTTGCAATTAAATTGCAAAGTCCCTAGCATGACTTGAAACCAAATCTAGATTATTGGATGTGTAGTATAAATTAAATTTATATTTAAAGTGTTTAAATATGAATTTAATTAATGAGAAATTAATTAATAGAGATTAATTAATTAATTTATATTTGATATAAATTAATTAGAAGAAGAAAAATAATTATTTTGGGTTGAGAACTCAAAATTAAGACACAGGGGCATTTTGGTCATTTTGCACGGTGACACGTGGCACCATGAGATGGTGACACATGGGATTACACATAAGCTTGCCAAATGTTTTTAATCAAGTAATATGATTAAAATCAAGATTAAATATAGGTTTGACACTTGGCACTATGTGATTGTGTCACTTAAACCTAGAGCTAATCAAAGGTGACATGTGGCAAGGGTTTAATGTGTTAACCTAGCTATTTAAGTGTGGTTATGAAAAGAAAAATAACCAGCAGCCTCTCCTCTCATTTGTCACGCCACTTTGAGCCTCTCCAGCTATTTCTCTTCATCTCTCATCAATTCAAAGAGATTAGCCATCAATCTCTTGAATTAAGAACACTAGAAATTATTTCTAGTGTCCTGTTTACATCTCTAATCTCTTAAAAGGCAGAACTTGAATTTCTAATTAATAGAAAAGGCTTTAGAGGCTGTTCAAGGGCTGCCATAGGTGTTCTTGGTGTGGACAAGCTAGAGGGACAACATTTGGTGTCCTGAAGACGAATCTCAAAGGCGCAGACACGCTGCAGTGCATCAAGAGGTTAGTGTAATCGTTCTTGATTTAATCTAGGGTTCTAAAATTAATCTGATTAATTTTAAAATCTTAAATGGAAAATACAGATCCAAAAGCATATTAAAAGAGTTTTAATATGTTGTTTATCATTGAAATCAAATAGATAAAAATAAATCTTGCATGGTGCATATGACCTTAGGTGAAAATTTTTGAATTCAATGGTATAATCTTGTGTTTTTCACGCTTCTGTTCCTTCATGAATAGTGAAGTACGCCAACTGATAATAAAATATGGAAAACTCTGCTGGTTTCTCCGTTTAAAAATAATTGATATTAAAATATAACGAGATCAAATTATTAAAGGAATAAAGTAAGATAAGATAGGGTGTTCCAGCACCGAATGTAGCATGCCTTGCTCGACTACACTACAGCCGGGTGAGGGGTGTTGCACCACTTATAGGAACCCAGCATCATACTGCTTTTTGATTTCATCCCTGACTTTCAGCATTGTGTTAGGGTCCATCCTTCTCAATTTTTGCTTTACGGGCACAGCCCCTAAAATCAAAGGGATCTTGTGAGTTATAATTTGGAGATCTAAACCAGGCTTATCATCATAGCTCCACGAAGATATATCTATGAATTCCCACAACAACTGAATCATGCCTCCTAATTCCTCATTGTTTACCACTTTAAGTTCCTCATTATTTTCTTTTGTTCTTAGATTTAGGGTGTTCATCTCATCTTCACCAGTATAATACTGGGTTTATCCAATTCTGGTCATCCTATTATTTCTCTTAGGGGTATATAGTCTTCCTCTTCATTAGAATTACTAGCTTTCATGGCAATTATAAGTCTTTCAAAGTTAATCTGAGGAATATCAATGTTGATTGAATTATTATGATTTGGTTGATCATTAATCCTGAGGAAATTGAAATCTGATGATTAAAAGAGTGGAATTGAATAAGTGATTTTATAAACAAAGAAAAGGCAAAGAAAAAAAAAGAAAGTGGACATAAGATTTTGAAAAATGCGCTATTAATTCATTAATATTTTGTAACACCCCTCACCCGACTACAATGTAGCCGAGCAAAGTGTGCTACATTCGGTGCCGGAGCACCCTATCTTATCTTACTTTATTCCTTTCATATTTTGATCTCGATATATTTTAATATTAATAAATTTTTCGACGGAGAAACCAGTGGAGTTTCCCCTATTTTATTACCAGTTGACGTATTATACTATTTACCTGTTTGAAAGTTTCAATAATATTTTACAAATAAAATCTCATCAATTATTTTCATAACCATCTCATAATTCACATCTCATTCATATATCTCAATTTCATATTCATTTCCATGCATTATCTATATATTTCAAATCTGTCTTCGAATCCATACAATCTCATTCATGCTCAAATCACATAAGTAAAATTTTCAAATTTCTTTAATTTACGTAATTTCATAATTTACATGATATATAAATTAATTACATATGAAAAAGCTAATTTATTAAATTACATTACATTTCTATTAATTACCTGCTCATAATCTACATTATAATACAATATCTAGCATTTTATACTAAATACAAAATATGATCTATATGGGCCCTATCTACATGCATTGTTGAGAAGGTGACAACCTTGAATACTCCAGCCACTTCTGCAGATCTGGACTCCAAAAATCTTAGTCAAAGTACTTGCGCGAGGAAACAAATCCATCGCGCTAAGCATTGCTACTTAGTGGTGTAATAATATAACAAGAAAATAAAATATACAAATAAAGAAAGAACGAAGCATAATTTGAATATTTAAGAATCAATTTAATTTAATACAATGTGTCTAATATTAATTATCTTTTGTTCTCATTTGTTTCGCTTTGTAAGCGTTTAATTCCGAAATTCACAGGGATAATGTACAACATACAGAATTAATAAAAATACTCAGTTTATATTTATATGGCAATAGAAGGTACATTTAAAATATTTAGTTAAGTTATACCTATTTTTGCAACTCTTTTATCATTTTACTTAACAATTTTTATGTGGTTTGGATCATTTCATAATTGTAACTAATTCTTTTGAAGTCTTATTAACTCATTTATTTGATTTCTAATATTTTTAATTACTAATAGTCTTAATTTATTTTAATAAAATACACTGCCCAAGTAACCTACGACAGGCTAACTAAACTGGATAACGGGTCGATGGCTCTGGACACCGCGGTGCCTCGGGCCGTCATACCATGGGACGCAGAACGTCAACCACGTATGCAGTCAGTATGGCTAAAAAGTCATGATATCACATAATCGGGCATAAAAGCCATGAATACGGGCATAAGAGCCATGAATACGGGCATAGAGCTATGAATATAGGCATAAAGCCTTTTGTAGTACTGCTAAAACAATACCCTATTGGCATGCCAAACTATCCAATCTGATACACATGTCTAGGCAATACAAGGGCACATAATATCATTAAATATTAATATATTATATTTTATGACTTCATTATTTCATGATAAATTTCGATTATAATTCATACATTCATTTGATCATTTATATGATCACAATTCACATCAATTATCCTTTTATACCATTGTACTCAAAACATTTTTCTTTTCTCATTTATACATTCAAGAATCTACTCATGTAATTACAATTTTTATATTTCAAGTTGAGTTATTAATATGTTATGAATTCCATTTGTGATGGGCATATAAGCCCTAACTAATTATTCACATCAATTTGGTGACTTATTTTTCATGTTTCAAGTAATCCATAAATATTTCATGGATTTCAAATTTATGGCCTAAATTTCGTTTTAACAATTTTGACTAGGATGCATAGTGTCACACCCTACCCCTCTATAAGGCATAACATGATCCCGTAGTATACCTAATGAATTACCAACTCCCTCTACTGATAATCCATTAAATACACTACAAGGGATTTTAAAAACTTTTCTTACTTCTTTTACAGTGGTGAGCACTATTTACAGGTGTTAAAAACCTTTTTGAACTGAAGTGATAGAACTAACACATTTGAATTTTTTGGAATTTCTGTAAAAATTTTGGCAGAGTGCCATCTGTATTTTGGATAAAACAGTTCTTCAGAAGACCTGTAAAAAAGCACTTCAATAATTTTTCCAAATCTCAGCTCCAACATTTTTCTCAACACAACACATTTCTCAAGTCAAATTCACAGTAATTTTTTTTTGCAACTTCAATGTACAATTTTTATGTACAACTGCTCAAAACCAACAACAATATGTACATACAGTGAACATACATTACATTACAAAATACAAAATATTAGTGTACTCATTATACCCGGTAGTCTCTCGCTGGAGGTACTAGCAGCCTAGTCTGCTGCACTGTCTGTCTGTCTACCTGCGACAGCAATAAAAAGCTATCGCTGAGACAATGTCTCAGTGGTGCACAACATTAACTAAATACAATTTAAATCACAATTCATAATTCAAATAAATAGTGGATACTTAAAACCATAGTTAATTTCAAGACAATAATTGTCAACCAGAATTTAAACTCCATTTCTCAATATCACAATAAATTTCAGAAAGTCAGATCATGGTTGAATTCAAAAGACAGTATATGTCAATAAGAGTTTAAATTCATTTCACAATCTCACAATAAATCTCAATAATCAAAACATAGTTAAATTCGAAAGACAGTAAATGTCAATAAGAATTTAACTTCATTTCACAAATTATCAAATCGCATAACAACACAATTTAGTCGAATAAGTTAAGAATACAGTGTTGCCAATTCATTCACAACTTAAGCCATGACACAAATTTCCGATCAATGCCGCGTTGTACACCACGACAAAGCAATCACAACCCCACTAATCGAAATCAATGAGGAAATGAGCTAGCTATATAATGAGTACTCATCCGATCACCTCAACTGGTAAATCGAGAGGAGAAAAATAAGCGATCACGACTCCATAAATGGAGAAGGAAAATAAACGATCACAACCCCATAAAAGGAGAAGGAATGATATGATCTTGTCATGCTAAGTGTGAACACAAAATCAATTCCAAACATTTTATTCAAATGATTCGTGAGAATCCAATAAATTTCCAAAGTTATAATTTCATTCACAAAATGGCAACACAATTCATAATTATCTTTAATTTCCACAAAAACCATTTACAGTGCTTTTCAATCAATAGTATCCATCAAATCATTTACAATGCTTTTCAAGCAATAAATATCCATTCAAACACATTTCCACAATTTAAAACAATAATGTACAAATAGTCATAATTCATTTCAATTGAAAAATTCAAAAGAAATAGTTATTGTGCACAAACACAATTTAAATCAATAACATACAATTAATCATATGAAATCTTATTCAGAGTAAAATCAGTTGAAAACTAGTTGTGCACAAACACAATTTAAATCAATAACATACAATTAATCATATGAAATCTTATTCAGAGTAAAATCAGTTGAAAACTAGTTATGCACAAACCTCTGATAATTGTCTCCTGGTCTGGACTCAGTGTTTCCTTCCCTTTTCCTGAGTCTTTGGTAACTGAGAAACACAATTTGAAGTGTTTCAGTACTAAATTAAACTGTCTCTAAC
This sequence comes from Hevea brasiliensis, assembly GCF_030052815.1. NCBI lineage: Eukaryota > Viridiplantae > Streptophyta > Magnoliopsida > Malpighiales > Euphorbiaceae > Hevea > Hevea brasiliensis. The sequence continues at coordinate 56,196,793 of NC_079506.1, read as the reverse complement.
GATAATGTTCGATAATTAATTCACTGAAGGCTATTATTTGCTCAATCACCTAATATACCGACCCTCGATGCGTTTTAGGTAAATTAGGTTTTAGTGTCATTAATATGTCACATTCGATAGGGTTTTAGGGTTGGTACGTTTTACCAAACTCATTTCCTTGTTTAGTGCATTTTAATGCAACTTGCTGGATTCCGGTATACTAGTTTGACCTAGCCGGACGACCTAGTTCCCTTGGTTTTCGGGTTTCGGTCAAAACTACAAACTTGTAGATCTATGTCTTATTGCACGCAGGGCAAAATTTGAGGTAAATCCGAGTTATGTAGACCAAGTTATGGTCATTTTACTATTGCTGGTCAAATGGCATCAAATTAGGTCATTTTAGGTCAAATTTGGTCAACTTTGGTTCAGCCAGTTTTTGAACCCGAACTTGTGCAAGCTTTTTGACTTACTTCTGGTCATTTTTGGGCTTTGGTGTCTTCATAAGACTTGTAGGTATGGGTCTTAACTATTCATGGTTAAAATTTCAGGTCAATTGGACCTGTTTTGAGTGAGTTATGGCCTATACACTAACTGCTGCCCAATTGGTCAGTTTTCAGGTTTCACTTGCACTTAATCCGAATTGGTCATTTTTCATGTCACCTTGCAAGCAGAATTTTGGTATGCTTTCTCAATGAAAGTTGGCACATTTTGTGCCTAGTTTCACCTCCAATTGGTCTCATACCAATTGAGGTTACACATTTAAAGTTATTGACTAAATTGCATACTGCCTTTAATTACTTTGCTTATACATGTATCCATTACACATTTAATTGCTATATGTCTACTCCCCTTACAATTTCTGTTTTGGTACATTACCAAAAACCATATTCCACTTCACTTAAATGTCACTTTGGGCAGATTGCAATTATCCTCAATACACCAATTAAACTTACATTTACAAGTTCTAAGTACAATCACATATACCCTAAACATTACAAATTTTTACATACACTTACACAATCAATCTATACACATATCCATCAATTCTCAAGGTCAATATTCTGTCAATACTTTCATGAACATATACATTTATCCAAGAATCTCAAGGCTGCCGAAAACTTCCTCAACACCAAAATATCATACAATTCATCAATTTGCATCCCAAGTGCAAAATTCACCATATACATATGGAATAATTTACTAGGACATTAAATCACCATAACCAACATAATTCTCATCAAATATATGCACAAATATTTCATCAAATACATAACTCCATGGCTGTCCAAAATGGACATCTCAATAACTCTTCAAACTTGAAAATTTTCTTCACAAAACCAACACCCATAACATGAACACAAAGTTTAACAAAGCTATCTTCAAAAATGCTAACTTACCTTATGGTTGGAACTTGCCAAACCTTGATTAAACTTATTAAATTTGGTATCAAGCTCTTCCTTTTGATGTGTAGACAAACTTTCATGAAGAACCCTAAGTGATTGGAGTTGAAATGGAGGAGTTAGGAGAGCTCATGCAAAACGCCCATGGTGGTTACTTCCCTTCTTCAATTCGGCTGGTTTGGTGTTTTGGAGAAGATGAACATTTTAGCTTGGATAATGGATTTACAGCTGCCCCATTATGTGTTTATTTTATTCATTAGTGGTTCACTCATAAATTTAATCATATTATAAACTTAACTCCCACTTATTCCACATTTAACCTATAATTTTTGTTATTTACTTTAGGTACCACCAAATTAATTTTTCATTTCATTTTCTAAGTGTAATATTATTTATTTTTAATGGACATTTAGGTCAAAAGACAATTCGGGATGTCAAATGACCATAATGCCCCTGTTCGGGTTGCATTCCCGATTTTTCGGTAACACCGAGTTTTGTCTGTTTTTCGATTTCTCACTTTTCTTTGTACTAATTATTTAATTTTTCTTCGATCTTTCTAATGACATTTATTCTTCAATAAGGGTCTATTTAAGTCCAAAAAATGTTTTCGGGGTTCCCATGATCTGGGCTAGTCAACGGTCCACGCCGTGACTTCCCGGTGCGGTCACCCATCGCTAGGGTTCTCGGCTCGCTTAACTTGGTTACCTTTCTTTGCTATTATTTTTCCTTTGTTTTTCTTGTATTTTCTTTTCTTGTATTTCATTATTTTATGTCTCCTCACTCATAACGAAGTGTGGTTCTAGGCATCCTAGCTGTCCGGACAACACTGGTCACCGGAGCAGCAGAACGCACTACCGAACTTAGGGGTGTTACAATTCTCCCCCCCTTAAATAAATTTCGTCTTGAAATTTTACCCAATAGCCATCTTACAATAGTCATACGTTTATTTTCTCCTTTCTATACGATCGTATAATCTTCTTTGTTATATATGAATCAACTGTTCAAATCCCTACTTCCATAACTCTTTTTATCTGTCAATATTTTATAACTTACTTTCTTTTGTACAGAACTATAACCTTTCGATATTCTAACTTTTGAGTTTTAGATCCCTAAGTAGGATTTTCAAACTTATTTCTAACGATTAAATTATGTCCTGGCATAACTATACAAAAACAGATGCCGTTGGCAACTATCCTCATCTAGGTGTACTATCAGATAGTACGTAGCTCTACACAATAATCTCAAGTTAGTACTGCAATCCGCAGTTTACAGTATAAACAATCAAGAACATTGCATAGTTACTACAATACATCCCAATAGATCAAACTTTCCTATCCTTTGTCCTTTTCGAATTCACTGATATTCGAACTTATTCTGATTACAATATCCATTAGCAATTACTAACAGTAACATCTCTGCCTTCATCTAGAGCAATTCTATTACTGTAACTTACTTTTACGTCCCCTTGCTTTACATTAAATAGGCTCGCCAATTAGCTTTATAATTTATGGTGTGTCAGGAAATACTTTTCGCCGATAAACTCTTCCAAAACTAATTTCACTTATTATCACAATCCCTATCCTAAAGGACTAATCACTAACGTATCAAAATTTATTTCCCTGACCTCCTGTCCTAGCGGACTTGTTACTAGCACCTCAAAGTCCATTTTTGTACATGGAACAACAATGCAATCAATGATGCTAGCACTCACATAAGAATGTGTTTAACCCGTATCAAATAACACATACAAATGTTGGTTAAATTTTGAGAAGGTACCACCACAACGTCGATGTCTCGCCTCTTCCTCTGTCTCATTGCATAGACTCTAACTGCAGCACCTGTCTTGCTCTGAATAATTTACCGTGCCTTGGCTGTCACTGGGCTACCTCTACCCCGCCTCTACCTCCGCTAGGTGGTTGTGAGCTTACAGTGATGTGGCTCAATCGACCCTTCTGCAGTAGTAGGAGGTGGTCCAACTCTGCGACTACTGGTGCAATCCTTGGCAAAGTGTCCTGTGCCTCCACAGTTATAACAGGCTCCAATAGCCTTATAGCATATCCCACCATGATATCTTCCATAATTTTCACATTGGCGGGAATGGTAGGAACTTCTGGTACTCTGCTGACCAGATAGGGGAGGTCCCTGTCCTGAATATCTTCCCCTACCAGATTTCTTGCCACCTCTGCCATGTCCCCCATGGTTCTTCCTCTTCCCAGTATGACCAATGGAACTTTGTTCTACAAATTTTCCCTCTTCCTCTGTCTTCTCTGATCTCTTTTTCTCAGGAGCAGCTTCAAACTCAATTCTTTCCAACTCTAGCGCTTGAGAAATAAGTTCAGAGAAGTTAGTGTGTTTGAAGCCTACTACTTGTAATCTGATACTGGGCTTCAAGCCAGTTTCAAACCTCTTGCATCTCTCCCTGCTGGTAGAAAGTAAACTCGCTGCATAATGGCTCAGACGGGAAAATTCCCTTTCATATTCAGCCACTGATCTGCTCCCCTATTTTAAACTTAGGAATTCTTATAACTTCTGGTCTACATAAGCATCAGGGACATATTTTTGTCTGAATTCCCTGAGAAAATCATTCCATGTTAGCACTGCAGGTTCTACCAGACTGTGGGGAATGGTTTTCCACCAGTCATAAGCATCTCCTTGTAACAAAGATACAGAGTATTCAAATCTGAGCTCCTCCGTGCAATGTAATTTCTTGAATACCCTGTCCATCCTTTCTAACCACTGTTCAGCTTCTAGAGGATCTACTGTCCCCTTAAACTCTGTAGCCCCATACTTCATCAATTTGTCATACTGCCTAGTAGGAGATTGTGGTTGTACCACTGGTGTCTGTATTGGGACTTGAGTAGGTACATTACCAGCCATTTGTTGGAACATTGCGACCATCTGTGACGAGCGAGAGCTGCGATGCTGCGGTGGTGTTCTTTGAACCACTGACATTGTGTAGGCCTGGGGCATCCCCTTGCACCTCAGCCTCAATAGATTGATCGACTGAACGATCACCCTCTTCCATATTCAATGCGAGGATTTTAGATCTCCTGAACCAATAACACAAGGAGATTTCCTCCCGTTAGTGCATATTTATAATGTAATGTACTGTATGTATCAAACAATGATATTGAGCAGTTGTACTATGAAGAAAGAATATTCAAATAACAGGTGAAAACAGAATTTAAAAACTTTACTCTGATACCACTAAAACATGTCACACCCTACCCCTCTGTAAGGCATAACATGATCCTGTAGTATACCTAATGAATTACCAACTCCATCTACTGATAATCCATTAAATACACTACAAGGGATTTTAAAAACTTTTATTACTTCTTTTACAGTGGTGAGCACTATTTACAGGTGTTAAAAACCTTTTTGAACTGAAGTGATAGAACTAACACATTTGAATTTTTTGGAATTTCTGTAAAAATTTTGGCAGAGTGCCATCTGTATTTTGGATAAAACAGTTCTTCAGAAGACCTGTAAAAAAGCACTTCAATAATTTTTCCAAATCTTAGCTCCAACATTTTTCTCAACACAACACATTTCTCAAGTCAAATTCACAGTAATTTTTTTTTGCAACTTCAATGTACAATTTTTATGTACAACTGCTCAAAACCAATAACAATATGTACATACAGTGAACATACATTACATTACAAAATACAAAATATTAGTGTACTCATTATACCCGGTAGTCTCTCGCTAGAGGTACTAGCAGCCTAGTCTGCTGCACTGTCTGTTTGTCTACCTGCGACAGCAATAAAAAGCTATCACTGAGACAATGTCTCAGTGGTGCACAACATTAACTAAATACAATTTAAATCACAATTCATAATTCAAATAAATAGTGGATACTTAAAACCATAGTTAATTTCAAGACAATAATTGTCAACCAGAATTTAAACTCCATTTCTCAATATCACAATAAATTTCAGAAAGTCAGATCATGGTTGAATTCAAAAGACAGTATATGTTAATAAGAGTTTAAATTCATTTCACAATCTCACAATAAATCTCAATAATCAAAACATAGTTAAATTCGAAAGACAGTAAATGTCAATAAGAATTTAACTTCATTTCACAAATTATCAAATCGCATAACAACACAATTTAGTCGAATAAGTTAAGAATACAGTGTTGCCAATTCATTCACAACTTAAGCCATGACACAAATTTCCGATCAATTCCGCGTTGTACACCACGACAAAGCAATCACAACCCCACTAATCGAAATCAATGAGGAAGGGAGCTAGCTATATAATGAGTACTCATCCGATCACCTCAACTGGTAAATCAGAGAGGGAGAAAAATAAACGATCACGACTCCATAAATGGAGAAGGAAAATAAACGATCACAACCCCATAAAAGGAGAAGGAATGATATGATACTGTCATGCTAAGTGTGAACACAAAATCAATTCCAAACATTTTATTCAAATGATTCGTGAGAATCCAATAAATTTCCAAAGTTATAATTTCATTCACAAAATGGCAACACAATTCATAATTATCTTTAATTTCCACAAAACCATTTACGATTGATTTTCAATCAATAGTATCCATCAAATCATTTACAATGCTTTTCAAGCAATAAATATCCATTCAAACACATTTCCACAATTTAAAACAATAATGTACAAATAGTCATAATTCATTTCAATTGAAAAATTCAAAAGAAATACTGTTGTGCACAAACACAATTTAAATCAATAACATACAATTAATCATATGAAATCTTATTCAGAGTAAAATCAGTTGAAAACTAGTTGTGCACAAACACAATTTAAATCAATAACATACAATTAATCATATGAAATCTTATTCAGAGTAAAATCAGTTGAAAACTAGTTATGCACAAACCTCGATAATTGTCTCTGAGTCCGGACTCAGTGTTTCCTTCCCTTTTCCTGAGTCTTTGGTAACTGAGAAACACAATTTGAAGTGTTTCAGTACTAAATTAAACTGTCTCTAACGATAATGTTCGATAATTAATTCACTGAAGGCTATTATTTGCTCAATCACCTAATATACCGACCCTCGATGCGTTTTAGGTAAATTAGGTTTTAGTGTCATTAATATGTCACATTCGATAGGGTTTTAGGGTTGGTACGTTTTACCAAACTCATTTCCTTGTTTAGTGCATTTTAATGCAACTTGCTGGATTCCGGTATACTAGTTTGACCTAGCCAGACGACATAGTTCCCTCGATTTTCGGGTTTCGGTCAAAACTACAAACTTGTAGATCTATGTCTTATTGCACGCAGGGCAAAATTTGAGGTCAATCCGAGTTATGTAGACCAAGTTATGGTCATTTTACTATTGCTGGTCAAATGGCATCAAATTAGGTCATTTTAGGTCAAATTTGGTCAACTTTGGTTCAGCCAGTTTTTGGACCAGAACTTGTGCAAGCTTTTTGACTTACTTCTGGTCATTTCTGGGCTTTGGTGTCTTCATAAGACTTGTAGGTGTGGGTCTTAACTATTCATGTTTAAAATTTCAGGTCAATTGGACCTGTTTTGAGTGAGTTATGGCCTATACACTAACTGCTGCCCAATTGGTCAGTTTTCAGGTTTCACTTGCACTTAATCCGAATTGGTCATTTTTCATGTCACCTTGCAAGCAGAATTTTGGTATGCTTTCTCAATGAAAGTTGGCACATTTTGTGCCTAGTTTCACCTCCAATTGGTCTCATACCAATTGAGGTTACACATTTAAAGTTATTGACTAAATTGCATACTGCCTTTAATTACTTTGCTTATACATGTATCCATTACACATTTAATTGCTATATGTCTACTCCCCTTACAATTTCTGTTTTGGTACATTACCAAAAACCATATTCCACTTCACTTAAATGTCACTTTGGGCAGATTGCAATTATCCTCAATACACCAATTAAACTCACATTTAAAAGTTCTAAGTACAATCACATATACCCTAAGCATTACAAATTTTTACATACACTTACACAATCAATCTATACACATATCCATCAATTCTCAAGGTCAATATTCTGCCAATACTTTCATGAACATATACATTTATCCAAGAATCTCAAGGCTGCCGAAAACTTCCTCAACACCAAAATATCATACAATTCATCAATTTCCATCCCAAGTGCAAAATTCACCATATACATATGGAATAATTTACTAGGACATTAAATCACCATAACCAACATAATTCTCATCAAATATATGCACAAATATTTCATCAAATACATAACTCCATGGCTGTCCAAAATGGACATCTCAATAACTCTTCAAACTTGAAAATTTTCTTCACAAAACCAACACCCATAACATGAACACAAAGTTTAACAAAGCTATCTTCAAAAATGCTAACTTACCTTATGGTTGGAACTTGCCAAACCTTGATTAAACTTCTTAAATTTGGTATCAAGCTCTTCCTTATGATGTGTAGACAAACTTTCATGAAGAACCCTGAGTGATTGGAGTTGAAATGGAGGAGTTAGGAGAGCTCATGCAAAACGCCCATGGTGGTTTCTTCCCTTCTTCAATTCGGCTGGTTTGGTGTTTTGGAGAAGATGAACATTTCAGCCTGGATAATGGAGTTACAGCTGCCCCATTATGTGTTTATTTTATTCATTAGTGGTCCACTCATAAATTTAATCATATTATAAACTTAACTCCCACTTATTCCACATTTAACCTTTAATTTTTGTTATTTACTTTAGGTACCACCAAATTAATTTTTATTTCATTTTCTAAGTGTAATATTATTTATTTTTAATGGACATTTAGGTCAAAAGACAATTCGGGATGTCAAATGACCATAATGCCCCTGTTCGCGTTGCATTCAGATTTTTAGAATAACAGAGCTTTGTCTGTTTTTCGATTTCTCACTTTTCTTTGTACTAATTATTTAATTTTTCTTCGATCTTTCTAATGACATTTATTCTTCAACAAGGGTCTATTTAAGTCCGAAAAATGTTTTCCAGGGTTCCCCGCAGTCCAGGGCTAGTCAACGGTCCACGCCGTGACTTCCCGATGCGGTCACCCATCGCTAGGGTTCTCGACTCGCTTAACTTGGTTACCTTTCTTTGCTATTATTTTTCCTTTATTTTTCTGGTATTTTCTTTTCTTGTATTTCATTATTTTATGTCTCCTCACTCATAACGAAGTGTGGTTCTAGGCATCCTAGCTGTTCGGACAACACTGGTCACCGGAGCAGCAGAACGCACTACCGAACTTAGGGGTGTTACACATAGTCCACATTTGTCATACAATTCTAAGCATTTAAGTTTAGAATTGGTTCTAGGTCTTCATCTTAATTTACTAATCATTTTGATTACTATTCACCTTACTAGTCAACCCAAAATGTTGACTTTTTTATACTTAATGGATATATTAATTCTAATTACACCAAGATCCCACATTTTTAGTTTTACATTTGCTAGTATTAATTGCCAATTGCAATTTAAAGTCCCCTAGATGCATTTCTAATTTCAAATTTTGAATTTTCAAGTTTTGGTGTCACTATTCACCTTATTGGTCAACAAAAATGTTGACTTTTGGATAGAAAATAGGTACATTGGTTTTAACACACCCAACATACCACATTTTGCATTGAAAACTTGTTGGCATTAAGCATTAATACCATTTCTAAACTTAAACCAAGGGAAGCAGAATTTGCAGTTTTTGAAGCCTAACTTTACTGTTCCATTAAGCACTGTTGCAGTGGGAATTTGAGGAAATGGTAAACATGAAAGTTGTTCCTTATTTTGTCTAGTTGAATTTCCTTTTTTAAATCACTCCATTTGGAGTTTTGTAGCTCCAGTTATGGTCCAAAAACCACAGTTGGCCGGATTAGAAAAACTGCAGAATTACCAAATCTACAGTACCATGAACAGTGATTGCCACTGTCTTGTTGGATAGGTTTTGGTCATAATTTGGGGTAGGTTTCTTCATGAAAGTTGTTTGTCTATGTCTTAACTTGTTTCTGTAAAACTTTCAGGTCAATTGACCATATCTACAGTGAGTTATGGCTCATTTGGTCATTCTCGCAGTCTTTGTTCTTTGGGTATCGGATTGGGGCCAACTTTTGGTCCACTTGCTTTGGTCTTTTGGGCATGGTTTCTTCAGAAAAATTGTGCCATTATAAGTCTAGTTTCATTTCCAATTGGCCAAACACAAATTGGACCTACACAGCCAAAGTTATGGCTGTCTAAATGGGCTAGAATCACAGCCTCATTCTTTCTTTGTCTCTGGCGACCTTCCCACTTCAATTTGCCATACATTAGCTCACTTCAAATTATGATTAACTTGCCTCAAATGGTCACTAATTGACCATTAGAATGTCCATTAATCATTTCATAAGCCAAGTCCAATTTTTCACTCCCAAAACCCTAATTTTCCCTTTCAATTCACCCATACACCTAGTTAAGCACTTTCATTCATTCTATATGTGTATATACACCTTAAACATAATATCTAATTCATTTTAAGTCCATTAAAACCATCAAAAACACTCCATCATTGTTCCTTCCTTAGGGCTGCCGAAATTCATGGTGGACATACACATATATTTGGTTCATTTAATTCACAAATTCTTACTCAATTCAAGTCACTAACATGGAAATAAAGAGCTTAAGGTGTATAAGTGCACTAACCTCTTGTAGGGCAGAATTTTCCAAGCTCAAACTTCACTTTCCTTCCTTTTCTAGGCTGCCAAACACTTCTCCAAGAGGTATGGACAAGTTTTAATGAAAGGTGTCTAAAGTTTTATAGTGGAAATTCATGGGAAAATGGAAGTGATGCAAGAAATTTTTTATGGAGGGCTATGGAAGAGAGGTCACATTTTGAGGAAGAAGAAGAAGAAGATAACCAGAATTTTTGGTCCATTTTGTATCTTTTAAATGTTTTAAGAATGCTTGTTAACTTGTGATTGGTTGGGAGTAAGATAATGACATCATGTGATGTCATTATCCCTAATTTTCTTTATTTTTCTTTTCTTTTCTTTTCTACTAACTTTAAATTAACTTTTCATCAACCTTAATTCATATTTTATGTCATAATAATTATTTACTCAACTGGACAAGTCGGCCAAAAATCGTCTCTGAAGGCGAAATGACCAAAATGCCCTCCGTTTGGCTTAACGGGTCAAAATTGTCTGTACCGATTGAAAAATTTTTCTAAATATTTTCTTGGCATTCTAATGCCATAGGAACCTCAATGACCCTTCTCTGGAGTCCCAAAAATTATTTTATGAATTTTTCCCCAGGTCTAGGGCTCCTCGTTGCGAGAACCGCAACTTCACTCTGGTTACCCATCGCTTGGGCACCGGCTCGTTTAACTTGGTTGTATTTTATTTCAAAAATTTTTCCTAAATTTTTCTTATTAATATTTGAGTTAATTATGGTTCCTGACTTTAGTTTAAATATTTTTCCTGACGTTCTAGCTGTCCGGACCGACACCGGTCACCAGAACAGTAGAATGTACGGAGTTGCTACCGGGAGGGTGTTACAATTCTTTCCCTCTAATTTAAATTTCGTCCTCAAAATTTACTGGGTGTTTTAGGTTCTGAGATAATCCTTTTACCTTTCTATTACTCCATCTGTCTACTTCTTTTGTATATATGGTACTATTTAGTTTTTTTTTTTTTGAATCTATTATTATACACTTAGGCATATCATAAAGGAAATACTTTACCTCAAATTCACATCTGGGGCTTCTTGTTCCTCTCCGACTTGGGTAACATTTGGAAGTGGTGTTACTGTTGTACTTGGTCCTTCCACGACCTCTGTCTGGGTCCGTGGTAAATTCTTCTTAGGACAATCTTTCAGACGATGGTCTATGGCCCCACATCTATAACAGGCTGCAGTCAATCCCCTACATTCACCTTTATGCCACTTGTTACAATGACCACATTTTCTTGCTAGTCCTGACGCACTCACTACTAGAATTTTTAGTTGATCTCTTCTGGGTATAGGCCTGGGTCTGGATCTCCTACTTTGATCAAATGTCTGACTTAATTGTTCTCTCGGCCTCTTATTACTAGACTGTCCAAATTTCCTCTTTTGCTGATCACCACTCCTCTTCTGTTCCTCTTCATGAACACAGCTAATATATTTCTTTCTGAACTCTATCAGAAAGAATTCCCAAGTTACGTCAGCTGGTGGCACTACCTTGGTTACGACATCCCACCATCGATATGCAGCTTCTTGTAACAATGAAACTGCACACTCCAAACTCTGTTCTGGTGTGCAATAGAGCTGCTGCAAGACTCTTTTAGTCCTTTCTAACCAATACTCAGCTGCTACAGAATCGTCTTCCTTTCTACCATTGAAATCTACAGCTCCATATTTCCTAATTTTTCCTAGAGGTGATTTCCATTGAAGCGATGGTGGAATAACTTGATCATCTGTCCGAAGAATTCAGTCATCTGCTCAAACAAGGCCTGTTGGGGTTGTACAGGCACCTCTTGCACTGGTGGAGCAGGATCTCCCTGATTTCCAATATCACTCCCAGTCGGGATACGACTTACTACTTCTTCTTCTACTGCCCTCTGCGATTCTGAGTCCATACCTTAACCTAAAATAACCAAGAAAACAGATCTGCATTAGTGTCACCTCAACTCATATAAATGCAATGCATGTTATGCACACAATCTTATTCTATCTATCTATGCCTAGGAATGCCTAAACCGCGCTCTGATACCAATAAATGTAACACCCCTCACTCGACTACAGTGTAGCCGAGCAAAGTGTGCTACATTCGGTGCCGGAGCACCCTATCTTATCTTACTTTATTCCTTTCATATTTTGATCTCGATATATTTTAATATTAATAAATTTTTCGACGGAGAAACCAGCGGAGTTTCCCCTATTTTATTACCAGTTGACGTATTATACTATTTACCTGTTTGAAAGTTTCAATAATATTTTACAAATAAAATCTCATCAATTATTTTCATAACCATCTCATAATTCACATCTCATTCATATATCTCAATTTCATATTCATTTCCATGCATTATCTATATATTTCAAATCTGTCTTCGAATCCATACAATCTCATTCATGCTCAAATCACATAAGTAAAATTTTCAAATTTCTTTAATTTACGTAATTTCATAATTTACATGATATATAAATTAATTACATATGAAAAAACTAATTTATTAAATTACATTACATTTCTATTAATTACCTGCTCATAATCTACATTATAATACAATATCTAGCATTTTATACTAAATACAAAATATGATCTATATGGGCCCTATCTACATGCATTGCTGAGGAGGTGACAACCTTGAATACTCCAGCCACTTCTGCAGATCTAGACTCCAAAAATCTTAGTCAAAGTACTTGCGCGAGGAAACAAATCCATCGCGCTAAGCATTGCTGCTTAGTGGTGCAATAATAGAATAAGAAAATAAAATATACAAATAAAGAAAGAACGAAGCATAATTTGAATATTTAAGAATCAATTTAATTTAATACAATGTGTCTAATATTAATTATCTTTTGTTCTCATTTGTTTCGCTTTGAAAGCGTTTAATTCCGAAATTCACAGGGATAATGTACAACATACAGAATTAATAAAAATACTCAGTTTATATTTATATGGCAATAGAAGGTACATTTAAAATATTTAGTTAATTATCCCTATTTTTGCAACTCTTTTATCATTTTACTTAACAATTTTTATGTGGTTTGGATCATTTCATAATTGTAACTAATTCTTTTGAAGTCTTATTAACTCATTTATTTGATTTCTAATATTTTTAATTACTAATAGTCTTAATTTATTTTAATAAATTACACTGCCCAAGTAACCTACGACAGGCTGACTAAACTGGATAACTGGTCGTTGGCTCTGGACACCGCGGTGCCTTGGGCCGTCATACCATGGGACGCAGAACGTCAACCACGTATGCAGTCAGTATGGCTAAAAAGCCATGATATCACATAATCGGGCATAAAAGCCATGAATACGGGCATAAGAGCCATGAATATGGGCATAGAGCTATGAATATAGGCATAAAGCTTTTTGTAGTACTGCTAAAACAATACCCTATTAACATGCCAAACTATCCAATCTGATACACATGTCTAGGCAATACAAGGGCACATAATATCATTAAATATTAATATATTGTATTTTATGACTTCATTATTTCATGATAAATTTCTATTATAATTCATACATTCATTTGATCATTTATATGATCACAATTCACATCAATTATCCTTTTATACCATTGTACTCAAAACATTTTTCTTTTCTCATTTATACATTCAAGAATCTACTCATGTAATTACAATTTTTATATTTCAAGTTGAGTTATTAATATGTTATGAATTCCATTTGTGATGGGCATATAAGCCCTAACTAATTATTCACATCAATTTGGTGATTTATTTTTCATGTTTCAAGTAATCCATAAATATTTCATGGATTTCAAATTTATGGCCTTAATTTCTTTTTAACAATTTTGACTAGGTTGCATAGTCCACATTTGTCATACAATTCTAAGCATTTAAGCTTAGAATTGGTTCTAGGTCTTCATCTTAATTTACTAATCATTTTGATTACTATTCACCTTACTAGTCAACCCAAAATGTTGACCTTTTTATACTTAATGGATATATTAATTCTAATTACACCAAGATCCCACATTTTTAGTTTTACATTTGCTAGTATTAATTGCCAATTGCAATTTAAAGTCCCCTAGATGCATTTCTAATTTCAAATTTTGAATTTTCAAGTTTTGGTGTCACTATTCACCTTATTGATCAACAAAAATGTTGACTTTTAGATAGAAAATAGGTACATTGATTTTAACACACCCAACATACCACATTTTGCATTGAAAACTTGTTGGCATTAAGCATTAATACCATTTCTTAACTTAAACCAAGGGAAGCAGAATTTTCAGTTTTTGAAGCCTAACTTTACTGTTCCATTAAGCACTGTTGCAGTGGGAATTTGAGGAAATGGTAAACATGAAAGTTGTTTCTTATTTTGTCTAGTTGAATTTCTTTTTTTAAATCACTCCATTTGGAGTTTTGTAACTCCAGTTATGGTCCAAAAACCACAGTTGGCCGGATTAGAAGAACTGCAGAATTACCAAATCTATAGTACCATGAACAGTGACTGCCACTGTCTTGTTGGATAGGTTCTAGTCATAATTTGGGATAGGTTTCTTCATGAAAGTTGTTTTTCTATGTCTTAACTTGTTGCTGTAAAAATTTCAGGTCAATTGACCATATCTACAGTGAGTTATGGCCAAATGAACAGTTACTGTTCATTTGGTCATTTCTGCAGGTGCTGTTGCAGGGTATCCGGATTGGGGCCAACTTTTGGTCCACTTGCTTTGGTCTTTTGGGCATGGTTTCTTCAGAAAAATTGTGCCATTATAAGTCTAGTTTCATGTCCAATTGGCCAAACACAAATTGGACCTACACAGCCAAAGTTATGGCTGTCTAAATGGGCTGGAATCACAGCCTCATTGCTGCTGTCTCTAGGCAGCCTTCCCATTTCAATTTGCCATACATTAGCTCACTTCAAATTATGATTAACTTGCCTCAAATGGTCACTAATTGACCATTAGAATGTCCATTAATCATTTCATAAGCCAAGTCCAATTTTTCACTCCCAAAACCCTAATTTTCCCTTTCAATTCTCCCATACACCTAGTTAAGCACTTTCATTCATTCTATATGTGTATATACACCTTAAACATAATCTGTAATTCATTTTAAGTCCATTAAAACCATCAAAAACACTCCATCATTGTTCCTTCCTTAGGGCTGCCGAAATTCATGGTGGACATACACATATATTTAGTTCATTTAATTCACAAATTCTTACTCAATTCAAGTCACTAACATGGAAATAAAGAGCTTAAGGTATATAAGTAAACTAACCTCTTGTAGGGCAGAATTTTCCAAGCTCAAACTTCACTTTTCTTCCTTTTCTAGGCTGCCAAACACTTCCCCAAGAGGTATGGACAAATTTTAATGAAAGGTGTCTAAGGTTTTATAGTGGAAATTCATGGGAAAATGGAAATGATGCAAGAAATTTTTTATGGAGGGCTATGGAAGAGAGGTCATGTTTTGAGGAAGAAGAAGAAGAAGATGACCAGAATTTTTGGTCCATTTTGTATCTTTTAAATGTTTTAAGAATGCTTGTTAACTTGTGATTGGTTGGGAGTAAGATAATGACATCATGTGATGTCATTATCCCTAATTTTCTTTATTTTTCTTTTCTTTTCTTTTCTACTAACTTTAAATTAATTTTTCATCAACCTTAATTCATATTTTATGTCATAATAATTATTTACTCAACTGGACAAGTCGGCCAAAAATCGTCTCTGAAGGCGAAATGACCAAAATGCCCTCCGTTTGGCTTAACGGGTCAAAATTGTCTGTACCGATTGAAAAATTTTTCTAAATATTTTCTTGGCATTCTAATGCCATAGGAACCTCAATGACCCTTCTCTGGAGTCCCAAAAATTATTTTATGAATTTTTCCCCGGGTCTAGGACTCCTCGTTGCGAGAACCGCAACTTCACTCTGGTTACCCATCGCTTGGGCACCGGCTCGTTTAACTTGGTTGTATTTTATTTCAAAAATTTTTCCTAAATTTTTCTTATTAATATTTGAGTTAATTATGGTTCCTGACTTTAGTTTAAATATTTTTTCGGACGTTCTAGCTGTCCGGACCGACACCGGTCACCGGAACAGTAGAATGTACGGAGTTGCTACCGGGAGGGTGTTACATATTTAATCATATCATAAGGTCCATTTACTTAAAGTTCCACTTGACACCATGGACTAAGCGATCAAGTGTTGATAACAATATCTATATGTGTGTGTGTGTGTGTGTGTGTGTGTGTGTGTGTGTATTACTTTAAAAAGAGCACTAGAACATCTTCTGCCTCCCAATTGTCAAGCTCTTGACCTTTTTCCATTGGCACAATTAGTATATCTAGCACGAAACCTGGTTGTAGAACATTGATGGACAATTCTAACAGAGATTCCTTCAATTCTTTTCTAATTTCCTGAATGACTGGCAGGAATGGGCAATTTTAGCAACCGAAAGGAAAATGTCTTCAATCTGAGGGACAACCATCTTTTCTTTATAAAACTAATCAAAGCATTGGTTGCAAAGCATATATCTCATTATGAATCTCCCACTCAGTAAGGCATCTTCGTCATACCTTAACCTGAAGTGCCCTTCTCTTCTTGTGATAGCTATGGGTTCTATAATTCTTTGTAGCTTGGCACCCAATCCTTTTCTCTCTTCATATCCATTCTTGAGCATGACCTTTGCCACCATACCAGACACCCCCTATTCATTCTTGGGCATCCTATGTAAATCCAATGCTTGAAAAGAGCTTTCAAATGCTTGTTCGGTTGTTTCTATATATGGGACAAACTGAGGCTTAGTAACCAACATAGTTTCTTCCCCTCTAAGAGTTACTATCTTACCATTAATAACATACTTGATTCTTTGATACAAAGAAAAGGGTACTGTATTGGCTACATTGATCCAGGGTCTTCTTAATAACATGGTATAAGCTAGTTTGATATTCATTACTTGAAAAGTGACATCAAAAGTGCATGCCCCAATTTGGAGTGGCAACTTAATGTTTCCTTACACATCTCTTTTGGTTCCATCAAAAGCTCTAATTATCATGTTGCTAAAATGCATGAATGATGGTTCTATCAAAAGTCTAGCCAAAGTGGCACTTGGCAACAGAACTATTATTTATTAGAACCTTAGCCACCATAAATCCTTTACATTTCATCCTCACATGTAAAGCCTTAATGTGCTTTAGACTAGCAAGGGTTAATCTCGCCATTAGAAAAGGTGACAAAATTAGAGGCTTGAATTTATCCAATAATCTTTTTAAACTGGTCTGGTGTGATATCAGGAGTTACATAGGCCTAGCTCAACACTTTTTATAATGCTTGACGATGTACATCTGAACTCAAAATTAACGACAAAAGTGAGATTCTAGCTAGTGTCCTTTTCAGCTATTCTATCACATCATATTCACTTTGTTTCATCATTTGCAGTAGCAATTCACCCTTATCTCTCTTCTCGCTAGATTCTCCCCTTTCTACTTTCTTGGCACCTTCTGTTTGTAGTATGCCCTAGAGCATATCATTTAGTATGTATCTTGTACATATTTTATTAATAAAAGGCATTTTCACTTTTCCGTTTATATAATATATTTATGTGTAATAGAAAAGGTCCATTGATATTTTGTTAGAAATTATATTCTTAAGTTGTTAAGAATATAAGTGATAGTATTTCTAGCACAAAGTATCATAAATTGGTTCACAATTGAGGGTATTTCACAATAAAGACATGACTTTTCCACAAAGATTGTAATCTTGTTTATTCCCAAGTTATTTATACGAAATGTAAATAAGATGGAATGGTGAGTCTCATGCTATATAACAAACATGATAGGCACTTATGCATGATAAGTAGGCCGAACTAGTAACATTTATGACAAGCACATGGAGTTTACTCTTGTCAATGCATTGTCATAAATCATATCAGTGCATATAATCTTTAGACCTGAAATAGCACAGTTATCTTATATATAGGTGTTTTGAGTTTGATACTGCTTTCATACTTATACTGTGTATGGGTATATGGGCATGTGTTGGCTCCTACCAGTTATATATGGAGATAAGTGTTGATCAAGATGGAATCTGTTACCCTAAGTAAATAGGGATAAAATTCTATGTTCATTTAATTATTCTTGATGTTTCAAGTTCCTGGCCAGGACAGATAGATTTAATCAGAAAAGAGTTTCTGATGAGAAATTCTTTTTAATCAAGAACTGGAATTAAAAAAGAATATAATATTCATAGTAAATGGGGTTTGACATAAACCATGACACCAACTTGAATTGGGATTTTGTAACAGAGAGATTCTAGCGCATGGTAACATATGATTATAGGTTCATTTAAGGTAAACCTTATTACTAATTGGGTAACCATGGCATGCTATACTAGATGTTAACCATAGTCTATGAGGTGCATAAAATGATTTAGAGAAATCATTTATGGTAAGAAAGAGTTCTGATGATATTAAGAGTTAATATCATATCTCATTGCCAATTAGTGATGAGCCTAGTGAGTCACACACATACACAAGCAATCACCAAGTTAAATGTGATTTAATTAATTAGTTAAAGAGTTTAATTGATTAATTAAATAAGTTTAGTTTGCAATTAGATTGCAAAGTCCCTAGCATGGCTTGAAACCAAATCTAGGTTATTAGATGTATAGTATAAGTTAAATTTATATTTAAAGTGTTTAAATATGAATTTAATTATGAGAAATTAATTAATAGAGATTAATTAATTAATTTATATTTGATATAAATTGATTAGTGATTGCATCAAATTATATAGACATTTAAGGTTAACATCCATTGTATTTTGTTAGCATTTAGTATTCTTTTATGTTTATTTTTATATGTTTTTATTATTATTTTAGAAAGCATGTTAATCTGACTCAATTCATTGATTTCTATATTTTATCAGTTGTTTTTATGTGGTTTTAGAATAAAAGATGAGTTTAGAAGAGATCTTGAGGTCAAAACGTGAAGAATACAGGGCCAGAAGCAGTACACGGGCCATGTAACTTGCCCCGTGTAACTTCCTGGACCCCGTGTAACTCTCTGGACTGAAGAAAATGTGAAAAATGAAGTGGCAAAAATTTACACGGGGCGTGTATCACTACACAGCCCATGTAAAGTCCCCTGATAGCAATTCTGGTGCGACTTTTCTTCGCTCCAACTCGACTCGGATGGACTCCTAATGCTTCTAAGACTCTTAAATTAGGGTTTTTACACCAAATATAAATATAACAAGTCAGGAATTGAAGGGGAGGAGAGAATTTACATTCGAGGAGGAGAATTAACATTCAAGAGCTGATTTACATTCAAGGAGGCACATCAACCTCAAGGGAAGCAAGGGAGAAACAAGATCTGCAAGATTGCTAAAAGGGATTTTCAGCTGAAGTTCCAAAAGTCCAAGGCTGTAATTCTTTTTCTGGGTTCTTTCACTCTATTTTCTTCTCATGTCTTCTCTTTATCCTTTTATAATATTGATTGTAAAACTCATCATGGATGAGTAGGTTCTTTATTCTAGGGTTAGGGTGTAACACTCTCAATTTCATTATGGATCTGGTTTGAATTTATACATTAGGTATTTTATTCTTTGATTCAATCTCTTGTGATCTTAATGCATGATATGTGTTGGTACCCACTTAGTATTAATTATAGCTATTAATTGAAGGATTGAAAGATGAAGATTAATATTAGAAAATTAGGATTTTAAACCTAGGAAATCTGACTTAGAGATAGGCTGATGACTTTTGTAGAGTTCCAAAATTAATCAAAGATCTTAAAGGGTTTTAATTAATTTAATCACCACAAAAGTAGGGTTTATGTTAATTAAAATATACCTTAAGTGCCTTGAGAGAGGACTTAAGATAACTTATGATTAATTTCCATCAAAGTACTAATCTCCCATTTATTGAATGAATTAGATTGTTTCTAAAATTGATTGAAGTGTGAACCCCTAGCTCTAGAATGCCTTCGTCCATTAATATTTTATTTTAGTTAATTATTTAGATTTTATTTCTTTCAATTTAGATATAATCATTATTTCTCTACAATTCGATCGTCTAGATAATTAAAATTACTATAGTTTGGTACTCAACATGGTCCTCGTGGGAACGATACTCTACTCATCACTTTATTACTTGTTAGCGATCCGTGCACTTGCGGTGGTTGTAAAACCAGTGAAATAAGTTTTTGGCGCTATTGCTGGGGACCGGTGCTTGATATTGAATGATTAGTGATTTGGTTACTCTAGACATTCTTATTTCTTTTATAGTCTATTTCTTGTCTAATTTTATTTTTGCTTATTTTTCTAGTGAGGTAGGTACATTGAGATGTTTCATCAACAAGTCTTCACAAGTTTTATTCAACAACACAATGAACCATTTTACAATGCTTAAAGAATATTCAATGAGTGGTAGAGCTATTTGCCAATCATTGTCTTTCAAATTATGAACTCACTCTCAATTTCTACAATGGTCTGGATGAAGCGACAATGAATTGGGTAGATTATGGAGCTTGGGCTACCAGTGATCATGTTCTTCAAAGAAACCATCAGGATGCCATTCACTTGTTGAATGACATGGCAGATTTTGATTACCATTGGCATTGGGACCCTTCACTGTAGGGTTGGAGTCACCAATACCCTCCAGACATCTATCAACATAATATTTCACACCAACCATTTGAGTTGCAATTAGAGAAGGGAGTGGGACTTGAAGAGATGGTAGCTCCATTGGAAAATTTTAACAACCTTATAATGAACAATGAGCTATCATTCTATGAGGAGGAAACAAATGAACAAAGTTGGGAGAATGAAGAAGCTTCATTGGAATTTGAACTTATAGAAGAAGTTGAACCTGAAGAACAAAATTTCTTTGAAGATGACTTACCAGTAGAATTCCCAAAAGAGCAGGAGTTACTTAAAGAACAAGTAAAACCTAGAGCTGAAGGAAACAACTCCTTTAAAGTTGGGGGATCATTGGAAGAGTGTTTCCATGAAGACAAATCAGAGATAAAGGTGGTGGATGAAGAAATTGATGAGACTATCAATTTAAGTTCATTAATGATGCTTACACATACACCACTAGAAGACCCTTTTTCTATCATGGACACCTCCTACACCATCATACATCCCTTATGAGCTAAAACAGTCCTCTTTCTAAGCATATCATTCCAAGCCATGTGTTGTTCGTGCTATGTGCAATATTAATTCAGATCTTGCCAATCTTGAGGGTACCACAAATCAAGACCCATATGTGATATTACATGATAACTACTATGGGCGAAAACCGCTCTTTGAGTAGCAATTCCAAAAGGGGTCGAGCTAAAGATCTTAAATTAGCGTTTCTTGGGAGGCAACCCAAGTTTTAAATTTAATCTTTGCATTTGTCTATTTCTTTTGTTTTATCACCCTCCCAAACTTGATTTCGATGTTTTTTCACTTTGTAGGTTCAAGAAGCACTTGAAAGGAGCAATGGAGATCAAACTCACAAATCTTCAAGGGAAGGCACGCTTCAAGGGGGAGTATTCTATATCCATTAGCTTTTCGTTGTTATTACATTTATGATGTTGCTCTTGACCTGATTATGATATCTTGATGACTTTGAGGACAATGTCAAATTTGAGTTTGGGGGTGCATTTTATGCATTGCATTCAAATATTGCATTTCATCACCTTATTATGTCTATATTATATTTTTGTATCAAAAATCTAGAAAATTTTTACAAATTTTGAACTTCTTAAAAAGGCTTTTAACTTAGAATTATAACTAAAACCTTGATGAGCTAATGATTGGACTCTCTGAGAAAGAGGAATGAATATAAATGAATGGGCAAAAAGGCTTCAATATGTTGTTTGTGAAAAGTTAAATCACCTAAGTAGAGTTAAACTAGTTAAACCCCTTCATAGTCATTAATCTGTCACATTGAACTTGCAAAATTAAGAGAGAACTTTTAAAATACAAGCAAACCTAAAAATGCCTCACCAACTCTAGAACATGTCTTTTGGACCTATTGAGGTGAAATCCTAGCATATGCTTGATAAAGAGATGATTAAGGCATTCTTTGATATATAGCCTCGCTAAGCCTTAACCACCCCTAATTAAAATATATATCCCTTGCAGCCAACTTGAAGCCTATATTTACCCCTTAGAATTTATTGCTTACCCATATTATTTACCTAGCCCCTAGCCAAAACACCTACCCTACCCTTTTGAGGAAGCTAAATGCATAAGTAAAAAGTATATTAAGGGTAAAAAAAAATTAAAAAAAAAAATTTGAGAGAGGATGTAGAACTCAAGAAAGAATGCAAGTGTGCAAATGAAATAAAAGAAAAATTTGGATTTCTAACCCAGCAAAAGGAATGAGCTTGGGGGAGAGGACAAAAGAGACATAAATAAAATAAAATAAAATAAAGGGAACAAGAAAAGGAAGTCCCAAGATAAGTTGTCACACCCTACTCCCCTATAAGATGTAATATGATCCCGTAGTATACCTAATGAATTACCATACTTCTCCTACCGATAATCCATTAAATATACTACAAGGGATTTTAAAACAATTTTCGTGAAATTTAAGTCATAGATTAAAATCTAGTGTTATAAAATTTTTTTTTTTTTTCAAAATTTCGGCAAAGTGCCGGCTGTATTTTGAGAAAACAGTTCTCAAATCCTACAAAAAAAAAATGCTCCCAATATGTTTTCTCAAATACAACTCCAATAAAGTTTATTTCAATTCACAATTCAATTCTCAATACACAATCAATTCATTTTCAAACTAATCTCATCATGAAGAAATATTTCATTGATTATAAGACTCAAAATTTATATTACAAAACTATTCAAGTAAATGAAATCTCAAATTTACATTTACAATAATTTACATTTAATTACATACCAAAATATTTTGCAAGAGTTTTTATACAACTGCTCAAATAATTTACATACATATTATTACATGCATACATCAAAACCTATGTACATGGGTATACCTATAATATACCTGGAGCTGAACTGAAAGTGTCTTTAAAGAAACTTACTCACTCCTCTATGCTTTTCTTACCTGCGACAGCATACAAAGCTATCGCTGAGTGGTGAACTCAGTGGTGCACAACTATAATTTAAAACATAGTACAATATACATTGACAAAATTTACAGTAAATAATTTGGAAATCTGAATATTCATCAAATTCTAAAACTCAAAATATTCATTGCCAATAATGTAAATCATTTGTATAAAATGACTTCGAACATGAAATTCAATTTATCAAATCATAACTAACCATTTAGGTAATTCCAACAAAATCAATTATACATAAATCATAATTGAAATCACAATTCTTTACCATTCAAAATCCATTCTGTATCTCAAAAATCATTCTTTATCTCACTAACTATGCAAGACTAATCCGAAAGGGCCATATTCGATGTGATTCTAACTCCCTATGGTCGGGGAGGTCGAATCATATTCTAACTCCCTATGGTCGGGGAGGTCGAATCATCGTGCACAGCACCATCACAATAATGAATCTTCCGCAAGGGCCATAACGATAAAATAAACTTAGATCTAACCTCAAATCAGAGGAAAATCTAAGCCTGTGCACGTACCATGGTAATCAAAACACAACTAACTCCATTGTCTTCTCAACAAATGAGAGAGACGGGTAATAACCTAGTCAAGCATCTATAGTGAGATATAAAACAATATCACAATCCTTTTAGTGAGCATAAATCACAATATAGTTTGATTCAAATTCAATTTCAATATCCAATAATTTTTATGCTCATCACAATTCAAGTCATAAATTTGCATTTTCCATGAAAATTACCATCACAATTCAAAATAGTTCTATCACAATTTTCCAAAACATAATTATTCAATCCATAACAATGCTTAATACTTGTGGAAATACCATTTCACAAAGCTAAGTTCATACATACTATAACAATTTCAATAATCATTGAATCAAATCCAATGCTTGTTAAACATAATACATAAGAAAAATATGTCATTTAATCATATGAAATATTCAAAACAAAATCAGTTAAAAACTAGCTGTGCACAAACCTCTGATAACTGTTTCTCGGCTCTGACTCAGTGTTTCCTTCCCCTTCCCTGAGTCTTTGCTAACTGAGAAACAAAATTTGAAGTATTTCAGTACTCATTTAAACTGTCTCTAAGAATAAGGTTCAATAATTAATTTGTCGAATTCTATTATTTCCTTAGTCAACCTAATATGTCGACCCTTGATGCGTTTTAGGTAAATTCGGTTTTAATGTCACTAATATGTCACATTCAATAGTCTTTTAGGGTTGGTACATGTTACCAAATTCATTTCCATGTATCTTGCATTTTCTTGCAATTTGCTGGATTCCGGGATATTAGTTTGACCTAGCCGGACGACCTAGTTCCGTCGGTTTTCAGGTTTCAGTCAAAACTAAAAACTTGTAGATCTATGTCTTATGGAACGCGGGGAAAAATTTCAGGTCATTCTGATTTATGTAGACCATGTTATGGTCATTTTACTATTGCTGGTCAACTTGCACAAAAATTGGTCACTTTAGGTCATTTTAGGTCATTTTAGGTTCGGCCAGTTTTTGGACTCGAACTTGTGCAAGCTGTTTGACTTGCTTATGGTCATTTCTGGGCTTTGGTGTCTTCATAAGACTTGTAGATATGGGTCTTAACTATTCATGGTTAAAAGTTCAGGTCAATTGGACCTATTTTGAGTGAGTTATGGCCTAAACACTAACCTCTGCCCAAATGGTCAATTTTCAGGCCTCATTTGCACTTAATCCGGATTTGGTCATTTTTCAAGCTACCTTGCAAGCAGAATTTTGGCAAGCTTCCATCATGAAAGTTGGCACATTTTGTGCCTAGTTTCACCTCCAATTGGTCTCATACCAATTGGAGCCACACACTTAAAGTTATAGGCCTAAAACACAAACTGCCTTATTGAAATTCTTGCATACACATCAAGCATCACTTTTAACACTCACCAAACTTAACATTCAAACTAATTCTGGTTGTACCACAACCTAAACATAATTTATAACATATTATAGGTCATTTTGGCAGCTTGCAATTACATTCAATGTGCACCAACAAGTGCAGAATTTGTCCAACTCAATTTACAACAATTCAATCACCAATTCATGCTCATTTACATGTCCCACTTCACACCACCATACATACCCTCAAACTGCCATAACAACCAACACATTTTAACATCATTATTCCATAAACCAAGCATGAATTCCAGCATTCCTCAAGAGTTAGCAAACTACCACAATGGTATACTTACATTCCATTACTTTCCAAGCTTTAAATTTCATTTTACATTTACATATACTAAGTGTACATTACCCAAACAATTTCCTACACAATATACATTTAATCAATTTTTTAATTCACCATTTACAAGCACAAATAAACTGCCTTCAAGGTGTTTCCATGGCTGCCAAAAGTACACATTCACATTCAACATCAAACCTCAAAAATTTCTTTATAAATCAAACACCCATAACATCCTTACAAACTTAATGAAGTAATAACCCAAAAATACAAACTTACCACTTTGGAAATACTTCAAAACCTCTCCAAAACTTGGTTTTCTTGTTGCCTATCTACTGCCCATGGTGTGAGGATTAACTTTAATGAAGGAAGGTGCATGGAAAGTGGCTTAGATCAAGCTTGCATGAAGCTTTAACCCATGCATCCATGGAGGAACTCCATTCTTGGTTTCGGCTGCCCTTTTCAAAGGTTGAAGAAGATGAAATATTCTGCCCATTTTAGCTCTTAAATGTCCCACATAATATTTATTTAATCCCCATAGTGCTCCACTTACATAAAATTAATTATTTTATATGTTTAAATATGTTAATTACCTAATTTGAACTCCATTTTTGCTATTTATATTAGGTACCCCTAAATTAATTTTTCATTATATTTTTCAAGTGTAATATTATTTATTTTTAATGGACATTTAGGTCAAAAGGCAACTCGAGGTGTCAAATGACCACAATGCCCCAGTTCGGGTTGCATTCCTGATTTTTCGGTAATACCGGGTTTTGTCCGTTTTTCGATTTCCCACTTTTCTTTGTACTAATTATTTAATTTTTATTTAATATTTCTAATGATATTTATACTTCAATAGGGGTCTATTTAATTCCTAAAAATATTTTCCAGGGTTCCCCGCGGTCCAGGGCTAGTCAACGGTCCACGCCGTGACTTCCCGGTGCGATCACCCATCGCTAGGGTTCTCGGCTCGCTTAACTTAGTTACATTTCTTTACTATTATTTTTCCTTTGTTTTTCTTGTTTTTTCTTCTCTTGTATTTCATTATTTTATGTCTCCTCACTCATATTGAAGTGTAGTTCTAGGCATCCTAGCTGTCCGGACAATACTGGTTACCGGAACAATAGTACGCACTACCGAACATAGGGGTGTTACAATTCTCCCCCCCTTAAAATAAATTTCGTCTCGAAATTTTACCTGACATTAGTCTCTGAACAGTTGTGAGTGTTGTCTCCTCATATCCTCTTCACGTTCCCAAGTAGCTTCCTAGCCTGAATGATGATTCCACAGCACTTTAACCAGGTGTATCTGTTTATTCCTCAGCTGTTTCACCTCATAAGCCAGAATTTCTATGGGTTCTTCCTCATATGAGAGGTTTGGATTTTACCTCAATCTATTCAACTGATAGTACATGAGATGGGTCTGATTTGTACCTCCTTAACATGGACACATGGAAGACACTGTGTATCCTTGCTAACTCCGGAGGTAATGCCAACCGATATGCCAAAGGACCCACTCTTTCCAAAACCTCATATGGTCCGATGAAACGAGAACTCAGTTTCCCCTTTCTGCCAAATCTCATAATCCTCTTCCAAGGAGAAACTTTGAGGAATACTTTATCACCCACTGCATATTTAATATCTCTTCTCTTTAGATCAACATAAAACTTCTGACGGTCTGACGCAGCCTTGAGTCTATCTCTGATCAATTTGATCTTTTCCTATGTCTACTGAATAATTTCTGGCCCAATCATCTTTCTTTCACCAACTTCATCCCAACATAGGGGAGTTCTGCACTTTCTGCCATACAAAGCTTCATATGGAGGCATCCCAATGCTTGATTGGTAGCTGTTGTTATAAGCAAACTCAATCAAAGGCAAGTGTGTATCCCAACTACCTTCAAACTCAATCACACAAGCCCGTAGCATATCCTCCAATATCTGAATAACCCTTTCAGGTTGGCCATCTGTCTGTGGGTGGAATGCTGTGCTGAAGTTCAATCTAGTTCTTAGGGCTCTCTGAAGACTACCCCAGAATCTAGAAGTGAACCTAGGATCTCTGTCAGATACAATTGATACTAGCACTCCATGCAATTTTACAATTTCATATATGTACAATCTGGCCAATCTTTCCGTGCTATAGTCCATCCGAATCGGCAAAAAGTGAGCGGACTTGGTTAGTCTATCAACTATAACCTATCTTGCATCATGACTATTCGTGTCCTCGAAAATCTCATCACAAAATCCATAGTTATCTGTTCCCTTACAATGTTTCATAGGGTGCCACTTGTATGCTAGCTTGACACTTATTAATGTATACAAATTCTGTTAGTGGGAGGTATCTGTCCCATCTCCCCTTGGATTCAAGGACACAAGTTCTCAGTATATTCTCGAGGGTTTATTACATTTCTGAGTTATTATTATCATTT
Source organism: Hevea brasiliensis (assembly GCF_030052815.1). Classification (NCBI taxonomy): domain Eukaryota; kingdom Viridiplantae; phylum Streptophyta; class Magnoliopsida; order Malpighiales; family Euphorbiaceae; genus Hevea; species Hevea brasiliensis. Next base: position 56,169,057 of record NC_079506.1, on the reverse strand, counting down.
CATTTCATTATTTATAGAAACTCAATGAGTTTCAAAATTTACTGAATCACTTGTTTCGATTTGTCCATCCGTCGAGGATGATAAGTCAAATCTTGATATCTCTAAGCTTATAGCAATTACTATGGTACAGGTAGTTCACATTAATGTAACTGAGTCACTGACTCCAGCTACCTTACAAGTGTAGTCTTTTGATAGGCTAGTTCTGAAGTTTTAAATTTCTAACTAAAATTTTCACATTTATTTCTAGTAATAGTACTCTATTCGAGTGCACCTGTATCAATTTATAGATTACTTACAAATATTCTTAATTTATTATACCACGAGGAAGCACGTAGCTTTACACAATAATTCCGTATCGGTACTATAATCTGCAGCTTACAATACAAACATCGAGAACATTATTTAGTCACTACGTTATAACCTCATGGACTAGGTTTTCTAACATCTTATCTTTCTCGAATCCACTAATATCCTAATTCGATTCTGATTCCAATATCCATTAATAATTACTAACAGTAACATCTTTGCCCTCATCTAGAGCAATTCTATTACTGTAACTTACTTTTGGGTCCTCTTGCCTTACATTAAGTAGGCTTGCCAATTAGCTTTATAATTTATAGTATGTTAGAAAATACTTTTAACTAACAATTCTTTCAAAATTAATGTCAATCATACTTGTTATTGTAGTTTTGATCCTAAAAGACTAGTCACTAACGCATCAAAATTTATTCCCCTGTAAAAGAATAGCAACAAAACATATAGTTCTGACACTAACACACAACTAAGTAGTGCGGGGATCAAATAATAACTAATTGTTTCTTTCAAAAATTAAGAACTTACCAGCAGCTACATCTAAAGTTTCTGCTCTTTCTCCTTGGTGCATAGTGGACGCTCTGATTGGTGCGCTACTATATTCGGGTTGATTCACTATGTTATAGTGGTGAGGAGTACCAACTCTATTTCTATCTCGACTCTGACTGACGGTCTGTGAACTCTGGAAAGCAGATCTAGGTGCTCTAGTACAATTTTTAGCAAAGTGTCCAAGTTTTTCACAATTGTAGCAGGCTCCAGAGGCCCTTCGATAAATACCTCCATGTAGCTTACCACAAACATGGCAGAAACGGGCAGAATAGGAACTTCTGGTTGTTCGACGACTAGATCTTGGTGTTCTCTGCCCTGATGATCTGCCTCTATCGTATCCTTGAGCTCGGGGTTCCTCAAATTCTTTTCTCTTCCTCAAATTACTGCTCGAGCTCTGACCCGTAGATTTCTCCCTCTTCTCTATTTCACACTGCCCTTGTGGGGGTTGGGTTTGTACTTGAGTTTGAGCTGACAGAGTATCAGCCATTTGTTGAAAGAAAGTGGCCATTTGCTGGGCCATTTGTGTAGTAATTTGTACTGGTAAAACTGGTACAGTCGGGCCTTCGACACTTTGTGGAGCTGGGGCCTCAACTTGTACTTCTGCCATCACGGACTGTTCTATTGTCTCATTCTTCTCTTCCATATCTTTTCATAGGATTTTCTATTCCTGTACAACCAACACAAGGAGATTCCTCTCCATTCGTTCATATTTATGATGTAAATGTACTATATGTATCAAACATTTGAGCAGTTATAGTTACCGACAAAAAGATTTCAAATTCACAATTCGAAATTTACTTTAAAACCATTGCTCTGATACCACAAAACATGTCACACCCTACTCCCCAATAAGATGTAACATGATACCGTAGTATACCTAATGAATTACCATACTTCTCCTACCGATAATCCATTAAATATACTACAAGGGATTTTAAAACAATTTTCGTGAAATTTAAGTCATAGATTAAAATCTGGTGTTATAAAATTTTTTTTTTTTTTTCAAAATTTCAGCAAAGTGCCGGCTGTATTTTGAGAAAACAGTTCTTTAATCCTGCAAAAGAAAATGCTCCCAATATGTTTTCTCAAATACAACTCTAATAAACTTTATTTTAATTCATAATTCAATTCTCAATACACAATCAATTCATTTTCAAACTAATCTCATCATGAAGAAATATTTCATTGATTATAAGACTCAAAATTTATATTACAAAACTATTCAAGTAAATGAAATCTCAAATTTACATTTACAATAATTTACATTTAATTACATACCAAAATATTTTATAAGAGTTTTTATACAACTGCTCAAATAATTTACATACATATTATTACATGCATACATCAAAACCTATGTACATGGGTATACCTATAATATACCCTGAGTCGAAAGTGTCTTCAAAGAAACTTACTCACTGCTCTATGCTCTTCTTACCTGCGATAGCATACAAAGCTATCGCTGAGTGGTGAACTCAGTGGTGCACAACTATAATTTAAAACATAGTACAATATACATTGACAAAATTTACAGTAAATAATTTGGAAATCTAAATACTCATCAAATTCTAAAACTCAAAATATTCATTGCCAATAATGTAAATCATTTGTATAAAATGACTTCGAACATAAATTCAATTTATCAAATCATAACTAACAATTTAGGTAATTCCAACAAAATTAATTATACATAAATCATAATTGAAATCACAATTCTTTACCATTCAAAAGCCATTCTGTATCTCAAAAATCATTCTGTATCTCAAAAATCATTCTTTATCTCACTAACTATGCAAGAATAATCCGAAAGGGCCATATTCGATGTGATTCTAACTCCCTATGGTCGGGGAGGTCGAATCATCGTGCACAGTACCATCACAATAATGAATCTTCCGCAAGGGCCATAACGATAAAATAAACTTATATCTAACCTCAAATCAGAGGAAAATCTAAGCCTGTGCACGTACCATGGTAATCAAAACACAACTAACTCCATTGTTTTCTCAACAAATGAGAGACACGGGTAATAACCTAAGCATCTATAGTGAGATATAAAACAATATCACAATCTTTTTAGTGAGCATAAATCACAATATAGTTTGATTCAAATTCAATTTCAATATCCAATAATTTTTATGCTCATCACAATTCAAGTCATAAATTTACATTTTCCATGAAAATTACCATCACAATTCAAAACATGTTCTATCACAATTTTCCAAAACATAATTATTCAATCCATAACAATGCTTAATACTTGTGGAAATACCATTTCACAAAGCTAAGTTTATACATACTATAACAATTTCAATAATCATTGAATCAAATCCAATGCTTGTTAAACATAATACATAAGAAAAATATGTCATTTAATCATATGAAATATTCAAAATAAAATCAGTTAAAAACTAGCTGTGCACAAACCTCTGATAACTGTTTCTTGGCTCTGACTCAGTGTTTCCTTCCCCTTCCCTGAGTCTTTGCTAACTGAGAAACACAATTTGAAGTGTTTCAGTACTCATTTAAATTGTCTCTAATAATAAGGTTCAATAATTAATTTGCCGAATTCTATTATTTTCTTAGTCAACCTAATATGTCGACCCTCGATGCGTTCTAGGTAAATTCGGTTTTAATGTCACTAATATGTCACATTCAATAGTCTTTTAGGGTTGGTACATGTTACCAAATTCATTTCCATGTATCTTGCATTTTTTTGCAATTTGCAGGATTCCGGGATACTAGTTTGACCTAGCCGGACGACCTAGTTCCGTCGGCTTTTGGGTTTCGGTCAAAACTAAAAATTTGTAGATCTATGTCTTATGGAATGCGGGGCAAAATTTCAGGTCATTCTGAGTTATGTAGACCATGTTATGGTCATTTTACTATTGCTAGTCAACTTGCACTAAAATTGGTCACTTTAGGTCATTTTAGGTCATTTTAGGTTCGGCCAGTTTTTGGACCCGAACTTGTGCAAGCTGTTTGACTTGCTTATGGTCATTTTTGGGCTTTGGTGTCTTCATAAGACTTGTATATATGGGTCTTAACTATTTATGATTAAAATTTCAGGTCAATTGGACCTGTTTTGAGTGAGATATGACCTAAACACTAACTACTGCCCAAATGGTCAATTTTCAGGCCTCATTTGCACTTAATCCGGATTTGGTCATTTTTCAAGCTACCTTGCAAGCAGAATTTTGGCAAGCTTCCATCAATGAAAGTTGGCACATTTTGTGCCTAGTTTCACCTCCAATTGGTCTCATACCAATTGGAGCCACACACTTAAAGTTATAGGCCTAAAACACAAACTACCTTATTGAAATTCTTGCATACACATCAAGCATCACTTTTAACACTCACCAAACTTAACATTCAAACCAATTCTGGTTATACCACAACCTAAACATAATTTATAACACATTATAGGTTATTTTGGCAACTTGCAATTACATTCAATGTGCACCAACAAGTGCAGAATTTGTCCAACTCAATTTACAACAATTCGATCACCAATTCAGGCTCATTTACATGTCCCACTTCACACCACCATACATACACTCAAACTATCTTAACAACCAACACATTTTAACATCATTATTCCATAAACCAAGCATGAATTCCAGCATTCCTCAAGAGTTAGCAAACTGCCACAATGGTACACTTACATTCCATTACTTTCCAAGCTTTAAATTTCATTTTACATTTACATATACTAAGTGTACATTACCCAAACAATTTCCTACACAATATACAATTAATCAATCATTTAATTCACCATTTACAAGCACAAATAAACTGCCTTCAAGGTGTTTCCATGGCTGCCAAAAGTACACATTCACATTCAACATCAAACCTCAAAAATTTCTTCATAAATCAAACACCCATAACATCCTTACAAACTTAATGAAGCAATAACCCAAAAATACAAACTTACCACTTTGGAAATTCTTCAAAACCTCTTCAAAACTTTGTTTTCTTGTTGCCTATCTACTGCCCATGGTGTGAGGATTAACTTTAATGAAGGAAGGTGCATGGAAAGTGGCTTAGATCAAGCTTGCATGAAGCTTTAACCAATGCATCCATGGAGGAACTCCATTCTTGGTTTCGGCTGCCCTTTTGAAAGGTTGAAGAAGATGAAATATTCTACCCATTTTAGCTCTTAAGTGTCCCACATAATATTTATTTAATCCCCATAGTGCTCCACTTACATAAAATTAATTATTTTATATGTTTAAATATGTTAATTACCTAATTTGAACTCCATTTTTGCTATTTATATTAGATACCCCTAAATTAATTTTTTATTATATTTTTCAAGTGTAATATTATTTATTTTTAATGGACATTTAGGTCAAAAGACAACTCAGGGTGTCAAATGACCGCAATGCCCCAGTTCGGGTTGCATTCCCGATTTTTCGGTAACACCGGGTTTTGTCCGTTTTTCGATTTCCCACTTTTCTTTGTACTAATTATTTAATTTTTATTTAATATTTCTAATGATATTTATACTTCAATAGGGGTCTATTTAATTCCTAAAATTATTTTCCAGGGTTCCCCGCAGTCTAGGGCTAGTCAACGGTCCACGCCGTGACTTCCTGGTGCGATCACCCATCGCTAGGGTTCTCGGCTCGCTTAACTTGGTTACATTTCTTTGCTATTATTTTTCCTTTATTTTTCTTGTGTTTTCTTCTCTTGTATTTCATTATTTTATGTCTCCTCACTCATATCGAAGTGTAGTTCTAGGCATCCTAGCTGTCCGGACAACACTGGTTACCGGAACAGTAGAACGCACTACCAAACATAGGGGTGTTACATAAGTATCATAGAAGCATGCTTGGCACTATAAAAACCAAAAGCCCCTTTTCTCCATACAAAATCTGTAGAATAAACTTAGTATACTTGGTATTTTATGCATACATGCTATTCTCATATTTGCATTCCCTAAAAACCTTTCATTGGCAACTAAGTCATTATCCCTTTAGCCCCATTATAACTCTTTTAAGGACCTTTCGATCTTTTGAAAAGTGTATGCTACATTAGTGGAGATAAAAAAAATTGAGATATGCCTATGGAGTTGGAATTGAGTCACTTCATCACAATTATCCGCAATGGAGGCAAATTTGGAGGAGTAAGCGTTTCTCAAGTCTATCCTGATAAAACAGGTTATTTATGACTTATTAATGGCTTTGCATAGAGGAATAATTAGTTGAAGCACCATAAAGGGGGTGAGGTTCCAGCGGGCAACTATTGAGGTCCCTGTGCCTTGAAAGTGGGACTTAGTATGAAGGTTGAAGAGTGTATAATTATGTGCAAGTTAAGCTTTTGGTTATGTTTCTAAGTACCCCCAATGAGTTTTTATAAAGTTTTTATTTTGCTTGAGGACAAGCAAATGTTTGAGTTTGGGAGTATTTGATTGCATCAAATTATATAGACATTTAATATTAACATCCATTGCATTTTGTTAGCATTTAGTATTCTTTTATGTTTATTTTTATATGTTTTCATTATCATTTTAGAAAGCATGTTAATCCGACTCAATTCATTGATTTTTATATTTCATCAGGTGTTTTTATGTGGTTCTAGAATCAAAGATGAGTTTGGAAGAGATCTTGAGGTCAAAACGTGAAGAATACAGGGCGTAAGCACAATGTGCCGTAACCCGCCGTGTAACTTCCTGGACCCCATGTAACTCTCTGGACTGAAGAAAACATGAAAAATGAAGTGGCAGAAATTTACACGGGGCATGTATCACTACATGGCCCGTGTAAAGTCCCCTGACAATAATTCTGATGCGACTTTTCTTCGCTCCAACTCGACCCGGATGGACTCCTAATGCTTCTAAGACTATGAAATTAGGGTTTTTACACTAAATATAAATAGAACAAGTTAGGAATTGAGGGGAGGAGAGAATTTACATCCGAGGAGGAGAATTAACATTCAAGAGCCGATTTACATTCAAGGAGGCACATCAACCTCAAGGGAAGTAAGGGAGAAACAAGATCTGCAAGATTAGTAGAAGGGATTTTCAGCTGAAGTTCCAAAAGTCTAAGGCTGCAATTCTTTTTATGGGTTCTTTCACTCTATTTTCTTCTCATGTCTTCTCTTTATCTTTTTATAATCTTGATTGTAAAACTCACCATGGGTGAGTAGGTTCTTTATTATAGGGTTAGGGTGTAGCACTCTCAATTTCATTATGGATCTGGTTTGATTTTATACATTGGGTATTTTATTCTTTGATTCAATCTCTTGTGATCTTAATTCATGCTATGTGTTGGTACCCACTTAGTATTGATTATAGATATTAATTGAAGGACTGAAAGGTGAAGATTAATATTAGAAAATCACGATTTTGAATCTAGGAAATCTAACCTAGAGATAGGCTAATGACCTTTGTGGAGTTTCAAAATTAATCAAAGATCTTAAAGGGTTTTAATTAATTTAATCACCACAAAAGTAGGGTTTATTTTAATTAAAATACATCTTAAGTGCCTTGAGAGAGGACTTAAGATAACTTATGATTAGTTTCCATCAAAGTAATAATCTCCCATTTATTGAATGAATCAGATTGATTCTATAATTGATTGAAGTGTGAACCCCTAGCTCTAGAATGCCTTTGTCCATTAATATTTTATTTTAGTTAATTATTTAGATTTTATTTCTTTCAATTTAGATATAATCATTATTTCTCTACAATTTGATCGTCTAAATAATTAAAATCACTATAGTTTGGTACTCAACATGATCCTCGTGGGAATTCTACTCATCACTTTATTACTTGTTAGCAATCCGTGCACTTGTGGTGGTTGTAAAACCAATGAAACAATTAGAAGAAGAGAAATATTTGTTTTGGGTTGAGAACTCAAAATTAAGACACAAGGGTAATTTGGTCATTTCACAGGGTGACATGTGGCACCATGAGATGGTGACATATGGCACTACACATAAGCTTGCCATTTGTCTTTTAATCATGTAAGATGATCAAAGTCAAGATTAAATCTAGGTTTGACACTTGGCACAATGTGATTGGGTCAATTAAACAAAGAGCCAATCAGATGATGACATGTGGCAAGGGTTTTAAGTGATGACCTAGCTATATAAGGGAAAGGATGAAAAAACAAAAAATACAATCTGATTTCTTTCATTGTGTGCTGCCACCTCTCATCCTCTCTTTATATCTTCTTCTTCATCTCTCATCAATTCAAAGAGAATTAACAACATTCTCTTGAATTAAAATTGCTAGAAATCGTTTCTAGTGTCTTATATACATCTATAACATCTCTAAAGGCAAAACCTTAATTTCTATTTGATTGGAAAGGCTTGAGAAGCTGTTCAAGGAGCTACCATTGGTGATCTTGGTGTGGACAAGCTAGAGGGACAACATATAATGTCCCAGGTGCTTCCCAAAGGTACCAAACACATCAACAGTGCATCAAAAGGTTAGTGCACATATTTTTTATTTAATCTAGAGTTCTAATGAATTAATCTGTTAATTCTAAAATCTTAAATGGCCAACATAGATCCAAATACATATTAAAAGAGTTTTAATATGCAATTGAACATTGAAATCAATAGGTAAAAATTGAATCTTGCATGATGCATGAGACCCTAGAAGAAAATTTTTATATTCAATGTTCTAATCTAATAATTTTCATGCTTCTGCTCCTATAATTAGTATCAGAGCCACTATATTTGCCATTTAGATTGTTTAATGTATGATTTAATTGTGTGATTTGATCATGAGATGATTGATTCACTGCTGTTTGCAAAGAATAGGTGGCGGCATGATGATGAACACCATTGGTGTGCATGGTTTGGTGCATTTAAACATGCGCATGGCTTTTAGGCTTGAATGTGGGCTTGGTTTCAAGGCTCATAATTAGGCCCATGACTAATTAAAGTGTTTAATTAGGAGTTTTAATCACACAATTAAATTTTGATTTAAATCTAAATTTTTAAATTTGCTTAAATGTGATTCAAATCTGAATTTTTAAATTTGTTTGAATGTGATTCAAATCTGAATTTTTAAATTTGTTTGAATGCGATTCAAATCTGAATTTTTAAATTTGTTTGAATCATATTCAAATCTGAATTTTTAAGTTGAATATAAGATATTCAATTTAATTTAAGTATGTATATTTTATTTAATTGTTAAATAGTGATATGCATGATGGATGATCATGGACAATAAAAGACCAATGTGATTGGATTTATTTCTTTTATGTTTCTTTGAGTTGTAAATTAATTAATTTATTTTAATTTATTTTGGTAGCATGTAATATAAAGGTTGTAATATTTTTTGGGTTGTAATTTCATTTATTTGGTTCTTGTAAATTCGCCTTGGTATACCAATGATTACTATATAATTGGATTGCAAGAAGATCAAGGAGATCAAGAGCATTGGTGGGACCAGTGGGAGGAATTTAAGATCAAGTGTTGATTATGTACTCATTCAGCAACTCTTGTAATATGAATGAATGAAATGCACCTAGGAATGCCCTGATTCAATTCTTGGTGGCTCAGAATTGAATCCCTTAGAAAGTCCATGATCATACCATATTTATTGTTTATCCATAAATACATGAGATGTATGGGATTGTATGCAAGTATATGATATATGCATGCTAAATGGATAATGTGTAAAGTGAGACCATAATAGTAATTAGGCTGACCACAAAATCTTCCAAACAAATGATTAAGTTGGAAATGGTATAATTAAAGTAATTATAACATGGACCCTCCATTGAGGCAATTATTTTAAGAAATTTTAAATACTTGCATATGACGCAATTAATTTAAGAGATTTTCTTAAGAATAATTATTAAGCATGAGATGTTGTAAATATGTAAATGGTTTGGTGGCCAATAATGGATGTGCCTAAGGACATTAAAATTATTTGCATGTTTACTGGCTCAATGGGATCAACTTAACTAATGCAAGATAAGTCAATAAAGGATGTGCCTGAGATTTTGAGCATTAGGGGCTAGGTAAAGGATTGAACCTCACATGAAATGTGATGGGCAAGGAGTTGCTCACTTATAGTTTATTGTAATTCCAATAATGGATGTGCCTGAGGATGATCAATAGGATTATAAGAATTCAATCACCCACTAGAAATCCATCTAACTAGGATTTCCATTTTTTACTTTGGAAGTGTAGGATTCGCTAAGTTAGTGGGAAGACCAATTTGATTAAAAGACCATAATCATTTTGGTTAAATACATGATACATTTACTAATTAATCTAGTTATTTTCTGCAGTTAATTTTCTGATAATAATGAGCACACCACAACCACCACCATCCAATATCCTTGCAAGCATACTTGATCGCAATAGGTTGACAGGACCTAATCTCTCTGATTGGCTAAGAAATTTGAAACTTGTCCTGAACCTTGAACATATAGGATATGTTCTAGACTCAAATGTTCCTGGTCCCTTACCTCCAGAGGCCAGTCAAGAGAAACATGAAACTTTGGACAAGTGGAAGGAGCATGATATGAGAGCCAAGTGTTATATACTTGCTTCTATGAGTAATGAGTTACAGAAATAGCATGAGAACATGCAGAGTGCGAGTGAGATCCTCCTTCACCTACAAGAGTTGTATGGTGAGCACAGTAGGAATGCTAGGTATGAGATATCTAGACAGCTATTCTGCATGAGGATGTCTGAGGGACAGAATGTTGGGGATCATGTCTACAAGATGATTTGGCTGATTAAGCAGCTGGAACATCTTGACCTTAACATGGATTTCCAACTGCAAACGGATTTGATCCTTCAGTCCCTTCCTCCGTCATTTGGGAATTTTGTGATAAATTTCCATATGACTAAGTAGGAATGCACCTTGGCTGGTTTACTTAACATTCTGGTTATTGCCCAAAAGAATATGCTGGGTAATAAAGGAAAAGAGGTAGTTTTGATTGCATCTTCTTCTGCTGGAAAGTCCAACAAGAAGAAGGGCAATAAGAAAAAGAAACCTCAAATTCCTGGTCCTTCCAAGAAGATAGCTAAACAGAAAGGGAAGAATAAAGCTGATGGAGGCAAAGGAAAGTGTTTCCATTGCCAGCAGGATGGGCACTGGAAAAGAAACTGCCTAGGATATCTTGCTTCTCTGAAGGACAAGAAGGATACACCTTCGGAAGGTATGTCCATATCTTGTTATTTAGATTCTGATGATACTCATAGTTCATCTACAGCTTGGGTTTTAGATACTGGTGCCAGTTCTCACATTTCTTATGATATGCAGGAACTAGTAAACAGTAGCTGCTTGCATTCTCAAGATGTTAGACTCCGGATTGGCGATGGCTCAACTGTTGAAGCTTTAGCCATAGGATCTAAATCTTTTTATATGTCTGGACATGTTTTGTGTTTGAATAATATCTTAAATGTACCTGATGCTTTTAAGAACATCATGTTGATATCTAGTTTGACTAGAGATGGTTATGAATTTCAGTTCACTGATGATGTTTACAATATTTATTTTGGAAATAAATATATGAATGATGGTCTTTATTATTTGGATAATAATGACGAACACAAATTGAATGCAAGTGATCTAAATGAATGCAATGCTATGGTGAAAATCGACTCAAGTTCAAAATATATTTGGCACTTAAGATTAGGTCATGTTGCAGAAGATAGGATTGCAAAACTAGAGAAAATGGGGATTCTATCCTCATTGGGTTCTGAACCTACTCCAACTTGTGAATCTTGCCTTTAAGGCAAAATAACCAGATCACCCTTTGTTGGACAAGGGCTAAGAGCTGAAAATATTTTGGAGCTAATACATAGTGATGTATGTGGTCCATTTAAAGAAATGGCTAGAGGTGGTTTTCATTATTTTATTACCTTTACTGATGATAAATTAAGGTTTGGGTATTTGTATTTGATGAAATACAAACATGAATCCTTTGAAAAGTTCAAAGAATTTAAATCTGAAGTAAAAAATCAAACAAGAAAAAGTATTAAAGCTCTTCGATCAGATCATGGAGGCGAATACTTGAGTACTGAATTTGATGAATACTTGAAAGAGCATGGCATTGTTTCCCAGCTGACTCCTCTAGGAACACCACAGCTGAATGGTGTATCTGCAAGGAGAAATCGTACCCTATTAGATATGGTACATAGTATGATGAGCTATACAGATATGCCAATCTCCTTTTGGGGATTTGTATTAGAATCAGCTTTGCATATTCTAAATAGGATTCCATCAAAATCAGTATCTTCCACACCTTATGAGATATGGCATGGAAGAAAACCAAGTCTTAAGCATGTTAAAATTTGGGGTTGTCCAACTTATATCAAAAAGATGAACACTGATAAATTGGAAACCAGATCAAAAAAGGGTCGATTTGTTGGATATCCAAAAGATAGTTTTGGATATTATTTTTATTTGCCTACATCACAAAAGGTTGTGGTAAGTAGAGATGCCACATTTCTTGAACAATAGTTTGTTCAAGAAGGAGGCAAAGGAAGGCAAATAGAGTTAGAATTGGAGAATTCTGACCAACCAACAGATCAGATGGATCTAGATCCATCTAGTCAACCTACACCTGTTGATGAAACATCTACTGTAATTCCTTGGAGATCAACCAGGATTTCTCACCCACCAGTGAGATATGGTTTTCTTCATGAAGAAGAATAAGAGTTGTCTACTCATGAAGAAGTAGATCATGGAGATGATCCACTTACCTATGAAGAAGCTATATTACATATAGACTCTTCAAAATGGATTAATGCTATGAAATCCGAGATTGATTCCATATGTAAGAATCAAGTTTGGGATCTTGTTGACTCACCTGAAGGTATTGTACCTATAGGGAATAAATGGATTTTCAAGAAGAAAATTGGTTCTGATGGAAAGGTAGAGACCTATAAAGCAAGGCTAGTAGCGAAAGGGTTTCGCCAAAGACGAGGAATCGACTATGAGGAGACTTTCTCGCCTGTTGCCATATTAAATCAATTAGGATTCTATTAGCAATAGCTGCATACTATGATTATGAGATTTAGTAGATGGATGTCAAAACAGCTTTTCTCAATGGATACATTAAGGAAAACATTTTCATGGAACAACCTAGGGGTTTTGAATCCCAAGATGGTTCCAAGGTATGCAAGCTAAAGCGATCCATTTATGGATTGAAACAAGCTTTGAGGAGTTGAAACATCCGTTTTGATGAAGCCATTAAGTCATTTGCTTTTATCAAAAAATGAGGATGAGCCATGTGTATATAAGAAGATTAGTGATAGGGCTGTCACTTTCCTTGTCTTATATGTGGATGACATTTTGTTGATGGGTAATGACATAGGTATATTGACAACTGTAAAGGTATGGTTGTCAAATACATTCTCCATGGAAAACTTAGGGGAGGTAACCTATATTCTTGGGATTCGCATCTATAGAGATAGAGCGAAAAGAATAATTGATTTATCCCAAAGTCTATACTTGGAAAAAGTGTTAAAGAGGTTTAACATGCTTAATTCCAAGAGAGGATTGTTACCAGTGAGACATGGTATCCACCTTTCTAAAGAGATGTCTCCAAAGACACCTGAAGAAAGAGATAAAATGGTCAGGATTCCATATGCTTCGGCTATTGGAAGTTTGATGTATGCAATGTTGTGTACTAGGCCGGATATAGTATATACTGTTAGTTTGACTAGCAGGTATTAATCCAATCCAGGTTTGGAACACTGGATAGCTGTCAAGAATATCCTTAAGTACTTGAGAAGAACTAAGGATTTATTCTTGATATATGGAGGTGGTGACTTGCAATTGGATGGTTATACTGATTCTAATTTCCAATCAGATATCGATGATAGAGAGTCGACCTCTGGGTATGTATTCATTTGTAATGGAGGTGCAGTCAGTTAGAAGAGTTTCAAAAAGAGTACGACTGCAGATTCCACTATAGAGGCTGAGTATATTGCTGCATCAAATGCTAAAAAGGAAGCTGTTTGGATAAAAAAGTTCGTGATAGAACTTGCAGTAGTTCCTTCCTGTGACACCCCTTACCCATCTATAGTGTAGCCGAGCAAGATATGCCATACAGTGTACCGGAATACCATATTTTATTTCAATTATTTTTATCCTTCCTTAATTTATTTCTTTATGGTTATGAAGTTCAATTTGTGAAATTTAACTCATTTATTAAAATTTTAAATTCATTTGAGGTTCCAAAAATTTTATAGAAAATCTGGCAGAGTACCGGCTAAAATTGGAGAAAACAGTTCTTCAGAACCTGTGAAAAACACTTCCAATAGTCATTCTATTCCACAACACCCAATTATCACATCAATTTTCAACAATTTCTCAATAATTCTTCTATTTGTCATTCATTCATTTAACAACATAATCATGTACATTTTATTTATAAACACAAATTTACAAATACTGACACTCATACCAAATTATATTACATAAGTTTCAATTTATACATGAAAAAATAAAAGCTTGATTACAAACAGTGCAAACAGTATAAAATACCAAAATGGGACTTAGTGTCCTACCAATGCACTGTAGCCTGTGAGGTGATACTGACACTATGCAAAACTGTGAACGGCCTCACCCATTCTGTGGTCTACTGGGCTCTCTGTCCAATCTTTAGTACCTACGCATTGCAAAAGCGACGCGCTAAGCATAAAGCTTAATGGTGCCAATAATACAAGAAAATATAATATGCAAATAAAAATAAAAATTTTCTAGTTATTGTGCTTATAAGAAATAAATAATTACTAACTTATTAATTAGTCAAAGGCTAATTACATTTTATGATATTTACTCTTTCTATCATTTTATTAATTGTTTTCTTGATGATTTTGAGCCTCTTTTTATTGTAATCATTCTTGATCTTTATCTTGATATTTAATTTCCTTACTTCCTTTAATAATCAATTCAATTACATTTATACTTTTCCATGCCCAAGTAACCTATACAAATTGACTGGACTAGATAAACGGGTAAACTAGCACTGGGTACCAGGTACCTCGGGCCGTCACACCATCGGTCACAATGTGTCTCCCGGTGTGCAAACAGAATGGCTAATAAGCCATAAAAGCAATAAGGCGTAAAGCAAAGTATAACATCATAATTAGTATAGCCATAGGCTATCATATCACAGAATGGTATGAAGCCACATGCAGTACTGCTATCAGAACTCTATTGGCATGCCAACCTATTCAAACCAATCACATTAGGCCTACTAGGGCATATTACAAAGCTATTTCTTGAATATTTGTACTTAACATGTAAGGTTACTATTCATTTGGTCATTTAAGTCAAAATATTGACTTTCTCATATATAATAGTTACATAAGTTTTAATCCCATATATTTACCACATTTTGGTTTCCAAAAGTATTGGCATTAGTTGCCAATCCATACTTCTAACCAATGAAAATAAATCAGAAATATCAGTTTTTTGGTGCTAGAGTTCATTATTCCATTAGGCCATTCTACAATGAGAATTTGGCCAAATGTTCTTCATCAAAGTTATTCCTTATTGTGTTTAGTTATATTTCTTTTTTTAAATCACTCCATTTGGAGTTTTTTAGCTCAAGTTATGGCCTAAACACCATAACTGGCCGGATTGAAATTTTTCCAGAATTTCTAGGCAGAATCAATTCTACAGTTTTTTGTACACTGACTGCAGGTCAGTTTTTGGACATGTTATGGTCAAATTTTGGATTTGTTTTCTTCATGAAAGTTGTAGGGCTATGTCTAAGCTTTCTACTGGTAAAAATTTAGGTCAATTGGACCTTTCTACACTGAGTTATGACTAAATGAATGAACATTATTCATTTGGTCATTTTGCCTAGGCAAAATGTAAGTTACTCGGATTTGGTCAATTCTTAGGGCATCCTAAGTTTGCTTTCTGGACAGGGTTCCTTCATCAAAGTTGTGCCATTATGTGTCTAATTTCATGTTCAATTAGCCTTGCACCAACTGAACCTACACAACCCAAGTTATAGATGCCCAAACATGCTAGACTCACATCCAGACCTGCAGGGCACTCAAAGGCAGCATACCTAACTTCAATTCTCATAGAACAAATCACTTCAATTCCTACTCAAACACAACCAAATCGTCACTAATTGACCATTAAAATTTCTTTTCACTAATACATGAGCAAAATCCTAAATTTGTTGCCCAAACCCTAACTCTCAATTCTAGGTTCACCCAACACTTATAAAATTAAGCAATTAATCAATTTCTAATTTATGTTTACACATTAATCACCAATTCTAAGCCTTTCAAATCCATCAAAACTATCAAATTACCATTCCCATAAAGCTGGCCAAAAATCCAATTCTTCATTCATGCATCATTTATGTGACACCCCTTACTCGTCTACAGTATAGCCGAGTAAGATATGTCACACAGTGTACCGGAACACCCTATCTTATTTCAATTATTTTTATATTTTCATATTTTTATTTTTTTTATAGTTATAAAGTATATATTATGAAGTATAATTCATTTAAGTCATTTATGGAAAACATAAATTTATTTGAGATTCCGCAAATTTTATAAAAAATCCGACAGAGTACCGGCTAAAAATGGAGAAAACAGTTCTTCGGAACTTGTGAAAAACACTTCCAATAAGTTTTCAATCATTCCTGAACTCCATTTTATCAACAAAGTCTCAATATTTCTCAACAATACTTCTATTTCTCATTCATTCATTTCACATGATATTCATATACAAGTCATAAATAAATACTCAATTTTTCATTTATAAACATAAATTTTCACTATTTACATTAATACCAAAATATATTAATAAGTCTCAATTATACATGAGAAAAAAGTTAATTATAAAATACCAAAATGAAACCTAGTGTCCTACTAATACATTGAAGTCGATGAGGTGACACGGACACTATGCAGAACTGTAGATGGCCTCACCCAGTCTGTGGTCCACTGAGCTCTCTGTCAGTCTCTCCAGAACCTACGCGTGGCAAAAAGCAACATGCTAAGCAATAATGCTTAGTGGTGCCAATAATAAAATAAAAAGAACTAAAAGATAATAAATATGCAATCAATGTATTGATGTCTCATGCAGATAAATTTTTGATAATTATTTGTAGTCTTATTTATTTTGTACTTGTTATATTCATTATTTTATTAAATTTATCAACTTTCATTTTTGGTTGCCCAAGTAATCTATACTGGATAACTGAACTGGATAAACGGGTAAACTGGCACTGGGTATCAAGTACCTCGGGCCATCACACCATTGATCACATATGTATCTCCCGGTGTGCAACAGAACAACTAATAAGTTGTAATAAACATTAGGCACAAGGCCAAGTATCATCACAATGTCAGAATGATTAAAAGCCATAAAATAACTGAATGGCATAATGCCATGTGCAGTACTACTAATTGAACCCTATTGGCATGTTAACCTATCCAAACCAATCTTGTTAGGTGTACTAGGGCATGTTATACTTTTAAATTTTACAATTCTTGAAATTGAAGTTTAAGTGTTACTATTCATTTCATTAGTCAACTAAAATGTTGACTTTAGTATAGACAATAGGTACATTGGTTTTAATATTCCCAACATACCACATTTTGCATTCTAAAGTTGTTGGTATTGGTTGCCAATACCATTTATAAGCTTAGTGTTAGTTATTCACAATTTTCATATTTCAAGCATTATGTTTACTGTTCCATTGGTCATTTGTACAGTAAGAATTTGGCAAAGTTGTCTTCATGAAAGTTGTTTGTTATTGTGTCTAGTTATATTTCTTTTTTTGAATCACTCCATTTGGAGTTTTGTAGCTCAAGTTATGGCCTAAATACCATAACTGCCAGATTACAAATTTTCCAGATTTTCTAGACAGAACCAAATCTACAGTGTTTTGTACATTGACTGCAGGTCAGTTTTTGAACATGTTATGATGAAAATTTGGGTTTGGTTTCTTCATGAAAGTTGTATCTCAACTATCTGCTGGTAAAATTTCAGGTCAATTGGACTTTTCTACACTGAGTTATGACTAAATGAATAAACACTATTCATTTGGTCATTTTGCCCAGGCAGAATAAAAGTCACCCAGATTATGGCAATTTTCAGGTCAACTTGATTTAGTTTTCTGGGCAAGGTTTCTTCACCAAAGTTGTGCCATTATGTGTCTAATTTCATGTTCAGTTGACCTTGTACCAATTGAACCTCTACAACTCCATTTATAGCTGCCCAAACCTGCTAGACTCACATCCAGTCCTACAGGTCACCAAGGGCAGCATACCAAATTTTAACTCCAACATCCTTACTCACTTCAATTCCTCCTCATACATATTCAAATGGTCACTAATTGACCATTATAATGTTAACATACCATTGCATGAGCAAACCCTGATGGTGTTCAAATGTCCAATTTTTCATGTTCATACATGCATAATCTTTGCATTTCACTTACACAACTATGTTCAATCACTCATCTAATACCAAGGGCTGCTCATAACCACTTTGCTATCAAGCAAAATCATCAAACCCTAACCAACCCTAGCTGCTGAAATTTTTAGGGTGCACACACACACATTTTTATTTTATTTTCTTATATTTCCTACTCATTTCATGCCATTAAACATGAACTAAACCCAAAGTAGTAAGAGTTGGACACTAACCTTGTTGGAGCTGAATTTCAAGCTAACCAAACTCCCTTTTTCCTTCCTCTTTTGGCTGCTTAGAGGATGTTCAAGTTGCAAGATAAATTTTTTGTGAAGCTAGGTAGTGGTTTCAAGGTGAGATGAGGTGAGGTTTGAAGCTTTGGTGAGCTTTAATGGTGGAATGGGTGGAAGGAGAGGTTTCGACTGGTTGATGAGGGAGAAGGTAGATGTGTTTTTCTTATTTTTTTGGTTTCCTTTATCTTCTTTTATTACTTAATTTAGTGGCTTTTAATTGTGATTGGTGGAAAAAAGGTTGATGACATCATGTGATGTCAAAATTGTCATTTAATCTCATTTTCTTTTCTTTTCTTCTCTACTCATTTTCAAATTAATTTTTAGAAATATTTATTCACATTTTATATCATAATAATTATTTACTTAATTGGACAAGTCGGTCAAAAATCACCTCTGAAGGCGAAATGACCAAAATGCCCTCCGTTTGGCTTAACAGACTAAAATTGTCTGTACCGATTAAAAAATTTTTTCTAAGCATTTCTTAGTATTTTAATGCCATAGAACCCTCAATGACTCATCTCTGGAGTCCCAAAAATTATTTTATGAATTTTCTCTCGGGTCTAGGGCTCGTTACCCATCGTTAGGGCACCGGCTCATTTAACTTGGTTGTATTTTATTTTTAGAATTTTTCCTAAATTTTTCTTATTAATATTTGAGTTAATTATGGTTCCTCACTTTAGTTTAAATATTTTTTTAGACGTTCTAACTGTCTGGACCGACACCGGTCACCAGAACAGTAGAATGTATGGAATTGCTACAATGAGGGTGTTACAATTTATATCATTTTTTATGAATTTCACCTTCATTCAACCTAGTTTCAACATATGAAAAAGAAAAGAAGCAAAAGTGAGGCACTAACCTCTTTGAGCAGAATTTTCCCTCACCCAATCTTTAATTTTTCCTTCACTTTCTTTAGTTTTCTTGGCTGCCAAACACGTCCTCAAGGTGTAAGAATAATTTTTGGTGAAGGGGCCTAAGGGTTTTAGGGTGAAAAACTTGGGGAAATCAAGCTTGCAAGACCAAACAATGGTGGAAACCCTCTCCTCTCTTCGATGGATTCAGGCAAATGAAGTAAAAATGAGGAAGAAGACCATTTTTCTTCCTTTTAATGAGTTTTTATCTTTCATTTTATGTGTTGTCAAGTTTTAATTGGGTGAGAGTGGTTTGATGACATCATGTGATGTCAAAATTCAAATTTTCATCTATTTTCTTTTCTTTTCTTTTCTACTTATTTTCAATTCAATTTTTAGCAATATTTATTCACATTTTATGTCATAATAATTATTTACTTAATTGGACAAGTCAGCTAAAAATCATCTCTGAAGACGAAATGACCAAAATGCCCTCCATTTGGCTTATTGAGCTAAAATCGTCTGTACCGATTGAAAATTTTTTTCTAAGCCTTTTCTTGGCATTCTAATGCCATAGAAACCTTAATGAATCTTCTATGGAGTCCCAAAAATTATTTTATGAATTTTCTCTTGGGTTTAGGGCTTCTAGCAGTGAAGACCGCAACTGCCCATTGGGTTACCCATCGCTAGGGCACCGGCTCATTTAACTTGATTGTGTTTTATTTCTAAAATTTTTTTCTAAATTTTTTTTATTAATATTTGAGTTAATTATGACTTTTCACTTTAGTCTAAATATTTTTCTAGACGTTCTAGTTGTCCAAACCGACACTGGTCACCGGAACAGTAGAATGTACAGAATTGCTACAGTGAGGGTGTTACAACTTTTCCCTTCTAATTTAAATTTCGTCCTTGAAATTTACCTGACTTAAGTAATCGTGGAGTTGCTACCTCCTTGCTTCTTCTCTTCCTTGTATTGCCTCATCAATGTTTGGGTTCAGCTCCTCCTGAGCTTCCATAGCATATACCCGTGGTGCCACCCTGACTTTGGGCCTTTCGACTGTCTCAGAAACAATCTTCTATGAAATGTCAGCCGTCTCTGCTCTACCCAATCTTTTACCCCTTTGACCTGTAGGGGCAGGTCTATCAACTTGTACTGGAGCTATTGAACCACTCCTTTGAGGGCAATCTCGTATGAAATGATCTGTAGCCCCACACTTGAAACACTCTCTAGTTAATAGTCGACACTCCCCCCTGTGTCTTCTACCACAGTGTATACATGCAGGTACTAGGGCTGATCCCCTTGTTATTGTGCCCGGGGAGCTAGCTATAGATATTCCAATCTGGCCTCTCTGGCCCTGTGTCTGATCTTGTGAACTAGAACCCTTAAGCTTCTTACTATCAGTCGGTATACTTGACTGCCCTGGTCCAAATTCCTTGTTACGCTGCCTATCTTTCCTATTCTGTTCACTTACTCTGACCCTTTCCACTTTCTGTGCGGCTTCAACTAATTTCGTGAAGTCCGTAATCCTTAGGCAGTGATCATTATTTGATGTTGTCATTGAGCCCTTTTTCAAACTTTCTACACCTTTCTGCTTCAGTGGGGACTATCTCTCTACCGTAGCGGCTCAGTCTGACAAACTCCTTCTCATACTTTGCTATTGATAACTGCCTCTACTTTAGACTAATAAACTCTCTTCTTCTGTCTTACAGGTACACACTTCCCACATACTTCTTCTTAAATTTAGCGAGGAAGAAATCCCAAGTTACCAGTCCTGGTCGGACTTCACTAGATACAGTGTCCTACCACTAATAGGCATCATCTTGAAGTAGGAACACAGCACCCTCCAAGTTCTGCTCTGGGGTGCAATGCAGTTGCTTCAATACCCTTATGGTGCGATCTAGCCAATTCTCAGCCGCCACTGAGTCATCTTCTTTCTTATCCATGAAGTCCACAGCCCCAAATTTTCTTAGTTTTTTCAGATGGGATTTCTACTGTGGAGGTGGTGGTGGTGGCATTACCCCAGCCATCTGTCTAACGAATTCAACCATTTGCTGAAACATAGCTGGCGGAGGCTGTGCAGGCACTGCTGGCGCTGGTGGAGCAGGTTCTCCCTGGCCCCTAGTCTTAGCTGCAGGTGCAGCACGACTCTCCACTTCCTTATCTACTGCTATCTATGACGTGGGGTTCATATCCTAATCAAAATAAAAAAGACAAACAGATCTGCATTAGTGTCACATTGACTCTTGCAAATACAATGCATGGTATGGACTCTATCTAGACCCAGAAACGCCTAAACCGTGCTCTGATACCACTAAATGTGATACCCCTTACCCGTCTACAGTGTAGCCGAGCAAGATGTGCCATACAGTGTACCAAAACACTATATTTTATCTCAACTATTTTTATCCTTCCTTAATTTATTTCTTCATGGTTATGAAGTGTAATTTGTGAAATTTAACTCATTTAACTCATTTAAGTCATTTATTAAAATTTTAAATTCATTTGAGGTTTCGAAAATTTTATAGAAAACCTAGCAGAGTACCGGCTAAAAATAGAGAAAACAGTTCTTCGGAACCTGTGAAAAACACTTTCAATAGTCATTCTATTCCACAACTCCCAATTATCACATCAATTTTCAATAATTTCTCAATAATTCTTCCATTTGTCATTCATTCATTTAACATCATAATCATGTACATTTCATTTATAAACACAAATTTACAAATACTAACATTCATACCAAATTATATTACATAAGTTTCAATTTATACATGAGAAAATAAAAGTTTGATTACAAACAGTACAAACAGTATAAAATACCAAAATGGGACCTAGTGTCCTACCAATGCACTGTAGCCTGTGAGGTGACATGGACACTATACAGAACTGTGAACGGCCTCACCCAGTCTGTGGTCTACTGGGCTTTCTGTCCAATCTTTAGTACCTACGCGTTGCAAAAACGACACGCTAAGCATAAAGCTTAGTGGTAACAATAATACAAGAAAATATAATGTGCAAATAAAAATAAAAATTGTCTAGTTATTGTGCTTATAAGAAATAAATAATTACTAACTTATTGTTTAGTCGAAGGCTAATTACATTTTATGATATTTACTCTTTCTATCATTTTATTAATTGTTTTCTTAATGATTTTGAGCCTCTTTTTATTGTAATTATTCTTGATCCTTATCTTGATATTTAATCTCCTTACTTCCTTTAATAATCAATTTAATTACATTTATACTTTTCCATGCCCAAGTAACCTATACAAATTGATCAGACTGGATAAAAGGGCAAACTAGCACTGGGTACCAGGTACCTCGGGCCGCCACACCATCAGTCGCAATGTGTCTCTCGGTGTGCAAACAGAATGGCTAATAAGCCATAAAAGCAATAAGGCATAAAGCCAAGTATAACATCATAATCAGTATAGCCATAGGCTATCATATCACAAAATGGCATGAAGCCATATGCAGTACTGCTATCAGAACCCTATTGGCATGCCAACCTATCCAAACCAATCACATTAGGCCTACTAGGGCATATTACAAAGTTATTTCTTGAATATTTGTACTTAACATGTAAGGTTACTATTTATTTGGTCATTTAAGTCAAAATATTGACTTTCTCATATATAATAGTTACATGAGTTTTAATCCCATAGATTTACCACATTTTGGTTTCCAAAAGTGTTGGCATTAGTTGCAAATCCATACTTCTAACCAATGGAGAATAAATTAAAAATTTCAGTTTTTGGGTGCTAGAGTTCACTGTTCTATTAGGTCATTCTACAGTGAGAATTTGGCGAAATGTTCTTCATCAAAGTTATTCCTTATTGTGTTTAGTTACATTTTTTTTTAATCACCCCATTTGGAATTTTGTAACTAAAGTTATGGCCTAAACCCCATAACTAGCCAGATTGAAATTTTTCTAGAATTTCTAGGCAGAATCAATTCTACAGTTTTTTGTACACTGAATGCAGGTCAGTTTTTGGACATTTTATGGTCAAAATTTGGGTTTATTTTCTTCAATAAAGTTATAGGGCTTTGTCTCAGCTTTCTACTGGTAAAAATTCAGGTCAATTGGACCTTTCTACCCTGAGTTATGACCAAATGAATGAACAATGTTCATTTGGTCATTTTGCCCAGGTAGAATGTAAGTTTCCCGGATTCGGTCAATTCTTAGGGCGTCCTAAGTTTGCTTTCTGGATAGGGTTCCTTCATCAAAGTTGTGCCATTATGTGTCTAATTTCATGTCCAATTAGCCTTGCAGCAATTGAACCTACACAACACAAGTTATAGCTGCCCAAACATGTTGGACTCACATCCAGACCTGCAGGGCACTCAAGGGCAGCATACCTAACTTCAATTCTCATAGAACAAATCACTTCAATTCCTACTCAAACACAACCAAATGGTCACTAATTGCCAATTAAAATTTCTTTTCACTAATACATGAGTAAAATCCTAATTTTGTTGCCCAAACCCTAACTCTTAATTCTAGGTTCACCCAACACTTATCTAATTAAGCAATTAATCAATTTCTAATTTATGTTTACACATTAATCACCAGTTCTAAGCCTTTCAAATCCATTAAAACTATCAAACTACCATTCCCATAAAGCTAGCCAAAAATCCAATTCTTCATTCATGCATCATTTATATCACTTTTCATGAATTTCACCTTCATTCAACCTAGTTTCAACATATGAAAAAGAAAAGAAGCAAAAGTGAGGCACTAACCTCTTTGAGCAGAATTTTCCCTCACCCAATCTTCAATTTTTCCTTCACTTTTTTTTGGTTTTCTTGGCTGCCAAACACTTCCTCAAGGTGTAAGAATAATTTTTTGTGAAGGGGCCTAAGGGTTTTGAGGTGAAAAACTTGGGGAAATCAAGCTTGGAAGACCAAACAATGGTGGAAACTCTCTCCTCTCTTCCATGGATTTGACAAAATGAAGTAAAAATGAGGAAGAAGACCATTTTTCTTCCTTTTAATGAGTTTTTATCTTTCATTTTATGTGTTGTCAAGTTTTAATTGGGTGGGAGTGGTTTGATGACATCATGTGATGTCAAAATTCAAATTTTCATCTATTTTCTTTTCTTTTCTTTTCTACTCATTTTCAATTCAATTTTTCGCAATATTTATTTACATTTTATATCATAATAATTATTTACTTAATTGGACAAGTCGGCCAAAAATCATCTCTGAAGACGAAATGACCAAAATGCCCTCCATTTGGCTTATTGAGCCAAAATCGTCTGTACCAATCGAAAAAATTTTCTAAGCCTTTTCTTGACATTCTAATGCCATAAAAACCTCAATGACTCTTCTCTGGAGTCTCAAAAATTATTTTATGAATTTTCTCTCGGGTTTAGAGCTTCTAGCTGTGAAGACCATAACTTTCCATTGGGTTACCCATCGCTAGGGCACCGGCTCATTTAACTTGGTTATATTTTATTTCTAAAATTTTTTTCTAAATTTTTCTTATTAATATTTGAGTTAATTATGACTCTTCACTTTAGTCTAAATATTTTTCCAGACGTTCTAGCTTTCCAGACCGACACCGGTCACTGGAACAGTAGAATGTACAGAATTGCTAAAGTGAGGGTGTTACACTTCCATTGAGTCAGCAGTTCCACTCTGCTATGACAACAATGGAGCAGTCATACAGGCTAAGGAACCTCAGTCTCACCAGAAATCCAAACACATAGAAAGGCGCTATCACATTATCAGAGAGATAGTTGGGCGAGGCGATGTAGCCATGCAGAAAATAGCATAAGCTGAAAATCTAGCTGATCCATTCACTAAGCCTATGTCACAAGCTCAGTTAGACCAACATCTTGAGAAGATAAGTCTAAGATATTATAATGAATGTCTCTAGTGGTAGAGGGGGATTGTTAGTAGTATGCTCTAGAGCATATTATTTAGTATGTATCTTGCACATATTTTATTAATAAAAAGCATTTTTACTTTTCCGTTTACATAATATATTTATGTGTAATAGAAAAGGTCCATTGATATTTTGTTAGAAATTCTTTTCTTAAGTTGTTAAGAATATGAGTGACAGTATTTCTAGCACAAAGTATTATAAATTGCTTCACAATCGAGGGTACTTCACAATAAGGACATAACTTATCCATAAAGATTGTAATCATGTTTGTTCCCAAGTTATTTATATGAGATGTAAATAAGATAGAATGGTGAGTCTCATGCCATATAACAAACATGATAGGCACTTATGCATGATAAGTAGGCTAAACCAGTGACATTTATGATAAGCAAATGGAGTTTACTCATGTCATTGCATTGTCATAAATCATATCAGTGCATATAATTTTTAGACCTGAGATAGCACAGTTATCTTGTATATAGGTATTTTGAGTTTGATACTGCTTTCATACTTGTACTGTGTATGGGTATATGGACATGTGTTGGCTCCTACCAGCTATATATGGAGATAAGTGTTGATCAAGATGGAATTTGTTGCCCTAAGTAAATAGGGATAAAATCCTATGTTCATTTAATTGTTCTTGATGTTTCAAGTTCCTGGCCAGGATAGATAGATTTAATCAGAAAAGAGTTTCTGATGAGAAAATCTTTTTAATCAAGAACTGAAATTAAAAGAGAACATAATATTCATAGCAAATGGAGTTTGACATAAACCATGACACCAACTTGAATTGGGATTTTGTAACAGAGAGATTCTAGTGCATGGTAACATATGATTATATGTTCATTTAAGGTAAACCTTATTACTAATTAGGTAGCCATGGCATGCTATGCTAGGTGTTAACCATGGTCTATGAGGTGCATAAAATGATTTAGAGAAATCATTTATGATAAGAAAGAGTTCTGATGATATTAAGAGTTAATATCATATCTCATTACTAATTAGTGATGAGCCTAGTGAGTCACACACATACACAGGTAATCACCAAGTTAAATATGATTTAATTAATTAGTTAAAGAGTTTAATTGATTAATTAAATAGGTTTGGTTTGCAATTAGATTGCAAAGTCCCTAGCATGGCTTGAAATCAAATCTAGGTTATTGGGTGTATAGTATAAGTTAAATTTATATTTAAAGTGTTTAAATATGAATTTAATTATGAGAAATTAATTAATAGAGATTAATTAATTAATTTATATTTGATATAAATTGATTAGAAGAAGAGAAATAATTATTTTGGGTTGAGAACTCAAAATTAAGACACAAGGGTAACTTGGTCATTTCACAGGGTGACATGTGGCACCATGAGATGGTGACATATGCTACACATAAACTTGCCATTTGTCTTTTAATCCTGTAAGATGATCAAAGTTAAGATTAAATCTAGGTTTGACACTTGGCACAATGTGATTTGGTCAATTAAACTAAGAGTCAATCAGAAGATGACATGTGGCAAGGGTTTTAAATGATGACCTAGCTATATAAGGGAAAGGATGAAAGAACAAAAAATGCAATCTAATTTCTTTCATTGTGTGCCGCCACCTCTCATCCTCTCTTCATCTCTTCTTCTTCATCTCTCATCAATTCAAAGAGAATTAACAACATTCTTTTGAATTAAAATTGCTAGAAATCATTTCTAGTATTCTATATACATCTATAACATCTCTAAAGGCAAAACCTTAATTTTTATTTGATTGGAAAGGCTTGAGAAGCTATTCAAGCATTGGTGATCTTGGTATGGACAAGCTAGAGGGACAACATCTGGTGTCCTAAGTGCTTCCCAAAGGTACCAAACACATAAACAGTGCATCAAAAGGTTAGTGCACATGTTCTTGATTTAATCTAGAGTTCTAATGAATTAATCTGTTAATTCTAAAATCTTAAATGGCAAACATAGATCCAAATACATATTAAAAGAGTTTTAATATGCAATTAAACATTGAAAATCAATAGGTAAAAATTGAATCTTGCATGATGCATGAGGCCCTAGAAGAAAATTTTTGAATTCAATGTTCTAATCTAATAATTTTCATCCTTCCGCTCCTACACCTTCTTCAGTGTTTTTTGCTAGCTCTCCTACCTTCGCTTTTCCTTTCTTCTTTTCAACCTCTTCTAGCCCATAGCACCTTCCACTTCTAGGCCTTGGAGTGATAATGGTTGAGTTTAAGTGTGATTCAGGGCAAGAATAGAAGAATTGCTTAAAACATCTGGGGTAAACACTTTAAAATTGTAATTCCATGGTACAGTGTGGGTGTTGGTCTCTGGGAGCTGTGAAGGTGCTCCAATGACAACTCTCGGGGTGGGTGGTGTTGTCCAGTAGGAATAGAAAAACACAATTTTGGGTCCACTAGTGAAACTTGGATTGCTTTTATTGCATCCAGTTGAATTCACTTCTTCTTCTTCCTTTACTTTCAATTTCCTTTAGCATCTCAATATCTTGAACATCAATAACTTTGAAACTTTACTCTTAAATTCTTCACAGCTTGCTATCTTATGATCCTCTGCACCTCCATGGTAAGCATAACCTAATCCTGGCTGGCCACCTTCAAGCTTCAACATCTTAGGGCTTAGATACCCGTCATTCATTGCAAATTCAAAAATTTCTTCAAAAAAAGACATAATTGCTCAACTTCAGGAACTAAATCATCATCCATAGACTCCACCATATTCACATTGCCTCCCCTCCCTACATCGTGGTTTAGCAATGGATTTGTTGCCACATTAGGAGCTGTGCCACCCCCTTCCATCTTCAATTATCCATTCCTAATAAGAGATTATACTCTACCTTTTAGTGCACCACAATTGTTTAGTTGAATGACCAATTGTGCCTTCATGATATTTGCATCGAGCATTAGCATCCTGCCCCCTAAGATATGGAGGTTGTAAAAGGTCTAGTGGTAAAGGAACAATTTGGCTTTTACTCAGTAGATAGCAATAGATTGCACCTAAAGGCATTGGATGAGGAAGATCAGGATTCCTGGGTGGTTTAGGGTTGGTCTAGGCAGTTGGTGGTAGAATGAAGGAATTTGGTTGGGTTGGTGGCTTGGGAGTGTAGGCATTTTGTGATGTTCGAAATTATTGAGGACGAGGGTAAGAATAATGTTGGAATTATGGAAGAACATTAGCCACCACTGGGTTTTGGGTAGGGAATAGAAGGCATTTTATGAAGAGCGTGGTTAGTAAGCCAATTTAGCCACAGCATGAACCTCTCCTTCTCTTTTCTTTCCTGAATTAATAGTCTTTTTTACTGGATTTTCTTCGACAGCTTCCTGTAATCCCAGTCTCAAATTTCCTTCAATCCTTTCTTTAGTCTATGTGATGTCAGCGAAGCTATTGGAGGTATTCCTAATCATTAAATTAAAGTAAGGAGCTTTCAGAATTTCAATGAATAAAGAGCAAAGCTCATTGTTAGTTACTAGTGGATAAACTTTTTCTATCTTCTCTTTCCATCTTTGAGCATATTCCTTAAAACTCTCACCCATTTTTTGCACGAGATTTTGAAGATCCCTTCTAGTTGTGGCTACATCATAGTTAAACTTATGCTATTTTAGGAAAACATCTACTAAATCCTTCTAAAAGTGTATTTTACCCCTATCTAGCTGAAACTACCTGTGCAGAGCTAAGCTTGTAAGACTTTTTATGGAAGAAGTGGATTAGTAGTTTATCATTATTAATTAATGCTAACATTTTGGCTATGTAAGAGGCCAAATGTATACACGGGTCTTAAGTGCCACTGTATTTCAAATTCTGGAGTCTTAAATTTTTAGGGCACCACCACATCCGAGACTAATTGTAAAGCTGACATATCTAACGAGCCATAAATGTTCAAATCTTCGATGGCCCTTAAATGCTCCTCAAGGGCTTAAAGCTTCTCATTTTTCACTTTATCTTTACCCTTATCTAACCCAATTGATCCATACATCATTTCTTCCATCAATGGATACTGTGAAGTAGCAGGTTGAGGAACTGACGTAATAGGCATGATTGCTGGATTAGGAGTTGGTATATAGTATTCAGCATATGGTAAAGCCTAGTTGTAAGATGGGTTAACTGGTTGAGTCGTGATAAGGAAATATGACTCATTTGCTTGGAACATTAGAGCATTAGGGGTGGCTTAAGTATTAGCAGTGACAATCAAACCAATGTTAGCTTTACTTTGATTAGAGGGTTAGAAAGTAAAGGATGTTGAGGCTTTGGGTACTTAAATCCCCAGTCATTATTGGTAAGGACTTACAGAGGTGTTTGGATCATAAGAAGGAATTACTGTCTCCTTGTTAAGAGTCATTTCCCTCATCATTTTTATCAGTTCAGAAACTTGTTCCTTTAATTTATAAACTTATCCTTGTAGATTTTGGGCCTCCTTGTAGATTTTGGGCCTGCTCTTTCTCTTACATCATTATTCTCCTTGCTCGAGCTCGGGTTAAGTAAACTCTTGATTAGGTGTTTAATTATTTCACTGAGTTTGCTTTAGGTCTAGCAATATTGATAATTTTTCCTATTAAGAGTGCGCATGCATTAATTCAACTCATTATTTCATTTGATTATTTTGCTTATTTTTCTTTATTTTGATTGCTTTTCCTTATTTTGACGAAAGGATGCAGTGACAACTTGGCTATTGTATCATTATTTGCAAAGAGTAATTTGAATCATCTACATAATACCATCATGTAATAGTCAAACCATGAATGATGGGGTCATGTACGTGTCTATGATACTTGATCATATAACACATATGAATTTTCACTCAACCCTGATGAGGATAAATCCCTGGGGGTTTTGCTATTTATTCATTATCGCAATCTTAAGAAACATATCTCTAAATCCCTTTCATTGTATTAATATCCAGAATCATTCATTTACATGATAACATATATTTTACAAAACTTTTCTGAAAAAAAACTCTAGTAATATCTAGGTTTTAAAACACTCTGCAGAATATTGTGGCATTTCTTTAAGTATTTGTACAACCTCTCCTCTTGCCTTGCTGGATTGAATGTTTGCAAGGCGTATTTCGATTCTGGTAATAATTCTTATTTACCTTGCTAGCCATCATCTCTAATCTATCTACATTTTCTTTTAGTTCTAGATAGAGACTGGCATGATGTTCTTTTTCAGCTTTCTCTTTAGTGCATTCTTTTAGAATGTCATTGATCAACTGAGATTGTCCATTATATTCAATCCATTTCATGTCCAGTTTCTGTTCATATTTATCCACTAACACCCTTTGATGATTAAGCTCTTCTTGCAACCTATTGTTTTGTAACCTAGCCACTTTTATTTTTCCTTAAAGCATTAATTTCTCTCTTTCCCATTGGTATTTATTTTCCTTGTACTCTACCTTAGTTGCCCATATTTCTTCTCTGAACCTTTTCCTTTCATTCTTCACAGCCTACTAAGTATCGTAGACTGATTTATCTTTCTTTGCCTCTAGTTGTTCCACTTGTTCCTTCAAGTATTGATTTTTATATATTAACTTTTGAAAATGGATTCTAGTCTAGCTCTAGCTTCTTCATAATAGTCCTCAACAGTATTCTCCTATGACAATTTATTCTCAGGACCAATGAAATTAGGAATGTAACACCCCTTACCCGACTACAGTGTAGCCGAGCAAGTTATGCCACTCAGTGTGCCGGAGCACTCTATTTTATCTTAATTCATTTTTATCATAGTTTTGAAAATAATTTGTGAAATATAATTCATTTATTGAAATTGTAATTTATTTGAGGTTCCGAAAATTTTAAAGAAAATCCGGCAGAGTACCGGCTAAAAATGGAGAAAAACGTTCTTCGGAACCTGTGAAAAACACCTCCTATATTCTTATTCATTCATCTCAACTCCATTTATCAAAATCTCAATATTTTTCAGTTCACATTCATTTCTCAATCATTCATTTCATGTGATAATCATATATATATCACAGATAAACATTCACTTTTTCATTTACAAACACAATTCTCATTATTTACATGAGCATCAAATTACATTTCGTAAGTTCATTTACACATGAGAAAATAAGATCAATTACAAAATACCAAAATGACACCTAGTGTCCTACCAATGCACTGTAGCCTGTGAGGTGACACGGACACTATGCAGAACTGCAGGATGGACCTACCCAATCTGTGGTCTACTGGCTCTCGATCAGTATCTTCAGTACCTACGCGTTGCAAAAGCGACGAGCTAAGCATAAAGCTTAGTGGTGCAAATAATAAAATAGAAAGAAATAATATGCAAATAAAAATCATAATTTCTTAGCCATTGTGTTCATAAAAACTGAATAATTACCAACTTAATGTTTAGTCGAGGGCTAATTACGTTTTATGCTATTAACTTCTTCATGCATTTTGTTTATTTATTTTCTTCATGATCTTGAGTTTCTTTGTATTCTATCGTAATCATTTCTGATATTTAATTTTCGTATTTTCTTTAACAATCAGTTCAATTACAGTTATACTTTTCCATGCCCAAGTAACCTATCCGACGATCGGATCGATAACGGGTCGTTGGCACCGACACCGCGGTGCCTCGTCGTCATACCATGGGACGCAGAACGTCAACCACGTATGCAGTCAGTATGGCTAAAGAGCCATGATATCACATAATCGGCATAAAAGCCATGAATACGGGCATAAAAGCCATGGATACGGACATAAAGCCATGAATACAGGCATAAAGCCTTTCCTTTCGCAATACTGCTAAAACAAGACCCTATTGGCATGCCAAACTATCCAAACCAATCACATTAGGCCTACTAGGGCATTTTGCATTTTTTTAAGTTTCACAATTTTTGAATTTCAAGTTTTCATGTCACTATTCATTTCATTAGTCAACTAAAATGTTGACTTTTGCATAAACAATAGGTACATTGGTTTTTAATACTCCCAACATACCACATTTTGTATTCAAAACTTGTTAGTTTTGGTCACTTTCTCAAAGCTTAGGTCATTTTGGCAAAATTGTCAATTTTTGGTTTTGGTGTCACTATTCACCTCATTGGTCAACAAAAATATTGACTTTTGGATAGAAAATAGGTGTATTGGTTTTAACACCCCAAACATACCACATTTTTTTTATTTAAAACTTGTTGGTATTGGTTGCCAATACCATTTCTAAGCTTAATGCTAATTGAACAAAATTTTCAGATTTGGTGCTTCATCTTTATTGTTCCATTTGATATTTTTACAATGGGAATTTGAGAAAATGGTAAACATGAAAGTTGTTCCTTATTTTGTCTAGTTGAATTTCTTTTTTTTTGAATAACTCCATTTGGAGTTTTGTAGCTCAATTTATGGCCAAAATAAGTTTACTGTTCACGTGCACTGTTCATGCTGAGATTTTGGGTCTAGCAGATTTTTGGTCCAATTTTGGTCAGTAATTTGATCAAGTTAAGTTCATAATTTGGTCTAACTTTCTTCTTATGAAATGTTCTACCATACCTTAGGTTTCCATCGGTTCAAGAATCACCTAAATCTGAGTTTTCTAGAGAGAGTTATAGCCATCCAAACATTACTGCTCAAATCAAAATCTGCAGAGTTGCAGTTTGAACGAAGAATCGTGACTGCCATTTGGGTTAGGTTCTAGTCATAATTTGGGTTAGGTTTCTTCATGAAAGTTGTTTGTCTATGTCTTAACTTGTTGTTGTAAAAATTTCAGGTCAATTGACCAAATCTACAGTGAGTTATGGCCAAATGAACAGTTACTGTTCATTTGGTCAATTCTGCAGAGGCAGTTGCAGGGTATCCGGATTGGGGCCAAGTTTTGGTCCTCTTGCTTTGGTCTTTTGGGCATGGTTTCTTCAGCAAAAATGTGCCATTATAAGCCTAGTTTCATGTCCAATTGGCCAAACACCAATTGGACCAACACAGCCCAAGCTATGGCAGTCCAAGTGGACTGAAATTTGATCACTCACTTTGCACTAACAAGGCAGCCTACACATTCACTTGGCTATACTATTTTTCAGTCCAATTCATGGTCAACATACCTAAAATGGTCACTAATTGACCATTAAGATTTTCTCTAACAATTTCCTAAGCCAAGTCAATTTTTCACTTCTCAAAACCCTAGTTTTCCCTTATGATTCACACATACACCTAATTAAGCACTTCCATTCATTATTTATGTGTATATACACCTTAAACATAATCTCTAATTCATTCTAAGTCCATTAAAACCATCAAAAACACTCCACCTTTGTTCCTTCCTTAGGGCAGCCAAAATTCAAGGTAAGCATACACACAAATTTGGTTCATTTAATTCACAAATTCATGTTGATTTCAAGTCCCTAACATGGAAAATAAGAGTTTTAAGTAGATAGGTGCACTAACCTCTTGTAGGGCAGATTTTTCCAAGCTTCAACCTCACTTTCTTTCCTTTTCTAGGCTGCCAAACACTCTCCCAAGATGAGTGGACAAGTTTTAATGAAAGAGGTTTAGGGTTTGGTAGTGGAAACAAGGGAGAAATGAAGCTTTTTGGTTAAACATCAATGGAGGGAGAAGAGGGAGAGGTTTAAAACGTTTTGAAGAAGAAGAAGGCAGCTGGTATTTTAATTCCTTTGGCCTTGTTTATCTCTTTTTATTAGTTAGTAAATTGGTTGTTTAATTGTCATTGGTGGATGCTTTTAAATGACATCACCTTATGTCATAAATAAGCCTTTTTTTTCTCATTTTCTTTTCTTTTCTTCTCTACTTCTTTTCAATTTAATTTTTAGTAATGTTTATTCATATTTTAGACTATAATAATTATTTACTTAACTGGACAAGTCGGCCAAAAATCGTCTCTGAAGGCGAAATGACCAAAATGCCCTCCGTTTGGCTTAACGGGCCAAAATTGTCTGTACCGATTGAAAAATTTTTCTAGGTATTTTCTTGGCATTCTAATGCCATGGGAACCTCAATAACCCTTCTCTGGAGTCCCAAAAATTATTTTATAATTTTTCCCCCGGGTCTAGGGCTCCTCGTTGCGAGAACCGCAACTTACCTCTGGGTTACCCATTGCTTGGGCACCGGCTCGTTTAACTTGGTTGTATTTTATTTCTAAAATTTTTCCTAAATTTTTCTTATTAATATTTGAGTTAATTATGGTCCCTCACTTTAATTTAAATATTTTTCCGGACGTTCTAGCTGTCCGGACTGACACCGGTCACCGGAACAGTAGAATGTACGGAGTTGCTACCGAGAGGGTGTTACAAGGAATATCATACCCTTTATCCCATTTTTCCCTCCAAATAGGATAGCCTTTTGTCATGCTAGGCCCTTTAAGTGCATAGTCCATAAAGGTTACTCTTTCCCAAGATTTGCGTAAGGTCTTCAATTCATCTTCTTTTCCAGTTTCATGGTAGAAAATGAACTTTGGAAAATTCTTTTTTTTGAGGAATGAACTAGGTACAATCAAATTGCCTCATCACTAAAGCAGGTGAGTAACTTGTACACCTATTCACCCTTACTAAAGGCATAAACTGATAATCTCCTATGTTGAATATAAAAGGTTGACCCAAATTCCAAAGCTTTCTCCAACAATAGCTCATACTGTTATAGCTCATAATAACCTCTTGCCACTGCTGTTTATTCTTCTTTTTTACTACTATCTTCAACATTTTTTCTATGATGTGTTGATCAGAGTACCAAGTCAATCCTTTGATTTCCTGTGGGTAAATATGGCTTAAGATCCATAGATATAATAATTGATTATAACATTTCTAACTTCCTTCACCCTTCTCTTGATAATAGGTCAAAGTCAGAAATGTTTCAGCAATAATGGCAGGGATTGGGTTTATGTTTTGCTTTTCAACTGCTTGGAATATCTCCACCACATTACGACTCACTCCATCCAGAGGTCTTAGTAGCAAGACTAACCCATAAATGCTCAAAACAAGTGTTCACAGGGCAATCTCCATCTTCCCATTTTGAATATATTAATCAAAGATTTTCTTGATGTATGTCCATGACCATTCGTGGGAATTACCCTTGATAGCTTCCTTAGCTTTTACCTCCTCCACTGAAATGCCCGTAAGGTTGGCGAACCACTTCCAAGTTTGTCTATAATCAATATAATGGTTTATATCATTTTGAGCTGTATAAGGTATCACCAGTAGTGACTGATATTCTTCTATTATTGGGGTTGTATCAATGCCATATTTTTATATTTTTTATTGGGAAAATATATAATAAAATAAGTTTTAAACAAAATTTATTTATCATTTTTATAGAGAATAAATTCAAAATTATTATATTAATTTTCTTTTAAAAGTAGAAGAAACAAATTTATTGTTTTTTGTTAAAATGGAGTCGAAGGTAATACTGTAATGTCATGCACATGATTTATTCTTTTTTATTAAATTCCTCCCTCCTCAAAATTAGGACTCTAAATTTGAAAAATGTAAGAACTCTTAGCTTACTTATCATTAATCTTATAATTGGTGCCCAAACAATAGAGGGTGTCATGTGTCAAGTTAACATTTCATAAAGAAAAAAAAATGCATACATGTTACCTATATGATTAAATTAACATGGCCTTAGATTTTTTCACTCTCTTTGATTGAGACTTCAATTCAAAAGAAGTGTGTCAATTAATACCTAGAGAGTTTGATTCATTAATAAGGACTCTTAGTTAACAAATTAAAGTCCCATCATCGATATAATTAACTATCAATTCTTATCCATATTAATTCAATTTAATTGATTATTAACTAAGTTGATATACACATGCATTTATTACTTATAGATTTACCGAAAATCCAGCAGAGTTTCCCCTAAAATTGGATATTTTCAAATTTTCAACAGAACTCAACCTGCATAAAAATATCATCCTAGCCTACGCATCTATTCATACATCTCCTTCCTCAAAATAAACACAATACTTTGGCAGTAAAAATTAAATTAGACTCTACTAACAAAGGTCCTAAGTTCCAGAGTTAGGTCTTAAATTAATTAAATATTTATTTTAAATTATTATCATGCTTTTATGTTTAATAATTTAATTAAAGGCAAATTTTTAGATCATTTTTAAAATTAAGATCAATTATTATATAGAATTATTCTAAAAGTGAGAAATCATTAAAAACAAAATTTAAAATCAATTTTCAAATGATAGTAGGTATGGGTTAGTGGGAATTATCCCAAAATAAGATAAAGAAGAAATGTTTTAAATTAAAATTTTGGGAAAGGTTCAAGGAAAGACTTTCCCTTGAATCAAAAAATAAGAGAATAAAATTTTGGCCCAAAAATAGAAGATTTCGCTTTAATAAAATATTGGATGGGTTCAAGAAATGACTCTCTCTTGAACCCAAAGGAAATAAGAAAAAGTTATATTTTGATAAAATTAAAACTTTAGTGAGGTTCAAGGAAAAACTCTTTCTTGAACCCAAGAATGAGAGAAAATTATGTTTTAATAAATTAAAATTTTGGGAAAAGTTCAAGGATGGACTCTCCTTTGAACTAAAAGCATAGAATAAGATTATTTAACAAATTAAAAGAATTTTAAGGAAAGGTCCAAGGAAGAACTCTTCCTAGAACCCGAAAAATAAAAGCAAATTCCTTTAAGAATTCTTACTTTAAAAAAAAAATTCGAGAGGGATTCAAAGAAGAACTCACCCTTGAACCTATGAACAGGAGAAGATTACTTTAATAAATTAAAAGAATTTTAAAGAGAGGTCTAAGGAAGAACTCTCCCTAGAACCCAAAAAAACAAAAGCAGATTCTTTTAATAATTCTTATTTTTTAATACTTCAGAAAGGGTTAAGGAAGGACTCTCCCTTGAACTCAAGAACGGGAGAAGATCATTTTACAAATTAAAAGAATTTTAAGGAGAGATCTAAGGAAGAACTCTCTCTAGAACCCGAAAAACAAAAGTAGATTCCTTTAACAGTTCAAAGGAGAGTCCTTCTTTAAACCCTTTAAACCCAAGAACGGGAGAAGATTATTTTAACAAATTAAAAGAATTTTAAGGAGAGGTCCAAGGAAAAGCTCTCTTTATAGCCTAAAAAACAAAAGCAGATTCCTTTAACAATTCTTTTTTTTTTTTAAAAAAAAAAAACTTCATGAATGATTGAAGGAATGACTCTTCCTTGAACTCAAGAACTGGAGAAGATAACTTTAATAAATTAAAAGAATTTTAAGGAGAGGTCCAAGGAAGAACTCTCCTTAGAACCCAAAAAACAAAAGTAGATTCGTTTAACAATTCTTACTTTTAAGAAAAACTTCAGAAAGGGTTCAAGAAAGGACTCTCCCTTGAACCCAAGAATATGAAAAGGTTGTTACTGTCACACATTACCCCTCTGTAAGGCATAACATGATCCCGTAGAATACTTAATGAACTACCGAACTTCACCTACCGATAACTCATTAAGTATCCTACAAGGGATTTTTAAATAATTTTCTTACTTTTGATAAGTGGTGAGCATTTTCTAATAAGTACTTAAAACATTTAGTTAAAATTAAAACTACTTAATATTTTTGGCCCATTTTATTTTTACGCAAATTTTATAAAAATTTTGACAGAGTTCCCTCTGTATTTTGAGAAAACAGTTCTTCAAATACCTGTAAAAAGCACTTCTAAAAATTTTTCTCAACAACTGCTTCAATTTCATACTCAATCTCAATCAATTTCTCAACACATTTATCAACTTTCAAATTTCAAATCCACTATCCAATGATCATCAAAATACTAGCAATCCATTTCATTCAAATTAAATAAAATAGTTCCATTCATATTTCATTAGAAACAAAACAATTTAGATACATCATTACAATATTTACATTAAGAGAATTTCAAACTACAATATATATTACAACTTTATACAAATTTTATACAAACTGCTCAAGACCCATTTTTACATGTCCATACATTTATGTGTAGTATATACATCAAAAGAAATATTCTGATTAGGGTATAAATTATACCGAAGACTTCAAGTGAATGATCCTCAATCTTCAAGACTCGATCTCTTTGCTCCTCTAGTCTCTAAATCTGCGACAGCAATAAAAGCTATCGCTGAGTACTAGGACTCAGTGGTGCACAACATACTAAAATAATCTTTATGCAAAACTTAAATCACATTTATTCAAAAATTTGGCTAAACATGAGAATTAAGTACAAATTATGCATTATGAGATGTTAAATGCAAACCAAGTTCATTTCAAAGTATCAAAACACATTTCATAAAACCCACAGTTAGATCATGCCATTTGAAACAAATAGAATCTCAATAGCCAGAGGCTAAAGAGAAATCACATCACAAGGCTAGCTAGCTCAAATATATGGATATCCATTCACATCCTCTTCTACTGGCACACCTCAACACTTCTCCAGAGAAGGAATCAAAATTTGAAACGAATTACCCCCACTAGTCGTGCTAGTGAGGTGTTCAAATATATGGTCATGACACTGTGGTTTCAAAACTTATCTTAACAATTTGCTAAACATTGTCATTTCAAATATATACAATAATTTTCACAATTTAAATCAAAACATCATAAATAAGGTCACAATAAACTTTCAACAATTCAAAGCAAAAAATAAAATGCATATTTCATTCACTTTATCAATGAATTTTAAAGCATAGTGATGTTGTGCACAAACCTCAAACGAGTCGCCTGTTGGCCTTGACTCGACTCCTCGGGTTCTGTCCCGGTATTTTTTTTCACTAAAACACACAATTTCACAGTGTTTCAGTATCATAACTGGGCAAAAATCCAAAAATAAATTTAGCCTTATTTTTACCTAGGTCTAACGTGCTAAACTCGACGTTCTCGAAATTTTATGTTTCGGGTTGCTATTCACTACACTATTCAAGTCAAATTATTGACTTTCTAAGGCTTAATAGGTATGGGAACTCCAACTTCACCCACATACCACATTTTGATCACCAAACTTGTTGGTTTTGGTCATTTTCTCACAACTTTGGTCTTCTAGGCAAAATTGCCAAATTTTTAGTTTTGGTGTCCCTAGTTGTACTGTTTCATTGGTCAGTTTACTGTTGGAATTTGGCAAAACTTTCTTCATAGAAAATGTTCCCTATTGTCTTAAGTTTATTCTCCTTTTTGAATCACTCCAATTGGAGTTTTGTAGCTCAAGTTATAAGCAAATTACGTTTACTGTTCATGCTACAGAATTTAGTTCTGCAAATTTATTGCTCCAATATTGTTCAGCAATTTGATTAAGTTAAGTCCCTAATTTGGTCTAATTTTCTTCATATGAAATTTTCTACTATGTCTTAGGTTTCCATCGGTTCAAGAATCACCTAAATCGGAGTTTTCTAGAGAGAGTTATAGCCATTGAAACTTTACTGTTTAAATGACAAATCTGCAGTCTGCAGATTCAGTGACCCAAATTTGCTCAGTAATTTGATTTGGTTAATGGCATAATTTGGGTTTATGTTCTTCATGAAAGTTTTAGATCTATATCTCATATAACCACTGATAAAATTTCAGGTTATTTAGACCTTCCTAGCTCGAGTTATGACCAAATGAACAAACACTGTTCATTTGGTCAGTTTGTGCAGTGGCAGCCTGCAATTTTTCAACTTTGATCAATTTGTTCACTAGGTTTTAGTCACTTTTTGGGCATGCTTCCTAAATAAAAATTGTGTCATTTAGTGCCTATTTTCATCACCAATTGGTCCCATATCTATTGGATTTGTAAAATTTCATTTTTGGTCCCTCAAAGGGAATTTTGGTCATGCTGCCAGCACATGACCTTATCCAATCCGAATTGGCTTTTAATTCCAACACTTCTAACACACCTCATTTGGTCACAAATGACCATTTTTCACTTCACATTAAGCCAAAGACACCATTTACAAATTTCTCCAAACTTTTGTCTCAAAACCCTAGGTCTCAAACCCTAACCACTCTAATCCATTGCAATTAACTAATTCAAAGCATATAAACACAATCTTTCAACTCATTCAAGCATCTTAACATGTTTAACTCAATCAAACTCTTGCAAATCACTCTCCCCTCCCTGCTGGATGAATTTCAATTTAGTCCCTCATACATATCTTTTTTTATTTTAAGTTTATTTCTATGTTCTTGATGCTATACATACACTAATTAAACTAAAAACTTGAAGTTTGCATTACTTACCTTGTTAGGTGTCTTTGAACTTTCACTTCCTCTCAATTTTCTTCAATTCTTTGATGACCAATCTTCCTCTCAAGTGATTAAATCAAGTTTTTGTGAAGCAAATATGGGAAGATTTGGGGTTTAATGGTGGTTTCAAAGCTTGAAGCAAGCTTTAATGGAGGTTTACAATGGTGAGGGAGAAAGAAACGTAAATGGTGAGGAAGATGAGGCTTTTTACTTTTTTTTTTCTTTTCTTTTCTTTTTGTCTTTTATCTCTTTAGGAAGA
This sequence comes from Hevea brasiliensis, assembly GCF_030052815.1. Taxonomy (NCBI): domain Eukaryota; kingdom Viridiplantae; phylum Streptophyta; class Magnoliopsida; order Malpighiales; family Euphorbiaceae; genus Hevea; species Hevea brasiliensis. The sequence goes on along the minus strand of NC_079506.1, from coordinate 56,128,378 downwards.
CCAAAAATCTAAATAAATAAATTAATTAATTATTTTCTTTATGGCATCATGCATGAGGTCATGCATGATGTCATCACCTTTTAACTTTTCCATTCTCTTCTTTTTTTTTTTTTCTATTAGTTATTTAATTTAATTCTCGATTCCAAAATTTTCTTTTCTCTGATTTTATTTGATAGTTAGGTCAGGAGTCAGCTCTCAGGGTCAAGTGACGAAATTGCCCCTCGCCGGTTCATCCCGGTTTGCAAATAATTTAATATTTCTTCTGGCTCCCTGACCTAATTATTTAACTGGCTTAACAGTTCTTTTTCGTGATTTTCTCTTTTCCACCGTGTTTATAAGGGTCCTAAGGACTGCAACATCACTTTTTACGATTCGAAATTTGAGTTTAAAACGACTTCGCAGTCGTTCCCGAGAAGGTCACCCATCACTGTAACTCTCGACTCGTTTAACTTCTTCTGTTCTGTTTTTCTTATTTATACTCAACTAATTGAACATTACTAATTATTTGTGTTTAAGGCTTCTCTAGTTGTCTTAAGTGTAGTTCTAATCTCCTTAATTGTCCGGACCGACACCGATCACCGAAATAGTGAAATATACCAGGCTATGCAAATAGGGGTGTCACACCTTACCCCTCCGTAAGGCATAACATGATCCAGTAGAATACTTAATGAACTACCGAACTTCACCTACCGATAACCCATTAAGTACCCTACAAGGGATTTTAAAACGATTTTCTTACATTTTGGAAGTGGTGAGCATTTTAGTGAGAATTAAAAACCATTTATTCAAAGCTTAAATACTAGTAAAAATTTTGTCCATTTTAAATTTTGCCGCAAATTTTATAAAAATTTTGACAGAGTTCCGTTTGTTTTTTGAGAAAACCGTTCTTCAAATACCTAAGAAAAACACTCCCAAAAATGTTTCACAACTCCCAACCTCCAATAATTCACAATTCAACTCCAATCAATTCATTTCAAAACAGTTCCACAATCCAAATCAAATTTATCAACTCAGAATAGTTAATAATTCCATTCACAAAGCATAAAGCAGGAAATTTATATGTATAAATATTAAATTTACAGAAGAAAATCCAAAATACTATTATTACAATTTATTTACAAACTGCTCGACTTACATTGATACATACAACATTTCTATATTTACATCAAAATTATTTACAAGGGTATAAAATAATACCCGTACAAAAATGGTCAGAGTAGTCCTCGATTTAACAATAGCTCACTATGCTGCTTTCTCCTTGCTCTTATCTGTGACAGCAAAATAAGCTATCGCTGAGTATAAAAATACTCAGGGGTACACAATAAAAATTTAAAATATAATAAATAAATCATTCATTGCCAAACACAATTCAAATATTTCTCAATCACATTTCACAAATATCAAAGTTCATAATAACACCATTTTGTCAAATAATCTATTAAACACAGTTTAGTCAAACAATTTAATAAACACAGTGTTGCCAAAGTCATACACAACTTAAGCCATGACACAAAATTTCTGATCAATGCCGCGTTGTACACCACGACAAAGCAATCTCAACCCCATTAATCGAAATCAATGAGGGAGGTGGCTAGCTAGCTAATGAGTACTCATCCGATCTATAACCTCAACTGGCAAGCCAGAGAGAGAGGAAAATAAACGATCTCAACCCCATAAATGGAGGAGGAATAATAAGTAACTGTCATGCTAAGTGTGAATCAAAAATCCATTTCAAACATTTCATTCAAATATTGCATACAAAAATCAAATCAATTTCCAAAGTTACAATTTGATCACAAGGTGGCAACACAAAAGTTCATAAATTCATAATGCGTACTAAATCAATTTTTCAAGGATAAAATGCTTAAATAGGGTTTATTGTGCACAAACCTCAAGCGAGTCGTCCCTTAGCCTCGACTCGGTTCCTCGGGTTCCTACCTGATATTCTTTTCAACTGAAACACACAATTTTACAATGTTTCAGTACTAGAACTTAACATAAATCCAAAATAAATTTAACTTCACAATTACCTAGCTCTAACGTGCTAAATTTGACGTTCTTTAAATTTTGTGATTCGGGTTACTATTCACTGCACTATTCAAGTCAAATAGTTGACTTTCTAAGGCTTAATAGGTATGGGAACTCCAACTTCACCCACATACCACATTTTGGTCATTAAATTTGTTGGTTTTGGTCATTTTCTCAAAGCTTAGGTCATTTTGGCAAAATTGCCAATTTTCGGTTTTGGAGCTCCGAAGTTGCACTGTTCCATTGGTCAATCTACTGTTAGAATTTGGCAAAACTTCCTTCATAGAAAATGTTCCTTATTGTCTTAAGTGTATTCTCATTTTTGGATCACCCCAATCAGAGTTTTGTAGCTCAAGTTATAGCCAAAATACAATTACTGTTTACGTACACTGTTCATACTGCAACTATGGTTCTGGCAGGTTTTTTATCCAACTTTGTTTAGTAATTTGATCAAGTTAAGTTTATAATTTGATCTAACTTTCTTCATATGAAATGTTTTACTATGTCTTATTTTCCATCGGTTTAAGAATCACCTAAATCAGAGTTTTCTAGAGAGAGTTATAGCCATTGGAACTTTACTGCTCAATGGCAATTCTGCAGAGTTGCAGGTTCAATAACTCAACTTTGCTTGGCATAATTTGGGTTGGTGTTCTTCATGAAAGTTTTAGATCTATATCTTATCTAATTGCTGGTAAAATCTCAGGTCCTTTTGACTTCCTAGCTCGAGTTATGACCAAATGAATAGTTACTGTTCATTTGGTCAGTTTGGTGCAGTGGCAGCCTGCTCTCATTTCACTTTGGTCAATTGTTTCACTAAGTTTTGGTCAGTTTTTGGGCATGGTTCTTTAATGAAAATTGTGCCCTTTTATGTCTATTTTCATCCCTAATTGGTGGCATAACAATTGGACTTGTAAAATTTCCGTTTTGGTCCTTCAAAGTTGGTTTGGTCATGCTGCCAATTGACCTACGAATTTGTCTTCCATTCTAACAATTCCCATACATTTCCTTTGGTCATTATTGACCATTTTTCAGTCCACAATTAGTCAAAGATATCATTTATGCATTTCTCCAAAATTTGGTTCACAAACCCTAAGTGCAAAACTCTAAGTTCCATGTTTAGTTCATTTGTTGAATTATAAATGCATATTTAGTTCTTATTCACTTATTCTCACTTAACTACTTTCTAATTTGCATCAAATCACCCATTTCAAACATAAACCCTAGCTGGTTGAACTCATATATAGTCCCTCAATAATTGTTTTCTTTCCATTTAAAGTTAATTTCTAACTTACATCAATTACTTAAACAAGAATTCAATAGATAATTTGAAGAATTTGTCACTAACCTCTTGTAGCTTTTCAAATCTTCACTTTTCTACTTCCCTTTTTAATTTCTTCCTTCACCACTCTTCTTACCAAGGTCAAATTTCAAGTTTTAATTAAGAGAACTAAGGGTTTTAGGGCTAGTTTAGGGGGGTTGCTCAAGCTCAAGATTGAGCTTTAATGGAGTATGAGAGGGAAAGAGGAAAGAGATGAAAGAAATAAGAGAAGTGTGTGTGTGTGTGTGACGGCAAGAAGGAAGACCACTTTTTAAATTTCCTTTTTTTTTTCCTTTTTTTTCTATTAGTTCTTTAATTTAATTCTCGATTCCAAAATTTTCTTTTCTCCAATTTTATTTGACAGTTAGGTTAGGAGTCAGCTCTCGGGGTCAATTACCAAATTGCCCCTCGCCGGTTCATCCCGGTTTGCAATTAATTCCATATTTCTTTCAGCTCCCTGACCTAATTATTTGACTGACTTAACAGTTATTTTTCGTGATTTTCTCTTTTCCACTGTGTTCATAAGGGTCCTAAGGACCGCAGCGTCACTTTTTACGGTTCAAAATTTGAGTTTAAAACGACTTCGCAGTCCTTCCCGAGAACGTTACCCATCGCTGTGACTCTCGGCTCGTTTAACTTCTTATGTTCTCTTTTTCTTATTTGTACTTAACTAATTGGCAATCACTAATTATTTGCGTTTATGGTTTCTCTGGTTGTCTTAAGTATGGTTCTAATCCCCTTAATTGTCCGGACCGACACCAGTCACCGGAACAGTGAAATCTACCAGGCTATGTAAACGGGGGTGTTACAATTCTCCCCCCCTTAAATAAATTTCGTCTCGAAATTTTTACCTGGTATTAATCTCTGAACAGCTGTGGGTGTTGTCTCCTCATGTCCTCCTCTCGTTCCCAAGTAGCTTCTTGGCCCGAATGATGGTTCCACAACACTTTTACTAATGGTATCTGCTTGTTCCGTAGCTGCTTCACCTCATAAGCTAGAATCTTTATGGGTTCTTCTTCATATGTGAGGTCTGGATTTACTTCAATTTCTTCTACTGGTAGTACATGAGATGGGTCTGATCGATACCTCCTCAACATAGACACATGGATGTTATGTATCTTCTCCAACTCTGGAGGTAGTGCCAAACGATATGCCAAAGGACCCACTCTTTCCAATACCTCATATGGCCCGATAAAACGAGGACTTAGTTTCCCCTTCCTGTCGAACCTCATAATCCTCTTCCAAGGAGAAACCTTGAGGAAAACTTTCTCACCCACTGCATACTGAATATCCCTTCTTTTCAAATCAATATAGGACTTCTGACGGTCTGATGCAGCTTTAAGTCGGCCTCTGATCACCCTGATTTTCTCTTCAGTCTGTTGAATAATTTCGGGTCCAATCATTTTTCTTTCACCCACGTCATCCCAACACAACGGGGTTCTACATTTTCTGCCATACAAAGCTTCATATGGAGGCATCCCAATGCTTGATTGGTAGCTGTTGTTGTAAGCAAACTCAATCAAAGGCAAGTGTGTATCCCAACTACCCTCAAACTCAATCACACAAGCCCGTAGCATGTCTTCCAAAATCTAAATTACCCTCTCAGACTGGCCATCTGTCTGTGGGTGGAACGCAGTACTGAAGTTCAATCTAGTTCCTAGGGCTCTCTGAAGACTACCCCAGAATCTAGAAGTGAACCTAGGATCTCTGTCTGATACAATGGATACTGGCACTCCATGAAGCCTCACAATCTCATCGATGTACAACCTGGCCAATCTGTCTAAATTGTAGTCCATTCGAACTGGCAGAAAATGAGCAGACTTAGTCAGTCTGTCGACAATGACCCATACTGCATCATGACTCTTCTGTGTCCTCGGAAGTCCCATTACAAAATCCATAGTTATTCTTTCCCATTTCCATTCTAGCACTGACAATGGATGTAATAACCCAGTTGGTACTTGATGCTCTGCCTTTACTTGCTGACAAGTTAGGCATTTGGATACAAACTCTGCTACACCTCTTTTTAAACCCATCCACCAGTAATGCTCCTTTAGCCCTCTATACATTTTTGTACCACCAGGGTGCATAGCAAAAGGAGACTCATGTGCTTCCTTCAAAATGATCTGCCTCAAATCAACATCATTAGGAACACACATTCTATCCTGGTGTAGCAATAGACCATCATCTCTGATTGAGAACTCTGGTTTCTTGCCCTGCCGGACTTCTTCCATCAGCTTATGATACCTTTCATCATTACGGCGACCATTACGATCGATCAATTAACTGCTTTGTACATGCCATGCAACTGCTATTTGCCCCTCATCATTAATCTCTAAATTGGCATGTAATGATCTCAACTCATGTGCCAAAGACAAAGGAGTAACCTTTAGACTTGCCATAGTCTTGCGACTTAGGGCGTCAGCCATAACATTAGCTTTTCCTGGCTGATAGTCTATCAGACAATCATAGTCTTTTATCAACTCTAACCATCTCCTCTGTCTCAAATTTAACTCTTTTTGGGTGCCCAAATACTTCAAACTCTTATGATCTGTGTAGATGTAGCACTTCTCCCCATGCAAATAATGTCTCCAGATCTTAAGAGCAAACACAATTGCTGCAAGCTCCAAATCATGTGTTGGATAATTCCTCTCATGCTGTTTCAGCTGGCGTGATGCATAGGCAATGACATTTCGATCTTGCATCAACACACAACCTAACCCATTATGAGAAGCATCCCTGTAAACTGTATATTCTTTACCCGGTGTAGGTAAAGTCAGGACTGGAGCCTCAGTCAAACATCTCTTCAATTCATCAAAACTTTGCTGGCATTTGTCTGTCCACTGAAATTTCACATCCTTTCTAAGCAGCTTGGTCAATGGAGATGCCAATATAGAGAATCCCTTCACAAATCAACGGTAGTATCCAGCTAACCCCAGAAAACTGCGAATCTCTGTGACATTTCTAGGTGGCTTCCAATTAAGGACAGCTTCAATCTTGCTAGGATCTACCTTAATACCCTCTTCTGATACTACATGCCCCAAAAAGGATATCTCCTTTAGCCAAAATTCACACTTCGACAATTTGGCATATAGCTATTTCTCTCTCAAAGTCTGCACTATAATCCGCAGATGTCTATCATGCTCTTCTGCATTCCTCGAATAGACCAATATATCATCAATAAATACCACAACAAACTGGTCGAGGCATGGTCTGAAGATAGTGTTCATCAGATCCATAAAAGCAGCCGGAGCATTAGTTAACCCGAATGGCATGACCAAGAACTCATAATGACCATAGCGGGTTCTAAAGGCAGTTTTAGGAATACTCTGTTCTTATACTTTCAGCTGATAATAACTTGATCTCAGGTCAATTTTGGAGAATACAGCTGCACCTCTCAACTGGTCAAATAAGTCATCGATGCGGGGCAATGGGTATCGGTTCTTTATTGTCACCTTATTCAACTGCCGATAGTAAATGCATAACCGGAGAGTGCCATCTTTCTTCTTAACAAACAACACTGGCGCTCCCCAAGGTGACACACTAGGGCGGATAAAGCCCTTATCAAACAGCTCTTGCAACTGTACTTTTAATTCTTTTAGTTCTGCTGGTGCCATTCTGTATGGCGTTATGGAGATTGGGTCCACACCAGGCATAACATCAATTTCAAACTGCACTTCTCTTTCTGGAGGTAATCCTGGCAATTCATTAGGAAACACATCCGGAAAGTCACATATAGTAGGAATGTCCTTCAGTGCTGGACTCCCCACTTGGGTGTCTATCACATGTGCCAAGTACGCCTCACACCCTTTTCTAATCATTTTCCTGGCCAGTGCAGCTGAAATGATGTTTGAAGGTAATAACTGTCTCTCCCCATGTATTACTACATCACCATACTGAGGAAGACCAAAAGTGACTGTCTTCAATGTACAGTCAATCATGGCGTGATGCCTGGCTAACCAATCCATGCCCAAGATAATGTCATAATCTCTGAAAGGCATTTCAATTAAATCAGACAAAAAAGTATGTCCTTGGATCACCAAAGGACAGTCCCTATATAGCCTATTTACCCTGACCTCCTGGCCTAATGGACTAGTTACTAGCACATCATAGTCCATTGGTACACACTGAATAGCAGTAGAGCACATCACACTAGCACTAACATATGAATGTGTGGAGCCAGGATCAAATAACACATACACATCTTGGTCAAGGATGGAGAAAATACCAGCTACTACGTCTGATGTTTCAGCTTCTTCCCTCTGACGCATGGTATACACTCTGACTGGTGCACCACTAGGTGCTGGCTAGTTAATAGTGCTTTGACTTCCATGGTTGTTACCAGGACCCCTACCTCTGTGTAACAGCCCGATCCTTCTCCAGTTAGTATTGTCCACTTTGGCCCATGGGCCTCACGGATTTGTCCCTTGGGAGGTTTCATTCCCAAAAGCGCGCTGACCAGGTGAGGAAGGCTCCCACATATATGGCCCAAATCTTTTCTTCCCGTTTCCAATGTGGGACACGAAGTTTCCACCCCAGTGCGTAGTTGGTTGAACAAGCACGTCCCAACCCCATCCCTGGGTCGTGACAAGCCCACCAGCTTCCGCCTGGTGCGTCCTTGCACCACACACCGTACTAAAGGGAGTCTAGCTCTGATACCAAATGTAACAGCCCGATCCTTCTCCAGTTAGTATTGTCCGTGAGGCCCATGGGCCAAAGCGGACAATACTAACTGGAGAAGGATCGGGCTGTTACACTCTGCCTCTACCTCTAGCAACTGACGGTGACCCTCTAGGAGCAGAGACTTGGATTGATCCTTCAGATGTGGCAAAAGATCCAGACCGGCGCGGACTAGTGCAATCCTTAGCGAAATGTCCACTTCCTCCACAGTTAAAACATGCACCAGTAGCCTTGAAATAAATCCCACCATGAGTTCTACCACACGTTTCATACTGCCGGACCGATAGAGATCCTCGAGAAGCTTGTTGGGTCTGCTGACCAGACCGAGGTGGTCTTTGGCCAGAAAATCTGCCTCTGCCTCGACGGGAGCTAGATCCCCCAAACTGTTTCCTCTTGCCAGAACTACTTTCAGATGCTTGTCCAGCAGTCTTTTCAGCCTTCTCTTTCTCTTGTGAACCCTTTTTCACTGCCCCTTCGGATTCTATCCTTTCTAATTCCAAGGCCTGTGAAATCAATTCAGCGAAATTCTGATGTCTGAAACCCACGACTTGCATCCTCAGACTTGGCCTTAGCTCGGACTCAAACCTCTTACATCTGTCTCTAGGGGTGCAGACTAAGCTTCCAGCATAGTGGCTTAGCCTCGAGAAGTCTCTCTCATACTCTGCTATGGTTCGGTCCCCTTGCTTCAAACTCAGGAATTCTTGCAATTTATTATCCACATATGCATCGGGAACCCATTTCTGTCGAAACTCTCTCAAAAAGTCTGACCAGGTTAACACAGGTGGCTCAACCAGGCTGTGGGGGATGGTCTTCCACCATTCATATGCATCTCCTTGGAGAAGAGATATTGAATACTCAAACTTCATCTCTTCCGTACACTGCAGTTTTCTGTAAACTCGTTCCATTCTTTCCAACCACTGTTCTGCCTCCAGTGGATCCACAGTGCCTTTAAACTCGATGGCCCCAAATTTCATCAACTTTTCATATTGCCGAGCTGAGGGCTGTGGTTGTGCTACAGGTACTGGCATTTGAACTGGGGATGGCACATTACCCGCCATTTGTTGGAAGAACGCAGCCATCTGCTGTACAAATTGAGCAGGAAACTGCGGTGCTGGTGCAGGAGCTGGAGTGGCTGACCCACTCACGTTCTGGAGTGCTGGGGCTTCCTCTTGAACCTCAGCCTCAACAGATTGTTCTTCGGAATGATCTCCTCCTTCCATTCTGTTTTCTCAAAATTTCTACTTCCTGAGATCAAACACAAGGAGGTTGACCTCCGTTAGTGCATATTCATGGTGTAAATATGTTATATGTATCAATTTAAAGACACTTTAGCAGTTGTACTTATCAATAAAATGTTCATACACATAGTCAAAATTTATTGAAAAACCATACTCTGATACCACTAAAACATGTCACACCTTACCCCTCCGTAAGGCATAACATGATCCCGTAGAATACTTAATGAACTACCGAACTTCACCTACCGATAACCCATTAAGTACCCTACAAGGGATTTTAAAACGATTTTCTTACATTTTGGAAGTGGTGAGCATTTTAGTGAGAATTAAAAACCATTTATTCAAAGCTTAAATACTAGTAAAAATTTTGTCCATTTTAAATTTTGCCGCAAATTTTATAAAAATTTTGACAGAGTTCCGTTTGTTTTTGGAGAAAACCGTTCTTCAAATACCTGAGAAAAACACTCCCAAAAATGTTTCACGACTCCCAACCTCCAATAATTCACAATTCAACTCCAATCAATTCATTTCAAAACAGTTCCACAATCCAAATCAAATTTATCAACTCAGAATAGTTAATAATTTCATTCGCAAAGCATAAAGCAGGAAATTTATATGTACAAATATTAAATTTACAGAAGAAAAATTATTACATTTATTTACAAACTGCTTGACTTACATTGATACATACAACATTTCTATATTTACATCAAAATTATTTACAAGGGTATAAAATAATACCCGTATAAAAATGGTCAGAGTAGTCCTCGATTTAACAGCAGCTCACTCTGCTGCTTTCTCCTTGCTCTTATCTGTGACAGCAAAATAAGCTATCACTGAGTATAAAAATACTCAGTGGTGCACAATAAAAATTTAAAATATAATAAATAAATCATTCATTGCCAAACACAATTCAAATATTTCTTAATCACATTTCACAAATATCAAAGTTCATAATAACACCATTTTGTCAAATAATCTATTAAACACAGTTTAGTCAAACAATTTTATAAACACAGTGTTGCCAAAGTCATACACAACTTAAGCCATGACACAAAATTTCTGATCAATGCCGCGTTGTACACCACGACAAAGCAATCTCAACACCATTAATCGAAATCAATGAGGGAGGTTGCTAGCTAGCTAATGAGTACTCATCCGATCTACAACCTCAACTGGCAAGCCAGAGAGGGAGGAAAATAAACGATCTCAACCCCATAAATGGAGGAGGAATAATAAGTAACTGTCATGCTAAGTGTGAATCAAAAATCCATTTCAAACATTTCACTCAAATATTGCATACAAAAATCAAATCAATTTCCAAAGTTACAATTTGATCACAAGGTGGCAACACAAAAGTTCATAAATTCATAATGCGTACTAAATCAATTGTTCAAGGATAAAATGCTTAAATAGGGTTTATTGTGCACAAACCTCAAGTGAGTCGTCCCTTAGCCTCGACTCAGTTCCTCGGGTTCCTTCTCGATATTCTTTTCAACTGAAACACACAATTTTACAATGTTTCAGTACTAGAACTTAACATAAATCCAAAATAAATTTAACTTCACAATTACCTAGCTTTAACGTGCTAAATTCGACGTTCTTTAAATTTTGTGATTTGGGTTACTATTCACTGCACTATTCAAGTCAAATAGTTGACTTTCTAAGGCTTAATAGGTATGGGAACTCCAACTTCACCCACATACCACATTTTGGTCATTAAACTTGTTGGTTTTGGTCATTTTCTCAAAGCTTAGGTCATTTTAGCAAAATTGCCAATTTTCTGTTTTGGAGCTCCAAAGTTGCACTGTTCCATTGGTCAATCTACTGTTAGAATTTGGCAAAACTTCCTTCATAGAAAATATTCCTTATTGTCTTAAGTGTATTCTCATTTTTGGATCACCCCAATCGGAGTTTTGTAGCTCAAGTTATAGCCAAAATATAATTACTGTTCACGTACACTGTTCATACTGCAACTATGGTTCTGGCAGGTTTTTTATCCAACTTTGTTTAGTAATTTGATCAAGTTAAGTTCATAATTTGGTCTAACTTTCTTCATTTGAAATGTTCTACTATGTCTTATTTTCCATCGGTTTAAGAATCACCTAAATCAGAGTTTTCTAGAGAGAGTTATAGCCATTGGAACTTTACTGCTCAATGGCAATTCTGCAGAGTTGCAGGTTCAATAACTCAACTTTGCTCAATATTTTGAATGGGTTAATGGCATAATTTGGGTTGGTGTTCTTCATAAAAGTTTTAGATCTATGTCTTATCTAATTGCTGGTAAAATCTCAGGTCCTTTTGACCTTCCTAGTTCGAGTTATGACCAAATGAACAGTTACTGTTCATTTGGTCGATTTAATCTTGATGGCAGCTGCTCTCATTTCACTTTGGTCAATTGTTTCACTAAGTTTTGGTCAGTTTTTAGGCATGGTTCTTTAATGAAAATTGTGCCCTTTTATGTCTATTTTCATCCCCAATTGGTGGCATAACAATTGGACTTGTAAAATTTCCGTTTTGGTCCTTCAAAGTTGGTTTGGTCATGCTGCAATTGACCTACGAATTTGTCTTCCATTCTAACAATTCCCATACATTTCCTTTGGTCATTATTGACCATTTTTCAGTCCACAATTGGTCAAAGATATCATTTATGCATTTCTCCAAAATTTGGTTCACAAACCCTAAGTGCAAAACTCTAAGTTCCATATTTAGTTCATTTGTTAAATTATAAATGCATATTTAGTTCTTATTCACTTATTCTCACTTAACTACTTTCTAATTTGCATCAAATCACCCATTTCAAACATAAACCCTAGCTGGTTGAACTCATATATAGTCCCTCAATAATTGTTTTCTTTCCATTTAAAGTTAATTTCTAACTTACATCAATTACTTAAACAAGAATTCAATAGATAATTTGAAGAATTTGTCACTAACCTCTAGTAGCTTTTCAAATCTTCACTTTTCTACTTCCCTTTTTAATTTCTTCCTTCACCACTCTTCTTACCAAGGTCAAATTTCAAGTTTTAATTAAGAGAACTAAGGGTTTTAGGGCTAGTTTAGGGGGGTTGCTCAAGCTCAAGATTGAGCTTTAATGGAGTATGAGAGGGAAAGAGGAAAGAGATGAAAGAAATAAGAGAAGTGTGTGTGTGTGTGTGACGGCAAGAAGGAAGACCACTTTTTAAATTTCCTTTTTTTTTTTCCTTTTTTTTCTATTAGTTCTTTAATTTAATTCTCGATTCCAAAATTTTCTTTTCTCCAATTTTATTTGTGATTAGGTTAGAGTCACTCTAGGGTCAATTGACCAAATTGCCCCTCGCCGGTTCATCCCGGTTTGCAATTAATTCCATATTTCTTCCGGCTCCCTGACCTAATTATTTGACTGACTTAACAGTTATTTTTCGTGATTTTCTCTTTTCCACTGTGTTCATAAGGGTCCTAAGGACCGCAGCGTCACTTTTTACGGTTCAAAATTTGAGTTTAAAACGACTTCGCAGTCCTTCCCGAGAATGTCACCCATCGCTGTGACTCTCAGCTCGTTTAACTTCTTATGTTCTCTTTTTCTTATTTATACTTAACTAATTGGCAATCACTAATTATTTGTATTTATGGTTTCCCTGGTTGTCTTAAGTATGGTTCTAATCCCCTTAATTGTCCGGACCGACACCGGTCACCGGAAGAGTGAAATCTACCAGGCTATGCAAACGGGGGTGTTACAAGGGGTGTTACAGTTACAGTTATCATTGTCAAATACATGCTTTATGGAGAAATACTACAGTATAAATTTTCATAAGCATTGAGCCAAGATTCATAAAGAAATTCAATTAGATTAACAAAAAAATGGTACTTTATAGAAAAAATTATTTGACCTAAATAAATTTTCCAAAAAAAAATTCTTGAACAACAATGATGATTATTGGAAAAAATTCACAGGGAATGCAAAATGCACATGTAATAAAGCGGATTTTTCATACCATTGACCGTGCACTATTTGGAGCATTTTCTTATTGCAATCTCATTCTATATCACTACTTCATAAATACCTACAGAACCATATCACAATTTTAACACAACAGAAGGCAACAATTTCCATTAACAAAAATAAGTAAATAAATAAAAATTAAAAAACATAACAACAAAATACCAAAATGTATTTCAGGGTAAAGACAAGAAAATCATAATTTTCATAATACACACTTCGGTTATAAATTTATTATAAGCAAAATTATGATAATACCCATTTGTAATAGCAAAATAAGCAAGGATACAATTTTAACACAAACCAAAATTCGTAGAGCTATAAATACAATCGATTCTCAGCACTACATGCTCATGATAAAGTTCATTCTCAAGACAAGAATTAAGGGAGTAAAAATGCAATGCACCCCAAAGATAGATTCATCATGACACAAAATGTAAATAGGACAAAGTTGTTAAAACATATTATTACATACTCTTCTACAATAAGAGAATTCATTCAATCTTTTAATGTATTGAATCATAACAAACAATCATTAGAAACACAAAATGGCATGTAACAAACAATCATTAGAAACACAGAATGGCATTCATATTAATATTCCCAAAACATGATTTTTACCCACAAGAATTGTTTAAAATAATTTTTGTCATCAGAATAAGAGATTCAAATGAATCTCTATGTGAAAAGACAGGGCAACAATTACCTTTTGCTAGGCTTAAAAACTATTGAAAAAAAAAAACAACGCAGTTTGAAGTGGCAACACTAATGGGTTTAGTCGAAGGAGAAGAGCTGAGGCAAAATGGGTCTCTAAATCAATCAATTAAAGGGACGTTTAGAAGCTATGGGTCCTTGTTGATGTTGCGAGTGGAGGATTCGAAAAGAGGAGTTGGATCCAAAGAGCATGAAATACGTGAAGAAGGGTTTGGTTCTTGTGTGTGTGTTGAAGATGGAGGAGCTGGGTTCTTTTATGTGCGCTGTAGATGGAGGAGCAAGGCAAGCGATATGAATTGGGTGTGATGTTGCATTTTGGAGGAGAGAGTTTTGTGAGAGTAGGCAGAAGAGAAGGTGTTGCATTTTGATGAAGAGGTCTTGTCATTTGGATAAAGAGCAGAGAGTTATTTTCTTTCCTTTTGAACAGCAAAGATTTTTCCCTTTTTCTTTTTTTTTTTTTAAAGACAATTCCTCTCTTAATTCCCCTTTTTTCCCTCCTCTTTGAATAGCAAAACTTAGATATTTATAGAAGGTTAAAACCCTAAAATAAAGGGTTGGGATTTAAGATACTAAAAGAAGGGTTGAGATTTAAAAGTACCAAAAATTATTATTATTATTATTATTATTATTTCTTTACTCTAAATCTAATGGTAAAAAATTAAAGAAATAAAAGATCAAAGGTTTATATTTAATTAGGGCTATTTTCTTTTTATTTATTTTAATCTAAGGGTCAAGAATTTCTCCTTACAAATTAAATCAATTGTTGAAATTAAATTATACAAAATTTGTCTTCTTTACTTTAACTAATTCTTAATCTAATAGTATAAATTAAATCTCCACAAAAACAAGAGATAGGATTTACTAGTACCAAAATTTGTCTCTATTTCTTTAACAAACTCCTAGTCTAATGCTTCAAAATTAATTCTTAAAATATTTAATGGCTATGATTAATTTGGGATTATTTTGTTTTATCACTTTTTGATTTAAGGGTCTAGATTTATTCTTACAAAATAAAAGGCCTAGATTAAAATGTATAAAATTACTTTAACCAACTCCTAATCTAAGGGTCTAAAATTAAATACTAAGACAATAGATAGCTAAGATCACTTTGTACCATTTTTGTTATTTTCACCTTTTAATCCTAAGGTCTAAATTAATTCTTACAAAAAAATAAAGAGTCAAGGTTAAAAGGTATAAAATACTTTAACTAATTTTTAATCTAACTGTGAAAATTAAATCCTAAAAAACTGAAAGGTTAGGATTAAAAAAAATAAAATTTATTTTTATTCTTCTAAATCTAATGGTTAAGAAGCGAAGTTAAAATGAAATCAAGGGTATGGATTAAAAGCAACAATTTTATTCTTTTTCTTCAATCTTCTAAAGATTTAAAATTTAATGGTTGAAATTAAATATTCATAAAATTGATGATCAAGATTAAAATTAGTACAAATAGATTTTTTTAAAAAAAAATTTAAATTAAAAATAAAGTTTTAAATAAATAAACAAATAAAACAATCTAGTTAAGAGTTAGAGATGGAAAGGAAAATTCAAATTAAAATTTGCTCAGGCTTAAAAGAAGAATTAAAATTGAAGATGGATTAAATTTGATAATTAGAATTACAACTTGTTTTTAAATTAGCAATTGAATTGCCATGTATAAAAAATCAAAATTTGATTATTATTATTATTATTATTATTATTATTATTATTATTATCATTTTTATTAAAATACTCAGATAAAATATAGTGTCTATAGCTGCTGAAGTAAAGAATTTCAGTTGTTGAAATCCTTACTTTAAATGCCTTTAACAGGCCGCATCTATTTTGGCTGCCGAAGTACATAAAATAATTTGTCTTTGAGAAATAGTAGCTACTTCGGCTATCGAAGGAGAGAACTTCAACCGCCGAAGTCCAGAACCCTGAAAAACTTAAAGAAGCAATATCTACTTCGAATGCCGAAATAATGATTTTAGACAGTCAAATATGAGAATTTTCAGAATTCTCAATTCGATCTGCAGAAACTCTACACTCTAAAAACAACATCCATGCATGTTCAAAGTTCAAAAAACTCAAAATGACGATATATTCTTGCACTCAGCCCAACAACTAACTCCTTTATACCAAAAAAACTCCACATACATCAAGGTTAAAGAATCATTCCAATCAAATTCTCAAATCTTGCACTTCGACCAAATAAAAAAAAAATTCAGATTTTCTTTTATTTTCTCATCAACCAAACATTAAATTTAAATTAAAAATCTCCTGAAATTTTTTTTAAGTATCATTAAAAAATTAATAAATATTATTCTTTATGTAAGATAACTAAATAATAAAAACCACATAAATATATTGAAATTTTAAATTATAAGAAATAGTTTTAGATTTTCTCTATTTCTTAATTATACTATAGTATGAATCTCATATCCACATAAGAAAATCAAATTTAAAATTTCAATATATTTTTATGGTTTTTGTTATTTGGTTATCTTACATATAGAATCATTTTTACATGTTTTTTTAATGGTATTTAATTTTTTTAAATAAAGATTTTAAAATTAAAGTTTAATATTTGGTTGATGAGAAAAGAAAGAAAAATTGAATTTTGTAGTATCAATTGAAATAAAGAATTTTTTTAAATACTTTTCAATAAATTTAAATTTAAATATTTATAAATTTGTTAATAATATTTTATTTATTTTATAAATTTTATAAATTAGTTTATTTATATATAAATTAACATAATTTATTTATAAACTTAATTATTAAAGTTTTTAAATTAAATTTATTTGTTTTATATACTTAAATGATTGTTGAATTGTTTTTTAAGAATTTAAATAGTATTTTTTAAATTATTTAACGCATCATGATTTTGGACTTTCTTTAAAATTTAAGGGATTAAATGGATATTTTAAAAACTTAAGAGCTTTAACACAAACGCCCCCCATAAAATATTATAAAATGAGAATTTTTTATGGATGAGAATGAATTCATTTTACAGCAATGTCGATTTCTTGTGCTTCTATCTTCACTCCTTTCTCTCACCCGCGCTTCCTTCCTTCGCGCTTCCACCGTTGCGCTTTCTTCAGCGTTGCTTCCCTCCAAAAGCCTATCAATCCATGGGAAACCACTAACTCTGCCATGGCTGCAAATATCATTCCTCCTATGGCGGGGAACCTGTCTTCTTTGAATAGAGAGGCCATGGTGCCACCTTACAATGTCCTAATCACTGGCTCAACAAAGGGTTTGTTTCTCTTTTCTACTGATTTGTTTTTTCTTAGGGGAATTTCAGTTTGCAGTTTCCAGTAATCCTAGAAATTGAAGTTGTTGTGTTGGTTAAAATGTTGAAGACTCTTGAATTGTGTCAATAATATGGTGAAAACTACTGTTTTTCTTATCAATTGGAATGTAATTTTAGACGCTAGATTAAAGTTTGCTCAAAGAAAGGGAAATATCTGTGCTTTGAAAGGATTTGGTAAAAAGCAGAGCCTTTGAGTTTCTTATAAGTTTAATAGGAAGACTGAAGATTGCTTAGTTTGTTATCTCTATTAGATTTGAAACATTTGGATTGATAATGCCAGGGATTGGTTTTGTTTTATATTGGGGTTGGGGCTGTGCACGCTGGGGTAACTGAACCGAAGAGCCAAACTGAAATGACAGCAATTGTATGGAACCAAAGTTATTTTGATACTTTGGTTTGGTTTGGATCTGTTTCTTTACTAAGAATCGAATTCAACCATACCAAAATCATACTGAACCAAATTTATAAATATGTTCCTTTATGTTTTTTAGATATATTGTAGATAAGTATATATAATTATGAACTAAATAAAACTTAATATTATATTTTATTTTTTTATAATTTTTAATAATTTTAGTTATAAATATATCAAATTAAGTTATAATTCTTAATTATAAATGAACTATTACATTATCTATATATATATATGTTAATTCTTAATTATATTTGTATCTTATAGTTCAATATTACATAATTAATAAATAGTTAAAATGTATATTGTATGATGTATTTATATTATTATATTATATAATATATTTAATCTTAAATTATATATGTATCTTATGGTTAAAGATTTTATAATTTAGAAATAAGTAAAAGGTATATTATATGATATATTATGTATTAATAACCCAATTCAAAACTTAAATGCTAATTCAAGTATAACTTTTTAAGAAAATAATTACGTAAAATTATTTTAAGAATTAAAAACCGAATTGGAACTGTACCGAATCGAACCAGAATTAAAGAACCGAGAATCGTACCGAATCAGAACTGAAATAATGAAGAACCGAACTAGAACTGTACCAAAATTTCGGTTTGGTTTCCTTTTTTGGTTTAATTCTGGTTCCTAGGCAGGCCCTGAACCGAACTGGAGCCATACACCCCTAATTTGGGCTTAAGAAGGATTCTAGAAACTATAATCTCAAAGAAAGATAATTATTGGCTAGGTTAGTTTTGGGGAATAGGATTTTAACGAGCCTGTTCTCTGAGTTGAAAATTTCTGTTGTACTTTGCAGCTTGACAGTGTAAGAGTGGCTGTGGAGAAGCTGCATAGAGAGTTGCAGAGGGAATGTGCTTCTGAGAATTAATTGGAGAACTATTTCTTATTAGCATTGGAATTGTATAGGGACAATTGAGGGAAAATCAAAATAGGTGCAAGCTCATTTGCCGCTATGAAGAAGTGACTTGTTATAAAAGGGAAGAGGAAGACTGAAAAGGACAAAGAGTAAAAAGTAAGAAGGACCTCATTGTAACTTAACTGAAAATATTGTGCTGGATCAAACTTATTATGACTGGTAAAGAATGTTGAGAAGTTCCATCTTTCACGATCTTTAATACTTTAGTTTCTAACTCATTGGGTCTTTATGTCTATCTTTAGATGAAGGTCAGAAATAGGAAATTCCGTATGCACTAATTAAAAATGTTTAATGTCTTCAATCTCTCTTTTTCTTCAACTGGATGGTCACTTATGTCAAATATGATTTATTCGTTGCTCATTATTCAGGAATAGGGTATGCACTAGCTAAAGAGTTTCTAAAGGCAGGTGACAATGTCTTGGTTTGCTCAAGATCAGGTAAGATCTTACTTTCTGTACCTTTATTGAAGTTGTGTACCAAAAGCTTTGAGGTCAAAGTCAGTGCAAAGGACTCGCTATTAACTTAATTTGCTTATCTGAATTAACTCCAACATCAGGGTGTTCAAGCTCTTTGGTTTTGAATATGTTCAATTAATAGTTTATTGTAATTTTAAATGGTGATAAGTGCATGAATAGTCACTTGGCATGCATTTTATGAATAGTGAGGTCTACACTTTCTGCTGAATGTGCTTTGTAAATTTTCAACTTTTTATAGTGCATGTATGAGCGTGTCTAGCCTGCATGTGTGTTCTACTCAAGGAAAAGGTTAACACGCATTTCATGTCCACCTATGCTAATTTCTTTTTACAATCTCAATAGATAGTCATTTGTATTTGTATTTCATATTTTATGATGATCATGACCGTGAGGTTTTATGCCTTTTGACTTCATGTTAGGGACCAAAAATTATGCCTATTGTTGACCTCTAGTAATCTGATTTTGGGATACCTATGGGCTAATTTCATAAGCCAATAAATTCAAACTTATTGAGTTTAATTTCAATTCTTTGGCTAATGGGCATAGAATTTTGACTCTGTGTTCACATACACTGGATGTATAATTGTGTTGACAAGCAGGTTTTAAATAATGGTTGATACATAATGTATCGGCTCTTACATATCAGGATTTTTACCTTGCAATGTGATAATCTCCATTACAATCATGTGAATGAAATGGTGCCAAATCAGCCAAAATGAAGTTAATGGCCTGTTTATCATTTTGACATAACGGCCAGGCAGATGCGGAAGAGGACAAGGGGATGAAGAAGAAAAAGAGAGAGGAGGAAGGGGAGAGAGAGAGAGAGGAGGGTGGCATGGAGCGTGTACTTGGATAGCAAGTGAGAGTAGCACCATTGAATTTTGTATTGCTTTTAAGAGGAGAAAATAGAATGTTATGTTGCTTCTTCATCTGGTTTTTGGGACCAAATTTATAAATAAATTTTTTCATCTCTTTAGAGCCTAAGCATAGTTGGCTTTCTTTTTGGATTGTTATTTTTATCCTTGAAATATAAATAAAGTTAATAGTTTTTAACACAAACTATTTCAGAGTTCATTTCTTTCATTTATTTATTTATTTAACTTGTATTTGTTACTTTTTATATTTATATCTTGTAATAATTTGGTACTACATCCCATTCAGGAGGACAAGGAGGGTGGCACTGTCATGAAGAGATAGAATTTTATATTGCTTCTCTCTCTCTAAATTTCTTTTGAGCCCTAATGTCTAAATAAGGTTTTTATCTTTAAACAGCCTAAGGCATTGTGGCCTTCCAATTAAATTTTTATTTTGATTGTTGCTTTTAGCCTTATATAAAGTTAATAAGACAAAAAACCATTTCAAGTTAATTTATTTAAATTTTTTATTCAGTCCATAAACCTTAATTTAGTTACCTTTTTTTTTATATCATTTTGTTTCTTAAAACATAATTTATTTAAAAAGTAATTTTTTTAAGAAACTCTTTTCTTTTTTTAAACTTTTTTTGCTATAAATTTTTAGATAGACGAGATTATTATTATAATTATTATATTTTGTTATATTGTTCATTTAATGTTGATTTGAGTCATTTTACAAAATTTGAGAAACAATTCACAATAATGGCAGTTGATTCAGTTTGATTCATTCTGGTTTTAAAATTGTTTTACTTAAAAGCCCTGGACCCAAGGAACTAGAACTAGTAAAAAAATTAGTGGATATTGGAAGCACCATAGTTGGCTCCAGTTGATGGTAGTTGTGGAAACCCTAGTAATGTTTGCTTCTCCATTTCAAATTCTTTGTTTTTTTGATTAAATTCTATTTATTTCAATGATTTTGATGGTGCAATAGAAAAACCTATTTTGGACATTCAAGACTAAACTTATGGGGAGCAATGCAAATGTTACAGTTTTTTTTTTTCTTTATCTAAAATTTAGTGTCTATCTCAATTATTTATAGGTTGTTTGAGACTCACTTTCATTCTTCTCATTACCATAAGGATCGATAATATTTTTTCATCTCCAATAGGCATAAGTGCATCAAATCTTGGTTTCTTTCAAGTCTAACAGCAGTTGTTCATAGTGATGTTGGGACTTTTGGAGAAATAGGAGAGTTCTTGCTAAAATTTTCAGCTGTTTTAGAATTGCTATTCATATGTTTATTGCCAATGCTGGTATAGTAGTCAACAGGTTTGCATGTTTTGTTAGTTCAACTTTTCTAGGTTCTCTAAGTTGAAGAGTGAAGTCTCCTTGAGCCAAAGGCCTAAATTAGTTGGACTTGACATTTTGATTGTGTTGTTAAGAAATAATTTAAGCATGCAAATTACAATATGGATAACGTTAACTATAATTTATGACAGTTGAGAGGGTGGAGTCTACTATTCAGAGCTTGAGAGAAGAATTTGGAGAGCAACATGTGTGGGTATCTCCATGACCTTTTTTTTTTTTCTTTCTGTTTACTTCTTTGGGTAAGTTATATGATGAACCATTAGATTTGGCAAAAATCACATATTGGTCCTTGCTATTTGAAAATGTAACAATTTAGTCCCCAAAGTTTTATTCTGTGAAAAAATGGTCATTCCATCCAATTTAGATTGAAATTACTGTTAACATAAATTCAAAGAAAAATAAAGTTCTAATTCCAAAACACCCTTAGCCTTTCTCTTCTTTGGTGCAATGGCTGATATCGCTACTTGACCTAACCCACTCCACCACCCCCTCCTCCCCCCTTTTTCTCCATCATGAGCCACCCTCCCAATTTGTTGATGTCGCTAGCCACTTTCCCACATAAAAGCCATTCCTTTGTTTCTAGCCTTATCTAAATATCAAGAACCAAGAAAATCCTTTGTTCTCTCTTATGAAAGTGAACTCTTTCATATTTTTCAACATAGGTTATCCATATACATAATACAAAGGAGTCAACTAAATCCCTATGAATCAGGAACGAGAAGTGAAAGGAACAAAACTGGAAAGAGAGAATCTACAAGAGGAAAATTAGGAATATACATGCTTTTTGGAATAATCTAATTATAGAAATATTTTTCATAGATATCTTAAGCTCATGAATAAATAATGTTCCTCGCTTGTTTATGATATTCTGAAATTTTGCTGTGGGTAGCCCTTTTGTTAAAACATCAGCTAGTTGTTTCTCTGTTGGCAAATAAGGAGTGCTAATGAGACTATTTTCGAGCTTCTCCTATATGAAATGTCTGTCTATCTCCATATGTTTGGTTCGATCATGCTGAATTGGGTTATAAGCAATGTTAATTGTTAATTGGTTGTCACAGTAAAGCTTCATAATCCCCTCTCTCGTAATCTTAAGATGAATAATCTTTCGCCATAACAATTCACAAACCTTATGAGTCATTGCGTTAAATTCCGTTGCAGTACTGGATCTAGCCAACACGTTTTGTTTTTTGCTTTTCCATTTCACCAAATTTCCTCCTAAGAATGTGTAATAATTTGATTTTATTTTCTATCAACCAAATATCGCACATAGTATCCGCCTCTTGAAGTCATCTCTTTTCCCTTCTTAAACCAAATTTCTCTATTTGGAGTATCTTTAAAATAAAATAAGATTTTGTGGACAGCTTGTAAATGCTCTTCTCAGTCATGAATAAATTGACTCACCATACTCACCGCATACGCTATATCCAGTCTGATGTGAGAGAGATAAATTAATCTCCCAATAAGTCATTGGTATCTCCCTTCGTCAATGATACTACCTCATTTTCCTCCAGTCCAAAACTTGTAAATCCTGTGATCCTAATTCCTTGCATGTCATCTTAGGCCTCCTCCTTCTCTGTCTCTCATTGTCTCTCATTCTCCTATTAACTTATCATATAATTGGGTTTAGGGAATAATATGTAATAAAACCTGGAGGAACAAATTATTTCATTTTCATATAGTAGGGAATAATATGTGATTTTATCTACAAAAAAATGTGATTTTTGCCAAACCTTAGGATCATGATGTAATTTTCCTTATTCTTTTCTTTCCCCCTGCCATGAAGTTGTTATTCTTGCTTTGTTTTCCTTAGGCCATTGTCTATGCTTCAAACAGTAAGCTATGAATTAATTCTACTTTACAGGGTACAAAATGTGATGTAAGAGAAGGACAAGATGTGAAGGATTTAGTTGCATTTGCAAAAGAAAACCTCAAGTACATTGATTTATGGGTATAACAAATGTTTCGTGGCTTCATTTCCAGTTCTCTAATTGTTGAGTTAGACAAATCCATATAGACTTTATATAATCAATTGCTTATTTGATGGACTTTCCATATTTAATTGAACACCTTAAGCATAGATATTTAATCAAATTTTGAATGATCTTTTCCTTCTTCTTTTAAGTGATGATTTGATTAGGTTATTTCTGCTGTGACTCACTTATCTTATGCTGACAATGATGCAGATTAATAATGCAGGATCAAATGCATATAGCTATAAGCCTTTAGCAGAAGCATCAGATGAAGATCTTATGTGAGCATTTATTTGATTTCTTTTTAATTCTTCTCAATTATTCAACCCTTTCTTCTTTTGTTGCATGTCCAAAGTTGTTTATTCTTTTGACTTTTATACAGTGAAGTTGTTTCTACAAACACCCTTGGTTTAATGATATGTTGTCGAGAGGTAAAACGTAAAAGGATTTCTTTGTTCTTGAGTGGAAGTTCCTAGCCTATTTCTCATGCATAATCATTTTCAAGGCAATTAAAATGATGTTGAACCAACCTCGAGGGGGCCGTATATTCAACATTGATGGAGCTGGTTCAGATGGAAGACCAACCCCAAGGTATGGGTTATCAGTTTTGTTCAGCTTAACTCATTGTATTCAGTAAAATTTTTTGTTATCATTCTACCGTTACTACTACTTGACTATTATCTTTTGCATGGTTTGCTTTCTTGGATAGATTTCAGTCACTAAAAATTATGAGCAATGAATTTGTATAAAATAGCTTTTCGTTATTGAAAGTATTAGTGAGAGTTACATTGTCGCTAAAGGTAATTAGAGATAAATTGATTTGAATTAGCAACGGAGTTGCTAATGTGCATTATTAGCGACAAATACATATTTCCATAAATAATATAAATCATAAAAGGTATTTTTAGCAAAATCAATGTCCCCACCCTTCCCACATTTATCAACTCAACTCAACTCAACTGAGCCTCTATCCCAAGAATTTGGGGTCGGCTATATGGATTTGCTTTCTCCACTCTAAACGATTTTGGGTTAAATCCTCAGAAATGTGTAATGCTTCTAGGTCATGTTGTACTACTTTCCTCCAAGTCAATTTAGGTCTACCCCTTTTTTTCTTTCTATCCTCTAACCTAATGTGCTCTACTTGTCTAACTGGAGCCTCCGTATGTCTACGCTTCACATGACCAAACCACCTCAATCTCCCTTCTCTCAACTTATCTTCAATTGGCACTACTCCTACCTTTTCTCTAATACTCTCATTACGGACTTTATCTAGTCTAGTATAGCCACTCATCCACCTTAACATTCTCATCTCTGCAACTCTTATCTTAGACGCATACGACTCTTTTAGTGCCTAACACTCACTACCATATAACATAGCCGGTCGTATGGCTGTACAGTAAAATTTTCCTTTTAACTTATTGGGAATCTTACGATCACATAAAACTCCGGTGGCACGTCTCCACTTCAATCATTCGGCTTTAATCCTATGACTAACATCCTCCTCACATTAACCATCTACTTGAAGGACTGAGCCTAGATATTTAAAGTGATTACTTTGGGACAGTACCACTTCATTCAAACTAACTCCTTTCCTATCACCAGTTTGGCCTTCATTGAACTTGCAATGCATGGATTTTGTCTTCGTTCTACTTAACTTAAAACCCTTTGACTCTAGAGCACTTCTTCAAAGCTCTAGCTTTCTAGTGACTCATTCTCGTGTCTCATCTATCAGAACAATATCATCCGCAAACATCATGCACTAAGGAATACTCTCTTGTATGTGTTTCGTCAATTCATCTAAAACTAATGTAAAAAGGTAAGGGCTTATGGCTGATCCTTGGTGTAATCCAATTGAGATCGGAAAATCTCTTGTGTCCCCTCCCACCGTACGTACAATAGTAGTTGCTCATTCATACATATCTTTCAACACTTGTGTGTACCTAATAGATACTCTCTTTTGTTCTAACACATTCCATAAGACATCTCTTGGAACACTATCATAAGCCTTCTCCAAATTAATAAAAACCATGTGTAGATCTTTCTTCACATCTCTATATTTCTCCATCAAGCTTCTAATGAGAAAATCGCTTCCACAGTTGAACGACCGGGCATGAAACCAAATTGATTGAGAGAGATAGAAGTATCATGACGTAGTCGATGCTCCACAACTTTCTCCCACAACTTCATAGTATAGCTCATGAGTTTAATTCCCCTATAGTTTGAGCAACTCTGTATGTCTCCCTTATTTTTAAAAATAGGTACTATGATACTCCTCCTCCATTCATCAGACATTTTCTTTGAGTTTAGAATCTTATTAAATAATTTAGTTAACCATGCCACTCCCATATCTCTCAAATACTTCCACACTTCAATTGGTATTTCATCGGGTCCACAGGCTTTACCCACTTTCATTTTGTTAAGTGCTTCCTTCACTTCTAAAGATCTAATCTTTCTAGTATAATTCACATTCTTTTCTATTGTTCTATAATCTATATTTACGCTATTACCATTTTGACTATTATTAAAGAGATCATTAAAATAATTTCTCTATCTTTCTTTAATGTCCTCATCTTTCACCAATACTTTTCCTTCATTATCCTTAATGTACCTAACTTGATTGAGATCTTGACATTTCCTTTCTTTCCTCCTTACTAATCTATAAATATCTTTCTCCCCTTCTTTAGTTCCAAGTTTCTCATATAACTTTTCAAAGGCCTGTGCTCTTGCTTGACTAACTGCCTTTTTTGCCTCTTTCTTTGCTATCTTATACTGTTCATATGCCTCATTATTATCACATTTAGGTAATTTCTTATACCGTTCCCTTTTTCTCTTTGCTGCCTTTTGTACTTCCTTATTCCACCACCATCTCTCTTTTGAGGGTGGTCCATGTCCTTTAGACTCTCCAAGTACTTTTCTAGCTACTTATCTAATCTTTGATGCCATCTGTATCCACATATCATTAGCCTCTATATCCAGTTTCCATACTTCGGACTCGAGAAGCTCATTTTTGAACTTCATTTGCTTTACTCCTTTGAACTCCAACAACTTTGTTCGAGCTACACTATTTCTTCTGACCTTACTTGAATTGTTCCTTAGCTTGACATCCAAGACCACCAACCGATGTTGACTTGTTAAAGCCTCTCCTGGAATGACCTTGCAATCCTTGCGTAGAGCTCTATTTGTCTTCCTGGTTAAGAGGAAGTCGATTTGGCTTTTATGTTGTCCACTTTTGAAAGTCACTAAATGTGACTCTCTTTTTGTAAAGTAGGTATTTGCTAGTATTAGGTCGTATGCCATAGCAAAATCCAGGATGCTTTTTCTCTCCTCATTTCGACTTCCAAAACCAAAACCTCCATGAACATTCTCATAACCTTATCTATCACTTCCTACATGTCCATTCAAATCTCCACCAATGAAAATATTCTCTTCATTCGGTATGCTTTGCATTAAATCATCCATATCTTCCCAAAACCTTTGTTTATTCTCATTGTCTAGTCCTATTTGTGGGGCATAAGCACTAACTATATTTATTGTTTCTCCTTCTAGTACTAGCTTTACTAGTATAATTCTATCTCCTACTCTTTTCACAACTATTACTGCGTCTTTCAATATCTTGTCTATGATTATGTCCACTCCGTTCTTATTTCTCTCATTTCCGGTAAACCACAGTTTGTACCCTGAATTACCCACTTCCTTACTTTTCTCTCCTACCCATTTAGTCTCCTGAATGCAAGCAATATTCACCCTTCTCTTTTCCAAGGTATCCACAAGCTTCATTAACTTTCCTGTAAGTGATCTAACATTTCAAGTACCAATCCTGATCCTCCTCCTAACCTGCTCCTTCCTAATTGGTCTCCTTCTATATATTTTCTATTGTTTTCTATGTCTATCTTGTGTTCTGTTCCACTATCTCTCTTACTATTTGTCCTACGGACCAACTTTTTTACCCACACCCGTCCATGATGTGGGAACCTTTGCTCACTTAACACCACACCCGGACACAGGCATGGCGCGTTGCTTTCGGTGAACGCCCTACACCCTTGCATATTTCTCACTACACCTGGGCTTCGATGTAGCGCGTCGTTAGTAGAGGACACCCCAACGTTTATATCATTTGAATCCATATCATAAGGTGTGACGAAATTTTTACGCTGTTTGTCACCTACCGCAACCCTCCTCCTTTATCCGGGTTTGGGACCGGCTAAGCGCAAACTACTTAGGCGGAGTTCCTTCCCACATTTATATATAGTATAAAACATATATAGATTAATTTGGTTAATAAATTATTGATTTTGTTTTAATTATATTAATGGAACTATCACATGTACAATTGCTTATGTGGCATTGAGACAGAAGATGAACATTGACATAACTTTCTTGAATAAAGTGAACTCCACTTGAGTGCTAAGAGCCATCAAATAGTTGTGTATTGCAAAATTCTTCTCTTTCATAAAGTTGCTGTTGGAATCCCTTAATTAGTGCATTAGTTGTAAATTAGAATGTGTTAAAATCCCTTAATTAGTGTATTAGCTGTAAATTAGAATGTAAATTAGTGATATTAGGGATATTTGTATTTATTAGCTTTTATTTTCTTTCCTATTAAGGCTATAGCCTTTGTGTATAAATTTGAATCATTGTAACACTGTGAAATACATCAAGAAATTCTTCAATTCTCTCTAATCTCAACATGGTATCAGAGCCTTAGCCATTTTATCTGGTATTTTTTTTTTGCAGAGAGAAAACAGTGAAAAATAGTTAGGGTTTGTGTGTAAAGCCTTGAAAGCGGGTCTGTTGAGGGAGGTAGTTGTCACCACCCCGTTAGGAAGGAAGAGAACCTCGTCGCCGGTCCTCGCCTGGATTCTCGCCGCCATCCAGTGAGGTGCATGATCCCACGCACCGACAGAAGATATCCGCCGCGTGTACACGCACCGGGGAGTGAGCCTGTTCTTGGTTAGTTTTTCTGGCCGCACTTCTTTTTTTTCGACGACATCCCTAGTGTACCGTGCCTCTACCCAGCCCATTCCTATCTCTTGGTTTGCAATTTTTTTTTGTATTTGTCTTTTGCCTACTGTTTCTTTTAATTAGTTCTCTAAATCATGTCTGATGCAAAAAATTTAGTAGTTGAAGAGAAAATGACTACTACAACTGAAAATCCCTATTAATTATTAGCCCCGTAAAGCTTGATGGGACAAATTACCTTGCATGGTCTAGATCATGTCTCCTTTTTATTCAAGCTAGAGGGTTGCAGGGTTATCTTACTGGAGATAAGCAAAAACTAGAAAAGTCTGCTTCTACCTACAGTCAATGGAGTAAGAAAATTCTCTTATCATGTCATGGTTTATCAATTCCATGCAATCACATATAGCTCATGGGTATTTACTGTTGAATAGTGGAACTGTCATTTGGAGTGCAGTTTCTTAGACCTATTCTCAAGTTAGGAACGATGCACAAGTGTATGAGCTTCGAAACAAGGTTCATGGTATGAAATAGGGTGAGCTAACTATTACTCAATATTATGCAGAATTGAGTGGTCTATGGCAGAATCGGACTTTTACTGTGACTTTCGTGCCTCATGTCACGAAGATCGTTAAATTTCAGAAGTTAGTTGAGAAAGAGCGGATCTATGATTTTCTTGCTGGGTTGAATATGGAATATGATCAAATTAAGGTCCAAGTGCTTGGGAATGATCCTTAACCTACCTTAAGACAGACATACTCTTATGTTCAGCAGGAAGAGAGCAGGAGAAGTGCCAGAATTCATTCTATGTCTGTTGATAAGGTAGGGCTAGTTGCTAATTCCTCACGTGAATAGTCACATGGTTCATCAGATAAGGATCAACTACATTGTGACTATTGTGGAAAAAACCGGCATACTAAGGAATACTGTTGGAAATTGCATGGACGCCCCACTAAAGGGCGTAGAGGAAAAAGGTTGGGCTTTACTAGACCACAAGCTAATGTATCTGAGGCTATGAATTTGTCTAAAGATACTACCACCATTGAGATATTTTCCGATGAAGAGGTACAGACTCTAAGGCGTTTGCTATCACAACTTAAATCGCAATCCACCACAGTTGCCTCTTCTAACTTTGTCAACTCAGGTAATGCTTTTCTTGCCAATCTTAATAATTCTTTTTGGGTTATAGATTCTGGAGCAAACAAGCATATGACAGGCTCTTCAAATAAATTCATATCCTATTCTCCATGTTCAGGAAAAGAAAAAGTCCGCACTGCGGATATCTAGTGTTTCTGGAACAGGTTCTGTTAAATGCACCCCTAATATAAGTCTTAGTTCTGTTTTACATGTACCTAGCTTTCCTATTAACCTCTTGTCTGTCAGTTCAATCACAAAAGCTCTAAACTGCAAAATTGAATTTTTTCCAACTCATTGTGTATTTCAGGAATTGACGACAGGGAGAACGATTGACAGTGGTAGACTGCAAGATGGGCTATATCTCTTGAATGATTATGTTGGCCAGGCCATGTTGGGGCAGGTGTTGAGGAACAAATTATCATGTGGCATAGGAGACTAGGACATCCTTCATTTACTGTGTTAGAAAAACTTTATCCTTTTCTGTTTAAACAATGCAAAACTGAATTGTTATTATGTGATGCTTGTGAGTTTGCTAAACATACTAGACAATCTTATCCTGCAATAAATAATAAGGCTTCAGTTCCTTTTATGACTATCTATTCTGATGTATGGGGGCCTACTCAAATTGTGTCTTTATCGGGTTACAGATGGTTTGTGACCTTTATTGATTGTTGCAATAGGTTAACTTGGGTATATTTGATGAAAGGGAAAAATGAAGTTTTCTCTTATTTCCAGCAGTTCCGTAAAATGATTAGTACACAGTTTGATGCTCATGTTAAAATATTGAGAACTGATAATGATACATAATAAATGAATGGAGTCTTTCAGGAGTATTTGAAGGCACATGGGATTTTATATCAGACTTGTTGTGTTAATGCTATTTCACAAAATGGGGTATCTGAGAGAAAAAATAGACACTTACTTGAGGTTGCTAGGTCTCTTATATTTACCATGAATGTTCCTAAACCTTACTGGGGGATGCTATTCTTTCTGCTGCATATCTTATTAACAGAATGCCTCTTCGGACATTGGAGTTTAAGAGTCCTTTAGAGGTTTTGCAGGGTAAAAATTCATATACTGTTCTTCCAAAGGTATTTGGTTGTGTTTGCTTTATTTATAAGCTTAATAGTGGGAAATTAGAACCCTGAGCCCTGAAATGTGTTTTTGTTGGTTATTCTAGCACTCAGAAGGGATATAGGTGTTATCATCCTCCTTCACGAAAATATTTTGCGAGTATGGACGTTACCTTCAGGGAATCTGAATCTTATTTCCATTCACCTCTTTAGGGGGAGCATAGGAAGGAAGAGCTATATTTTCCTTCATCCTCATCCTTTCCCAACCTTCAATTTCAGGGAAAGAATCTGGGTTTAGAGCCTATACCTAACAATGAAATTCAGGGAGAGTCACTTAAATCTCGAGAAAGACTGAAAAGGCCAGATTTAAGAACATATACTCGACGAAACAAGACAGACATAACCATCGAGCAGGAGACTGCTGATCAATCGGAATCCCTGGATTCAATTCCTGAACATCTTGAGGTATGTGAGGAGTCTCATTTGGCTCCTGATGAGTCTAATTTTGATTCTCAGTCTGCTCTTTTTTCTTCTGATAATGATCTTGATATTCCTATATCTTGATATTCCTATTTATCTCCGGAAAGGCGTTAGGACCTGTACTAAATATCCCATTTCTAATTTCATCTCCTATAATTCTCTGTCTCCATCCTATAGAGCTTTTCTACTGTCTGTTTCCTCTGTCTCTGTCCTACAGGATTGGAAGAAAGCTTGCCTCGATCCAAAATGGAGGGCAGCTATGGTAGAGGAGATGAAAGCTTTGGCAAAGAATGAGACATGGGAACTGGTTACTCTCCCACTAGAAAAGAAGCTAGTTGGATGCAAGTGAGTGTTTACTGTGAAGCATAGAGCAGATAGGTTTAATTAAAAGGTATAAGGCTAGACTGGTAGCAAAAGGCTTCACACAGACGTACGGAGTAGATTACCAAGAGACCTTTGCTCCTGTTGCTAAAATGAATACCATCAGAATTCTGTTGTCATGTGCAGCGAATCTTGAGTGGGACTTGCAGCAGTTTGATGTTAAAAATGCCTTTTTACATGGTGACTTGGAAGAAGTGTATATGGAAATTCCTCCAGGGTTTGAGGATGAGAAGACTAGAGGGAAAGTTTGCAGATTGAAAAAGGCTTTGTATGGTCTAAAACAGTCACCTAGAGCATGGTTTGATAGGTTCAGTAAAGCGATGATCTCCTTTGGATACTGTCAAAGCAATGCTGATCATACCTTGTTTATGAGGCATCATAGAGGCAAAATCACTCTACTTATTGTCTATGTGGATGATATTGTGGTAACTGGTGACGATAAGGAAGAAATGACTCTTTTAAAGGAGCGCTTAGCATATGAGTTTGAAATCAAAGATTTGGGAAGGCTCAAGTACTTTCTTGGAATAGAGGTTGTCAGATCAGATAAGGGAATCTTTATTTCTCAAAGAAAGTATATCTTGGATCTGTTGAAAGAAAAAGGAATGCTGGGCTGTAAACCGGCAGAGTCTCCTGTTGAGGCCAATCATAAATGGCAAAGATGGAGTTGGAAAATCAGTGGATTTAGGGAGATATCAGAGGTTGGTTGGCAAACTAATTTATTTTTCGTACACTAGACCGGACGTAACATATGCAGTTGGTCTAGTGAGCCAGTATATGCATGATCCTCGTGAATCTCATTTGGAGGTTGTTTTCTGCATCTTGCGATACCTATAATCTACACCTAGGAGATGACTTCTTTTCTCAAAGCATGGTCACCTTCAGATTAAAGCCTTTACAGATGTAGATTGGGCTGAGTCTCTTGATGATAGGAGATCAACATTAGGATACTGTACCTTTGTTGGTGGTAATCTAGTCACCGGGAGAAGTAAAAAGTAAAATGTGACTGTTAGATCCAGTGCAAAAGCCGAATTCAGGGCAATGGCTCAAGGTATCTGTGAGTTATTGTGATTACGGAAGTTGATGGAAGAATTAAAATTTTTTGAAGCTAATGGTTGGTTTTTGTTTTGTGATAACAAAGCTGCAATCAGTATAGTTTATAATCCAGTTCAGCATGATCGGACGAACCATATAGAGATTGATAGACACTTCATAAAAGAAAAAATTGTGGATGGTTCCTTAAGTGTCTCTTATGTAGGTTCGAAAGATTAATGATGTGTTCACTAAAGGGTTAAGTTGTAAGGTGTTTCATACCCTAGTTTGCAAGTTGGGCATGTGCAACATACATGAACCAACTTGAGGGGGAGTGTTGGAATCCCTTAATTAGTGCATTAGCTGTAAATTAGAAAATTGTTAAAATCCCTTAATTAGTGTATTAGTTGTAAATTAGAATGTAAATTAGTGATATTAGAGATATTTGTATTTATTAGCTTTTATTTTCTTTCCTATTAAGGCTATAGTCTTTGTGTATAAATTTGAATCATTGTAACACTGTGACATACATCAAGAAATTCTTTAATTCTCTCTAATCTCAACAGTTGCTTAAAATGCTTTTACGCCACCTTTTGGTTGCTTTTAGAGCCTAGGAGCACGGATTTTAAATAATGGCTGCTACATAATATAATGGCCATAAAGTATAAGTTTTTAAGAGGAGCATTATTGTTACCCACATTAAATAATGGCAAAATCAAAGGTATTGGTAATGATCTTTATTGGCTGCTAAGTAATGGGTGATGGCGTTACTCACATGTGCACAATCTTTTTTTATTTTGTGGGAGTTGAGAGATAGAGAGTTTGTTTTCTTTTTGGTTTCTACACTTCCCTTTCCTTTTCTCTCAAATATTCCATCTTTTGCAAATCTTCATTTCTTGCGCTAAGATCAAATTGGTGAAAGTTTATTTGAAGTGAAGAACAATTAATCGCACTTTTACGTCCATATTTTGCAAAGGTTGAGCTATTCATCAATTTTTTTTTTTTTTGTGTTTTTGCTCTGGTAATAATGTTAGTACTTTACTTTTTGTTTGGTTATTTAACTATTAAAGTGAGTAATGCTACTGATATCTAAGAATGATGGATTCAATATCTTTACTTGATGTATTTGTGTTTATTATTTAGTTTTGTATCTTAATTTTAAATATATCTTTACACGTCTATTCGTTTCATTAACTTTGCATTTTTTTTTTTAAATGTGTAGTGATAGGCCATTTGATGTGCCATGTCGTAGAAAATACCTAAACCATTACCATGGACCTCAAGGCATGACCTAAACTTGAGATGGACAAATGGGATATGCAAAAAATACAAGAATTTGGGGTGGCTTATGTTAAGGAATGAAGCCTGTTTGCCTTAAAGAAGACTAGGCCCAAAGGAGGTCCAATTTGGCAACATGAGTTGGATTGGTTGAGTGGGTCCAAAACAAAGTTACTTAGGCCCAGTAAGTCCATAATGGTCTGTAGGAGATTTCCATGGAGAGTTTGGATTAGTTTTTATCCTTATCCAAAGTTTTTTTTAAACGTGTTTTTTTGAACAGCTTTTTTTTATTTAATTATTATTTTTTAAGTTAACTTTATCTACAAAAGGAGATAATTATCCTTTCCTAGATTTTAGGCATTATTCATGGACACACCTATTTCTTGTACCTAAATCCTATCCAAGTGAAGAAAGAATAGTCTAAGAAGCCTTCATTAATGTTAGAAAACATGTGGCATGTTTGGGAGAGCAAAATTAGCCGTTTTGGAAAGATTTTGTACCTTTTACACATAAATTAAGTAGATACCTATCTTATCCACCTAAGCCCTATCCATTTACACCTAAATCCTACCCAAACTTGGAAAAGAAGCCCAAGAAACTTCCTCCCAACAAAAGTGATGTTTTTGCATTTTCCAAGAGAGATGATTGGTTATCTTGGATGAGTTTTCTAGTTTCAAAGCACAAATCAAGGAGATACTTATCTATACTTTTGCAAATCCTATTCAAGATTCGAGAAGGCTTATATCATCAAAAGGCTTATATCATCCCTATCTTCATCATAGCCGTGCTGCAGATCCATTTGTGGAGATTGAAGACATCTTTCTTTTCCTAGTTATATTATATTTCCTATTTTATCTATGTTGTTAGTTTTCCTTATTTTAGTTGGTTTATGTTTTTACCTTTCCTATAAGGATTTGGCTTATATAGTAAAGGCTATAAAGAGTCCTAAACTCCCATTATTTTCATATTTCATTAAATTATTATTAAGTTTAATAAGGCATTTGGCTTTGTTTAATTCACTTATCTCTTTCATCAAAGAGTGGCGTGTGCAAGACTTATCACCATCCTTTTGGTGTGGCGTCTAAACCTTCATTGATTCTTCTTTCATTGTGGTGCTTGTTTATCAAAGATTGAATAATCAAGATCCTTATCAATCCTTGGTGGCGTGCAACTCATCCAAGAGATAACAAGTTATTTTCTTTCTTCTTTCTACCTTTTTGTGAACATCAATTGATCCTTAGCTCGGGGATTTGGTTGGTTGAAATCTGATCAAGTTTATTCAAGTTTAAGCATCCAAAATGGTGTGTGGTTTGAAGGGATTTTCAGATCTGGAGTTGTTTGCAAATTGGCGCACCATAAGTTCTTTTTGGCGTGGGAATTGTTCAAGCTACTTAGATCTAATTGTTTTCATTTTTTTTTAAAGTTGTTTTGGTGTGATTTGAATTGCTGGATTTGTTTAGGCAAGTATTTGATCTTGAGGAGTGCTTATTGTTATAATTGTGCATGCTTTTGGCTTGTTCTCTTTGTTGGCCGAATAGCATACTTCCATATTGTGCAAGTTTTAACAAGTTTGTTTAATTGTAACCTTAGGGCACGTCACATTATCATCACATTATGGCCGATACGTGCTTGTTTCCATTACCCTTGGTCATTACTTCAAACATGATTAAATCCATGCCTAGGAGGGCCCTATATCACTTCAAGAGTTGCACACAATCTAGATGTATCAAGTATAGTTGAAGAAAATCTACTTATGAACCAAATTGATAAAAATTAATAGTATAAGAAACAAATGAAAGAGTGCACAAATTTGAACATTATGTAAGATCATTAATTGTGGGCTTACTAGACATTCGTGCATTGGATATTGGACTCTACGTGTATAATATATTCCGGTTGTTGGAGATATCTTGTAATCTAGTAATTCTTTCCTTAATGATTATAGTTGTAGAAAGAGATGATTCTCCTTAATTTCAATTAATCTGTACATGGGTATATATATACAATTGATTTCTATAATTGTGTTCTACTAATTAGGAAGAAATCCTAAATAAGAAATCCTAAATAGGAATACAGAATACAGAATATATAGAGAAATAATA
Source organism: Hevea brasiliensis (assembly GCF_030052815.1). Lineage (NCBI taxonomy): Eukaryota > Viridiplantae > Streptophyta > Magnoliopsida > Malpighiales > Euphorbiaceae > Hevea > Hevea brasiliensis. The sequence goes on along the minus strand of NC_079506.1, from coordinate 56,092,664 downwards.
TAGTGATTGACTTTCCATAACACTCCCCCTCAAGTTGGAACATAGATGTTAATCATGCCCAATTTGTTACAAATGTAATCAATCCTAGCTCCATTCAGAGCTTTTGTAAAAATATCTCTTAATTGCTCTCCAGTTTTGATGTGTCCTGTTGAGATGATCTGTTGTTGAATCTTTTCACGAACAAAGTGACAATCAATCTCAATATGTTTGGTCCGCTTATGAAACACCGGATTAGAAGCAATATGGAGAGCAGCTTGATTATCACACCACAATTTCGTAGGCAGGGAGGTCTTAAAACCTGTCTCTTCTAGTAATTGAAGTATCCACATTACCTCACATACTGATTGTGCCATGGCTCTGTATTCGGATTCAGCACTAGATCGAGAAACTACACTCTGCTTCTTGCTTTTCCAAGAGACCAAATTTCCTCCAACAAAAACGCAATATCCAGTAGTTGACCTCCTGTCAATCTTAGATACAGCCCAGTCGGCATCTGAAAAACATTCAACATTCAAATGCCCTTGATTATCATATAACAAACCTCTTCCTGGAGCGCCCTTCAGATAACACAAGATTTGTCCCAAGACTTCCCAATGAGCAACAGTTGAGGAAGACATAAACTGACTTATCACACTAATGGCATAAGCAATGTCAGGATGAGTGACTGTAAGGTAGTTCAATTTTCCTACCAATCTCCTGTATCTCTCTGGATCTTCAAACAACTTACTATCCCCTGCTAACAAGATTTGTCCCAAGACTTCCCAATGAGCAACAGTTGAGGAAGACATAAATTGACTTACCACGCTAATGGCATAAGCAATGTCAGGATGAGTGACTGTAAGGTAGTTCAATTTTCCTACCAATCTCCTGTATCTCTCTGGATCTTCAAAGAACTTACTAGCCCCTGTTTACAGTTGTAAATTTGGAGTCATTGGTGCACTACAAGGCTTAGCACCTAATTTTCCTGTCTCTGTCAATAGATCGATGACATATTTTCTTTGAGACAAGAAAATACCCTTCTTACTTTTCATAACTTCAATACCCAAGAAATACTTTAACAATCCCAAGTTTTTGGTCTGAAACTGGATTTGGAGGAAGGTTTAAGAGATGAAATACCTGCAGAGTCACTCCCAGTGATGACAATGTCATCTACATAGACTACCAGGAGAATTAGACCAGCTTCAGATTGCCTATAAAATACTGAGTGATTACACTTACTCTTTTGCATACCAAATTCCTGTACTGCTTCACTGAATCTCCCAAACCAGGCCCTAAGACTTTGTTTCAAGCCATAAAGAGACTTCCGAAGCCTACAAACTTTACCCAACTCCCCTTGAGCAACAAACCCAGGTGGTTGCTCCATATACACCTCCTCCTGAAGATCACCATGAAGGAAAGCATTCTTGATATCCAATTGGTACAGGGGCAAATCATATGTAGCTGCTAAAGAGATAAAAAAGCGAACAGAAGTAAGTTTAGCTACAGGAGAAAAAGTATCAGAGTAATCAACCCCATATGTCTGAGCATATCCTTTTGCTACAAGACGTGCTTTGAACCTAGCCACAGAACCATCAGGATTTACCTTTACTGTAAATACCTATTTGCAACCAATAGTTTTTTTAACAGTGGGCAAAGGCAACAGTTGGGCAAAGGCAACAGCTCCCATGTACCATTAGCATCTAAAGCCTCCATTTTCTCTTTTATAGCAGCACACCAGCAAGGATGAGACAGTGCCTCACCAATAGTATTAGGGATAGGAACAAAGTCTAAAGAAGTAACAAAACTCTGAGAACAAGAAGACAATTGATTATAAGAAACAAAAGAAGAGATAGGGTAAGTACATGAACGTTTAACTTTACGAAGAGCAATGGGTGAGTTTAGATCAGAATCATGATTAGTATGAGGTACAGGATCTCCCAACGAAGTAGCTAGTGGAGGATCTGAGTCAGGAATCTCTAATCTTCTGGAATAAACATGAACAACGGGAAGTCGAGTAGGTCTAGAGACAGAAGGAACAGGCTGTGGGAGAGGACTAGACATTGGTTGGACAGTATATATTAAGAGATCATCCTCCTCGCCCTGACTCTCATACACAGATGATTGAGGAAAAAATGGAGTGGACTCAAAAAATGTGATATCTGCAGAAACAAGATAAAGATTAAGAGTAGAAGAGAAACGGCGGTACCCTTTTTAGAGCCTGGAGTACCCAAGGAAGACACATTTGAGAGACTTTGGATCCAATTTAGTAACCGGTGGACGAATATCACGCACAAAACAAATACAACAAAAAATACGGGGTTCAACAGGGAATAAAGATTTTGTAGGAAACAAAGCAGTATAAGGAATATCCCCATTAAGGACAGAAGACGACATACGATTGATAAAAAAACATGCCGTAGAAACTGCATCCGCCCAAAAGTGTTTAGGAACTTTAATCTGAAAAAGAAGAGCACGAGTTACCTCAAGAAGATGCCGATTTTTTCTTTCGGTCACGCCATTTTTGGATGGGGTATCCACACAGGAAGACTGATGAAGAATGCCATTTTGTGTCATATAAGACTGAAATTGTGCTGAAAAGTATTCTTTCGTATTGTCACTTCTTAATATGCGCACAGAAATATTAAATTGAGTTTTGATTTCATTACAAAAGGCACAAAAGATAGAAAACAACTCAGAACTATTCTTCATTAAATATAACCAAGTAACACGAGAGTAATTATCAACAAAAGTAACAAAATCCAGTTTTAGAAGTAACAGAACAAGGACCCCAAACATCGGAATGAACTAACTCAGAAGGGGATGAAGAACGTTTATTGACTCTAGACACAGAAGGCAAACGATGATGTTTTGCAAACTGACACGACTCATATTCTAGTACTGATAAAGACTAAAATTGAGGACACAGCTTCTTCATGGTAGACAAAGAAGGATGGCCCAATCTACAATGAGCTTCAAGAGGTGTTAAGGTACTAGAGCAAACAAGTGACCACTGTACATGATTTTTCAGAATGTAGAGACCACCTGACTCACGTCCTCTACCAATAATCTGCTTCGTCGTAAGATCCTGAAACAAACATTGGTCAAGAAAAAAGGAAACAGAACAATTTAAGGTACGACTAAGTTTACTAACTGAAAGTAGATTAAAAGAGAATTTTGGTAGACACTAAACAGATGACAAAGAAATTGACGAAGTTGGGTTTGCAGTTTCAGAACCCATGACACAAGAAGTAGAACCATCAACTAAAGTAACAGTAGAGGAAGTGAGATTTGACTGAAAAACAGATAGAAGATTAGAATTACCTGTCATGTGATCTGTCGCACTAGAATCAATAACCCATTTGGATAAGGAAGACACAAGAAATGTAGTGAATTTACCTGACTTAGCGATCGCAGTGACAGGAGAATTTGCCTGATACTGGGAAAACTGTGCAAAATCTTCTGTAGATACCAAAATAGTTTTCTTAGAGAAAGATACTGTAGAATCCTCTGCTGCCATATTTGCCACCTGCGATCGCTGATTTTTCCTCTGAAGTTGCGAACAATTATATTTTGTATGGCCAGGCTCATGGGAATAATAATAAATGGCTCCTCTTGAGTCCTGATTAAAACTAGCCTCTCCATTACGCTGATTACTTCTATTGCCTGTAATTTCTCCTCTACTTCCTCTTTTATTACCCTGTTGTCCATTTGGATTACGGCTAATAAGAGCACTACTGGCAGGCTGTGAAGATTGGGTACTCTTTGTACGAAGGACCTATGTGACCGTTTCATGCAAAGAGGAAATCTCAGAACCGGAGAGAATCTGAGATTTAGCAGTCTCATACTCTGAAGGAAGGCCTACAAGAAAACTCATAATAGCCAATTGCTCCCGTTGGGCCTGCTGAAATTTCACATCAGGACTAAAAGGCAACAATACATTAAGTTCCTCATATACCCGTTTAAAATCCATAAAATAAGCCGTGAGAGACTTATCATCTTTCTCAGTACGGTAGAATGCCTTACAAACATCATAAATACGGGAGATATTCCCTTTACCAGAATACAAAAAATCTAAGTAATCCATCAATTCCTTAACAAATTAACAGTGATTAATTGAACTAATTACCTTACTGTGAATCGAGTTCCGAAGCTGCAAAAACAACTGAGCATTCTCTCTTAGCCAAGTTTGTCGTATATCATTAGTGGGTGGATCTTTAGTAAGGTGATCATCCTTATCAATGCTACGCAAATAGACCCTAACAATCTTACTCCACTCTAGGTAATTTGAACTATTAAGTTTGTATTCTGTGATCTTAGTCATCACCGGAATCACATCAAAAATAACATTCTTATTGTCTGCCATTTGTTGAGACAAAAAAAACTAACCGAAACGCTAACGCAAAGTGCTTACAGCAGCAAAATAACCCAAAATCACAAATCAAGCAAATACCGAAATAGGATCTGAGAGCCAAACTTCAGTAGTCCTTTAATGGTGTACTGGATCAGGCAACAGCACACAGTGGTGGAATGAGGGGGTTGAGGCGATGTCGGCGATGTTGATCGGAGTCGAAACGGCCGGTCGGCGGCCAAGGTCTCTCATGAGCTGGGTGGTGAGAACAAATAGTCACCCTAGATAGATGACCTGCTCTGATACCATGTAGAAAGAGATAATTCTCCTTAATTTTAATTAATCTGTACATGGGTATATATATACAATTGATTTCTATAATTGTGTTCTACTAATTAGGAAGAAATCCTAAATAAGAAATCTTAAATAGGAATACAGAATACAGAATATACAAAGAAATAATATAGTGATTGACTTTCCATAACAATAGTAATAGGTTATGTTAACAATAATATGCTGAAATGTGTGGAAGCTATGGTAATGCATTGTAATCATGTTTATTTGTTATTGATAGAATTTCTTGGGTGGTCAATTTGTCAGTTCTACCTCATGTGCTGTTAGGTGTTTCCTTTCTCAACAGTTGACATTACTTTCTCCACCTTCTTAGCAGCCCTTAGTAGTGGAACACCTTTAGTTATTTGTCAGTTCTATTAATTTTCATCTTGCCATAACCATTCTTGTCAGTTGCCACAGGTGGCAATAACTTGGTTAGTTGAGTTGTCCAATGCCGAGCAGAAAGAATTGGCAAAAGACTGATTTATTTCTATTTTCTGGACTCTCTTGATACCTTTTTTCTACCTTGTAGTTTTGAAGTCACTGACCCCTGAGAAATGCCATCTTTCTAGGGTCTGAATCCATGTGTTGCTGCTATTTTATGGTTTGCCTCTCTCTCCAGTTTCCATTAACTAATCTCTCTTTCCTAGATGGATACAGATAAGCTTCTCATATTAACTTTGGAATCGATCAAACATCATGCTAGCAGTCCTAGACAAAGCATGGTCATGATAGGTGGTACCAAGGTCTACCCAGTCCCACTGATTGTTTCTTGATGGAGATTTTGCTGTTGAGACTAGATTAGAAAGGGGACTGGGGTTTACCAAATTTAGAATCACCTACACAAAAGCTGGAACACTAAAAACAAACCCTCTCCAAAGGCAATTCCGGCGAGGAAACATCAATATAAAGCAACTCATAGGTTGCACTTGCCTCTCCAAAAGCGGTGCTGGTGAGGAAACACCAAAACAGTAGGTGGATCTTTACCCAAACAGCCCATATGGCTGCAAATACAGTAGCTATCCAAACTTCAACGAACCTTCAAGAGAGTTTCAAAATGGAACTGAGGTACCAATCATTGAAGCCCTTGAATCTGAATCTGTAGGAAGTTGTAGACTTGTCAATTTGTCACTAGGCTCTTTTTTTTTTTGGGTCACAAACTAACCAAAATCCACCCACAAAAAAATAACTTAAGAACAATCCCAAGTCATAACCAGTAAAAATCCTGTAAGGAACCAAAACCAGCAACTGTAATGCTGAAATAGAAGGGAGCCGATTGCCCCTTAACTCTAGAAACACCCTAAGTGTTGAAAGACCGAACAAAATGTAGCAAAAGCAAAACTTTAAAAAGACCCAAGACTTAAAACCCTCCCAAACTGCACCAAATCAACCAGCAGCTTATGGGATTGCTGCACAAACTCTGAGGTGACATTGGGAAGATAAACCGGAGGGCAGGACTTGCCGAACGCACTCTCATTCGCTGGCGCGTGAAATAGGGCAGAAAAACAAAAGTGGTGCATGAGAGCCACTCACTGGACGTCCGATGACTAGATGGTAGGCCAGTCGGTGGACTAGAAGTGCTTTGGGATAGGCGATGAGACAAACAAGTAACCCTAGGTAGGTGATCCAAAAAACCCAGTAGGTTTGAACCCCCCAAAAAACTAACGAGAAGGAAGACTTAATAGGGCAGTTTGTGGGTAACGAAAAACATGGGAGAAAATTCAAAAATAAAATTTTCAAAATTTTATCTTGGCTTTGATACCATATTAAGATTTTAGAATAAAAGATTTAAGAATAAAAAGAAGAAAGAAAAGAGGAGAGAAAAATAAAATTTGCTACTTTAAGACGTTCTTTCGTAGTTTTGTGGAATCTTTTTAGGACTATTCCATCTCTAATGCAGTTTAAGTCTACATCTGTATCAAAGAGAGCAATAGTGAGTTTGAAATCATTTGAAATTTTCAAAGTAATTTTGATCAAATAATTTTGAGAAGCAACTTGTTTTCAAATAAAGAGGAAGTCATCTAGAATTTTTGGGACATCTTCAAGTTTGGCTATCTAAGGTGTTTCATCATCTTCTCTTGAGCAATATTTGTAAAACTCTAATAGCATTCCTTTACTTGTTAAGCCATAGCTTTAAATCCATATTCCCATGAAAGAACCCATTGAACAAAGAACTTTGAAACAAAAAGGATCATTGGATGAAATATATCTTCATCTGCTGGGGGGGCATATTTGGCTTTAAAAGTTGTATATCCTTAGTAGACTTCAGGAGTTTATATATATAGGAATAAAACTTGTACCTATTCAGGAATATAAATCCTACCTAAATAGGAATACATAAAATCTACTAATGAGGAATATAACAAAACATAAATATTGACTTTCATAATAGACAAAATTGGATTTCTTCTTCTGCCTCCTCCACATTTCAAATTCATTTTCTTTGAGTATTATATGCCTACATGATCTCAGCTCCAGTATACTTTTCCCAAAACTCCAAGACTCCTTTCCACCTCTATCCTCTTCATAAACTTTCATATCTTTTCCTGTAGTATTTTTTCCATTGACAAAGCAAAACTTAATCTCTTTCCCTAGATACAACACCTTCTTCATATGTTTTTCTTTTGAGATGAGATGGTTATCCAATATATCTATCAAATCAAGATCACTCCCAACTAATGTTGTATTAAGTAAATTAGTAGCTTCCTCGTCTTCGTTTTTGTTTTGCCCATGAGAATTGTAAGATCACGGCCATGCAGTACCACATTACTTGAATTCACATGGTCAGCTTCTGAAATGTTTCCATGCTCCAATTCTTGAAAACTTGGATTTAGGAAAGCTTTAGAAATGTCATCATTCTCAATACCCTGAGTAATCTTATCATTTGCACCATTAACATCGTTCTCAAAACTCTGCTGAATGGAATCTTCAAGAATTTGAAATTTTTGCTCCTTTTGAATTGACTTCTTCACATCTCCATCCCCATGAATCTTGTCATCAAGGGAGAGTCTCCTACTTAGCCACTCTCCTTGGTCTTTCCCAATTCAATGCTGTGTTACCCCAAGAAATCTTAATTCCATGGTTACTGATTTATGCATCTTGAGTTGGCTTCTCCAATTTTCACCATTTCTGATCCCATCTTTCCAGAAACTCTTCTTGTGTTTTAGAGTATCTCTCCATACATTCAAACATATCTAGAAGAATCTTTTGTTGACCAGGTTGTATTTCCATGATCTAATGACAGAAGGGCTAGGGTATGGGTTACAGAAGAAGAGCAGAAAAGGATTTACGAGAAGAATGGAAGAATTCAGAAAAGATTAGGAAATTGAAATCCAAAAGATAGGGTTTTGGGTACAGGGCAATCAAAAGGAAATCGAGAAGAATTAGGAGAAATTAAAAGAAGAAAGATTCTGAGAGAAAAAAAAGTCCAATTCAAGAACCCTAAACAAATTTGTGAGATGGAAAAATTGGAAATGGAAGAAATTTAGAAGTAATTGCAGCAAAAGCTTGTGAAGATAGAATTGTAGGAGAGGGAGAATATAGGAGAAAAAGAAATTAAGGGAAAAAAAAGGAGCAGTAAAGAATTTCAAGAACAGGGTTTTGTTGGAAATAGAAATGGAGCAAAGAAACAGAAGGAAAAGAAAGTGAAGACATTTCAGTGAAGAAACTTGTTCTTTACATTGATGCGATTCAGATGAACCCCTTTGCAGCTCAAGTCCTAAAAAATGAGCTCTGATACAACTTTATTATGCAACAGGCTTGTAACGCCTTTCAAAACAGAGAAATAGGGAAAGAGAGATAGAATGGACTTTGTTGTTGATAAAAAAAGTAGAAAGGGAAGAAGATTTAGAGAGAATTAGGGAATAATAGAGCAAGAAGAATTCTGCATTTGTTCCCAATTATGACCATTCTTTCCCTATTTATACTAACCCCTACTACTTAGTAACAAAATAATAGAATATTGCCTTGCCCATTACATTCAGTCTACTAGTGTACCTAAGTCAACTCGCCAGCCCAGTCAACTCATCTTGCTCATCCCATCCCTTAGTCATAACACCCTTCCCTTTTCATTACATTAGTCCCACTGTAGTAGTGGATGAGAGACCCGTACCTGTGATGCCCCAGTACTCAAACCCGTAAAAGGTTATAAGGGACCAACTAGGCTTGGCTTAATTGACAAAATCAAAAATTAATCATAAAATGTAATTAGATTGTTTCATATGTTTAGGTTTTCTTAGATAAATAAAGTAGAAGCCTGAAAATCAAATTGCAATAATTTAAAAACCAGACCAAGCTACTTTTAAATAATGGAACTGACTAAGCTGAAGTATTAATTTCAGATCAATAATTTGGGTTTTGACCAAATGGTTCATATCCCTAATAACATATCTAATAATGATAGAGAAACAAAATGAAAATCTATAACAATCAAATCGTCATAAAATGTATGGTTGATCCTCTATAACCTACCGTCTGTAATACTTTCCAGTTGTGAATAATTTCCTTACTTTTCAATATGCAATATACTTTCAATATGCAATATACTTAGTAATATTGTTTATTGACCATTAATTAATTAATTAATGGCCAAATGCTCAATTGATCCCTCCAAGTTTAAACCAAATATCACCCCCCCCCCCCCAAAAAAAAAAAAAAAAAAATCTTGCCAATGAAGCCCTATTTTTGTTTGACATTGGGCGATTAAATTCAATCATAAATGGTGTTAAAGCATGTATTTCACACACTTTAACTGCAATTTTTAAATAGTGCATTGCTTATGACAAAATTGCCCTTTATTTCTTTCCTTATAACAAGGACAAATTTGACATTACCTATGTACTCGCAAACAAGGAAATCTTCACAACTCTTCCTTCTGTGGATACTCCACTCCTAAAAACCCCATCTATTTTCCATCACTTTCCCAAGAAAAAGAAAACATTTCCCTAACACAAAAGTATATTAAAATTGCTTAGAAGACTCAAACCCTAACCATTTCAACCTAAAATTTGAGAGAAATTCAAGTTAAATTGTTCAAATGGGCATGGACCAGCATTGGGGTTGATGTACTCTTCTATATTTTATTTTTATAGGTTTTTGGATTCTTTTACCTCTAAGAAAACCTAAAAAATGACAAATTCATGGTTTTTTTTACTTCTCAAATGCCAATCTTTGATCCTTTTTTGTTTGTTCATTCTTTTTGGTGTTGCTTGTTTTCTCTCTCTACATATTAGAGGGGGGGGGGGGGGGGAGAGAGAGAGAGAGAGAGAGAGAGAGAGAAGTTTTAACTACAATTCTCAACTCAACTCAACTCAACTAAGCCTTTATCCTAAAAATTTGGGGTCGGCTATATGAATTCGCTTTCTCCACTCTAAATGATTTTGAGTTAAATTCTCAGAAATGTGTAATAAGTTTTAACTACAATTGATTGTTCTAAATTTCCCAATTCAAAGACAAAATTATCCAACCTGGACTTTTGCTCTTCCTTATCATGGTTTGCTTTGGTGAAGTTGGTTTTGATTTGTGTTTTTATTTTTTATTTTTTTATTTTTACCTTTTTCTTTTAATGTTCTGAATGACAATCTTGTGCCCTTTTTGTGCTTTGGTTGAATGACTTGTGCCCATGCAAATTTAATGCCAAAGTAATGATGATCTAGATCATGTGACTCAAAAAAGGGTTGAATTATCTAATTTTGAATAAAATGCGGGCTTGATTGATGAAAATTGATGTATTAGGGGGAAATTGATTTTTGAGTTAAAGTTGAAGGGCTCAATTGAGCATTTCTTTAATTAATTAATTAATTAATTAATTCCCTTTTTCTTTTCTCACAGATTTGCTGCATATGGGGCAACCAAGCGTAGTGTGGTGCATTTAACAAAATCATTACAGGTGCATCCTCAATTTGTTTTATAAAGTAGTATTGTTAACAAATTGGTTTTTGAAAGAAGGTTTAGAGCTATTGGTTGTTCCCAATTATTTCATGCAAGCTTATCTAATTATACCTGCGTCTAGGTTTATTATGTTTATACCAATCAAGGCATCAGGAGCAAACAAGTTATATAATCCACTTTGGAGTCCCACACAAAGTGATGTAGAACGAGAAGAACAAAGTGGTCAAGAAAAACACATTCTTAAGACACTAAGGAAGAGAAACTCATTTTCAAATCTGTTATCAATTCTCAATAATAATTTCATAATAAGCTCTAAGGAAAATACCCAAATTACATACGTATTTATACTTTTATACAATAGCAATCCTGTTATTATTAGGACTAAGAAACCCTAATCAAAAACTAATTAGGAATTTTAAACAAAACGAACTTCCTAAATAGTTAAAACATTACCTCCTAATGATAATAATAATAATAATAATAATAATAATAATAATGAAATTCCGAATAATAGAAATCTAAATTTTCTAATTTAACATGTAATAAAATTTCGAAATTGTATCTTCCAATGTTGCATCATTCTCCCCTGGTGTTGAGATTGTCTCTTATCTACTTAGGTTATCTACTGTATTTGAGTAGTTTAATAGGATTACACTTCCTAAGTATAATAGTTATTAGCTGCTGTGTTTAAGTAGTATAATAGGAGTCAACTTCCTATTTGTAACATGTATATATATGTACACCTGTATAGTTGTGAATGAATGATATATATAGATTTTGTCCCAAATCTCTCTCTCTATATTATTCTCTCATGGCATCAGAGCCTAAAAAGGGCTTGATCCTTCCTTTGTCACTGTTTAAATAAAAAAAGGGAGAAACAGAGTAACGACACTGTCGTTTGTAGTTCATTGTTTGTTGGAGGGAGGTGGACTACACCACCAGCCCAGATCAACTCCCTGATTGCCAGCGAGTCAGAACTCGGAAGACCGGCGCTAGAACCCCAGCCGTTGATCACCACGCGCTGTCACTTTCTCTCTAGCGTAGCCACACACGCCGGCGCATGTCGCGTTTTCCCAGCACCCCTCTTGCTGGATCTTGCACCGGCAGACTCGCCTGAGGAAGAAGGCGCCTCATCCCAGCCTTGCACCTTTTCCAATTTTTTTTTCTTTTCTTCTAGGCTTCTCCCAATTGTAGTTGCGAGTACTGTTCATTCAATCAATAAGAGCAGCCTTGGTGTGGATAATTGATATTCAGACCTGTTCTAAGGTTTTATTCTTCTCTAGTGAGATCTCTAGTAATATTCAACATGACTGAAATGGGAAATTCGTCCAATTCAGGTGACTATAAGCCAATTTTCTCTTCTTTTTCTAATTCTCCAACAATTACTACTGTTAAATTGAAAGGTAGCAACAACTATATGTCATGGTCAGCTTCAGTAGAGTTGTGGTTTATGGGACAAGGTTATGATGACCATCCAGTTAAAGATGCTAGTGAAATTGCTGTAACAGATAGAACTAATTGGAACAAAATTGATGCACATTGTGTAATCTTTTATGGCATTCCTTAGACCTTAAATTACTATATTTCAATGGACCAAGGCTAAGACTTTATATACTAATGACGTACAACGTATATATAAAGTCGTCTCAGATATTGTCCACATCTAACAAAATCACCAAGATATGGCAAGTTATTTAGGGAAAATAGAAACAATAAAGGATGAGTTTAATTCTCTTATGCTATTCTTTGATAGCATCACTGCACAAGAGCAACAACAAGGCAAGTTTTTCATGGTCTTGGCTTTGATAGGGCTTCCATCTGATCTGGGTCCTGTATAGGATCAAATCTTGACGGGTTTTGTTATTCCTTCTCTGGAAGATGTCTCTGCTCGGTTATTGCGTATTTCTTTAAATGCGACTGATACTAATGAAATTGAGACATCTGTGTTAGTTGTGCAAGCCGGTAATCAGCCGGGAGAGGGTGGTTTCCAAAAAGGGAAAGGAAGAGGCTCTAAATCTCATTGTACTTACTGTGACAAAAATGGCCACACTCGAGATACTTGTTGGGCATTGCATGGCTAACCACCATGCAACAATCAATCCAACACAAGCTGACCTGTTGCTCATGTGGCTCAGACCCATGGGGATGGACTTCTTCCATTACCTGATGCAAAAGATCAACAGTCCAATTCTGTTGTCTTAACTAGAACTGACTACAATGAGTTCCTGCAGTATCAAGCTACTAAACAATAGTCATCCTCATCTGGTACTTCTAACTGTTGAGATTAGAGAGAATTGAAGAATTTCTTGATGTATTTCACAGTGTTACAATGATTCAAATTTATACACAAAGGCTATGGCCTTAATAGGAAAGAAAATAAAAGCTAATAAATACAAATATTCTTAATATCACTAATTTACATTCTAATTTACAGCTAATGCACTAATTAAGGGATTTTAACACATTCTAATTTACAGCTAATGCACTAATTAAGGGATTCCAATACTCCCCCTCAAGTTAGTTCATGTATATTGCACATGCCCAACTTGCAAATTAAGGTATGAAACACCTTACTACTTACCTTTAGTGAACATATCAGCTAACTGATCTTTCGAACCTACGTAAGAGACACTTAAGGAACCATCCACAATTTTTTCTTTTATGAAGTGTCTATCAATCTCTATATGCTTGGTCCGATCATGCTGAACTGGATTATGAACTATACTGATTGCAGCTTTGTTATCACAAAAAAAAAAACAAACCATTTGCTTCAAACAATTTTAATTTTTCCATCAACTTCCGTAACCACAATAACTCACAGATACCTTGAGCCATTGCCCTGAATTCGGCTTTTGCACTGGATCTAGCTGTCACATTTTGCTTCTTACTTCTCCAGGTGACTAGATTACCACCAACAAATGTATAGTATCCTGATGTTGATCTCCTATCATCAAGAGACCCAGCCCAATCTGCATCTGTAAAGGCTTTAATCTGAAGGTAACCATGCTTTGAGAAAAGAAGTCCTTTCCCAGGTGTAGATTTTAGGTATCGCAAGATGCGGAAAACAACCTTCAAATGAGATTCACAAGGATCATGCATATACTGGCTCACAAGACCAACTGCATATGCTATGTCCGGCCTAGTGTGTGAAACATAAATTAGTTTGCCAACCAACCTCTGATATCTCCTTAAATCCACTGATTTCCAACTCTAGCTTGCAATTTATGATTGGCCTCAATAGGAGACTCTGCCGGTTTACAGCCCAGCATTCCTGTTTCTTCCAACAGATCCAAGATATACTTTCTTTGAGAAATAAAGATTCCCTTATCTGATCTGGCAACCTCTATTCCAAGAAAGTACTTGAGCCTTCCCAAATCTTTGCTTTCAAACTCCTGTGCTAGGCGCTCCTTTAAAAGAGCTATTTCTTCCTTATCGTCACCAGTTACTACAATATCATCCACATAGACAATAAGTAGTGTGATTTTGCCTCTACGATACTTCATAAATAAGGTATGATTAGCATTGCTTTGGCAGTATCCAAAGGAGATCATCGCTTTACTGAATCTATCAAACCATGCTCTAGGTGACTGTTTTAGACTATACAAAGCCTTTTTCAATCTACAAACTTTCCCTCTGATCTTCTCATCCTCAAACCCTGGAGAAATTTTCATATACACTTCTTCTTCCAAGTCACCATGTAAAAAGGCATTTTTAATATCAAACTGCTGCAAGTCCCACTCAAGATTCGCTGCACATGACAACAGAATTCTGATGGTATTCATTTTAGCAACAGGAGCAAAGGTCTCTTGGTAATCTACTCCGTACGTCTGTATGAAGCCTTTTGCTACCAGTCTGGCCTTATACCTCTCAATTGAACCATCTGCTCTATGCTTCACAGTGAACACCCAATTGCATCCAACTGGCTTCTTTTTCAGTGGAAGAGTAACCAGTTCCCATGTCTCATTCTTTGCCAAAGCTTTCATCTCCTCCACCATAGCTGTCTTCTATTTTGGATCGAGGCAAGCTTTCTTCCAATCTTGTGGGATAGAGACAGAGGAAACAGACAGTAGAAACCCTCTGTAGGATGGAGACAGAGAATTATAGGGATGAAATTAGAAATGGGATGTTTAGTACAAGTCCTAACACCTTTCCGGAGAGCAATAGGAATATCAAGATCATTATTAGAAGAAAGAAGAATAGACTGATAATCAAAATTAGACTCATCAGGAGCCAAAGGAGACTCATCACATACCTCAAGATGTCTAGGAATTGAATCTAGGGATTCCGATTGATCAGCAGTCTCCTGCTCGATGGCTATATCTGTTTTGTTTCGTCGAGTATATGTTCTCAAATCTGGCCTTTTCAGTCTTTCTCAAGATTTAGGTGACTCTCCCTGAGTTTCATTGTTAGGTATAGGCTCTAAACCCAGATTCTCCCCCTGAAATTGAAGGTTGAGAGAGGATGAGGGTGAAGGAAAATACACCTCTTCCTTCCTATGCTCCCCTTGAAGAGGTGGATGGAAATATGATTCAGATTCCCTAAAGGTAACGTCCATACTCACAAAATATTTTCGTGAAGGAGGATGATAACACCTATATCCCTTCTGAGTGCTAGAATAACCAACAAAAACACATTTCAGGGCTCGGGGTTCTAATTTCCCACTGTTAAGCTTATGAACAAAGCAAACACAATCAAATACCTTTGGAGGAACGGTATATGAATTTTTACCCTGTAAAACCTCTAAAGGACTCTTAAACTACGATGTTCGAAGAGGCATTCTGTTAATAAGATATGCAGCAGAAAGAATAGCATCCCCCTAGTAAGGTTTAGGAACATTCATGGTCAATATAAGAGACCTAGCAACCTCAAGTAAGTGTCTATTTTTTCTCTCAGATACCCCATTTTGTAAACTAGTATTAACACAAGTCTGATGTAAAATCCCATATGCTTTCAAATACTCCTGAAAGACTCCATTCATATATTTTGTACCATTATCAGTTCTCAATATTTTAATATGAGCATCAAACTGTGTACTAATCATTTTATGGAACTGTTGGAAACAAGAGAAAACTTCATTTTTCCCTTTCATCAAATATACCTAAGTTAACCTACTGCAACAATCAATAAAGGTCACAAACCATCTGTAACCCGATAAAGACACAGTTTGAGTAGGCCCCCATACATCAGAATGGATAGTCATAAAAGGAACTGAAGCCTTATTATTTATTGCAGGATAAGATTGTCTAGTATGTTTAGCAAACTCACAAGCATCACATACTAACAATTCAGTTTTGCATTGTTTAAAAAGAAAAGGATAAAGTTTTTCTAACACAGTAAATGAAGGATGTCCTAGTCTCCTATGCCACATGATAATTTGTTCCTCAGCACCCATAGATTGCCCCAACATGGCCTGGCCAACATAATCATTCAAGAGATATAGCCCATCTTGCAGTCTACCACTGCCAATCGTTCTCCCTGTTGTCAATTCCTGAAATACATAGTGAGTTGGGAAAAATTCAATTTTGCCGTTTAGAGCTATTGTGATTGAACTGACAGACAATAGGTTAATAGGAAAGCTAGACACATGTAAAATAGACCTAAGACTTATGTTAGGGGTGCATTTAACAGAACCTGTTCCAGAAACACTAGATAAGGATCCATCCGTAGTGCGGATTTTTTCTTTTCCTGAACATGGAGAATATGATATAAATTTATTTGAAGAGCATGTCATATGTTTGTTTGCTCCAAAATCTATAGCCCAAAAAGAATTATTAAGATTGGCAAGAAAAGCATTACCTGAGTTGACGAAGTTAGAAGAGGCAACTGTGGTCGATTGCAGTTCAAGTTGTGATAGCAAACGCCTTAGAGTCTGTACCTCTTTATTGGAAAACATCTCAGTGGTTGTAGTATCTTCAGACAAATTCACAGTCTCAGATATATTAGCTTGTGGTCTAGTAAAGCCCATCATTTTTCCTCCACCCCCTTTAGTGGGGCGTTCATGCAATTTTCAACAGTGTTCCTTACTATGCCGGTTTTTTCCACAATAGTCTCAATGTAGTTGATCTTTATCTGATGAACCATGTGACTGTTCACGTGAGGAATTAGTAATTAGTCTTGCCTTATCAACAGACATAGAATGAATCATGACACTCCTCCTGCTCTCATCCTGCTGAACATAAGAGTATGTTTGTCTTAAGGTAGGTAAAGGATCCTTCCCAAGCACTTGGACCCTAATTTGATCATATTCTATATTTAACCCAGCAAGAAAATCATAGATCCGCTCTTTCTCAACTAACTTCTGAAATTTAACAGCATCTTCAGGACATGAGGCCTGAAAGTCCTGATAAAAGTCCAGTTCCTGCCATAGACCACTCAATTCTGCATAATATTGAGCAATGGTTAGCTCATCCTGTTTCATACCATAAACCTTGTTTCGAAGCTCATACACTTGTGCATCGTTCCCAACTTGAGAATGGGTCTGAGAAACTGCACTCCAAATGGCAGCTGCACTATTCAACAGTAAATACCCACGAGCTATATGTGGTTGCATGGAATTGATAAGCTATGACATGATAACAAATTTTTTTGACTCCTATTGACTGTAGGTAGAAGCAGACTTTTCTGGTTTTTGCTTATCTCTAGTAAGATAACCCTGCAACCCTTTAGCTTGAATAAAAAGGAAACACGATCTAGACCATGCAAGGTAATTTGTCCCATCAAGCTTTACGGGGCTAATAATTAATGAGGGATTTTCAGTTGTAGTAATCATTTTCCCTTCAACTACTGAATTTTTTGCATCAGACATGATTCAGAGAACTGATTAAAAAAAATAGTAGGCAAAAGACAAATACTCAAAAATAAAATTACAAACCAAGAGATAGGAATGGGCTGGGCAGAGGCGGGGTACACTAGGGATGTCGTTGAAAAAAAAGTGCGGCCGGAAAAACTGACTAGGAACAGGCTCACTCCCCCGCGCGTGTATACGAGGTGGAAACCTTCTGTCGGCACGTGGGATCATGACCTCACCGGATGACGGCGAGAATCTAGGCGAGGATCGGCGATAAAGTTCTCTTCCTTCCTAAAGGGGCGGTGAAAACTACCTCCCTCAACTGACCCGCTTTCAAGGCTTACCCACACAAACCCTAACTATTTCTCACTGTTTTCTCTCTGTAAAAAAAAAAAAATTGCCTAATAAAATGGCTAAGGTTTTGATACCATGTTGAGATTAGAGAGAATTGAAGAATTTCTTTATGTATTTCACAGTGTTAGAATGATTCAAATTTATACACAAAGGCTATAACCTTAATAGGAAAGAAAATAAAAGCTAATAAATACAAATATTCCTAATATCACTAATTTACATTCTAATTTACAGCTAATGCACTAATTAAGGGATTCCAACACTAACTCTGGTAATTCTTTTGCTTATCTAACCAAGTCTACACCTATTGGATCATGGATACTAGACTTTGGTGCATCAGATCATATCTCTGGTAATAAAAACCTTTTCTCTAATCTTAAATCCCCTTCAACTTCCTTTAAATTTACATTGGCTAATGGCTTAAAAACTATAATTAACGAAATAGGAGAAGTTCAATCTCTTCCTTCTATTCTTTAAACTCAATTTCATTTGTACCTAAATGTCCATATAATTTGATTTTCATTAGCAAATTAACCAAAAATCTTGATTGTTCTATCACTTTTATGGCGGACTCTGTTATTGTGCAGGACTTGGGTACGGGAAAGATGATTGGAACAGGATGCGAGTCACAAGGACTATATCATCTATTTACTACAAGATCACCAGTTGCTCTTACTTCCGCTGCATCCGCCGATCTTCTCCATAGCCGTGTGGGTCATCCAAGTCTCACCAACTCAACTCAACTTAATTCAACTAAACCTTTATTCCAAAAATTTATTGGGGTCGGCTATATGGATTCTCTTTCTCTACTCTAAATGATTTTGGGTTAAATCCTCGGAAATGTGTAATGCTTCTTGGTCATGTTCTACTACTCTCGTCCAAGTCAGTTTAGGTCTACCCCTTCTTTTCTTTCTATCCTACCCATTGTGCTCTACTTGTCTAACTGGAGCCTCGGTATGTCTACGCTTCACATGACCAAACTACCTCAATCTCCTTTCTCTCAACTTATCCTCAATTGGCACCGCTCCTACCTTTTCTCTAATACTCTCATTACGGACTTTATCTAGTCTAGTATGGCCACTCATCTACCTTAATATTTTCATCTCCGCAACTCTCATCTTAAACGCATACGGAACACTCACTACCATATAACATAGCCGGTCGTATAGCTAGCTGTATGGTAAAATTTTTCTTTCAACTTATTGGGAATCTTGCGATCACATAAAACTCCCGTGGCACGTCTCCGCTTCAACCATCCGGTTTTAATCCTATGACTAACATCCTCCTCACGTCCTCCATCTACTTAAAGGATTGAGCCGAGATATTTAAAGTGATTATTTTGGGGTAATATCACTTCATCCAAACTAACTTTCCCTAGCACCAGTTCGGCCTTCATTAAACTTGCAATGCATGTATTCTGTCTTCGTTCTACTTAACTTAAAATCATTTGACTCTAGTGTACTTCTCCAAAACTCTAGCTTTTTATTGACTCATTCTCGCGTCTCATCTATCAGAACTATATCATCTGTAAACATCATACACCAAAGGATACTCTCTTGTATATGTTTCGTCAATTCATTTAGAACTAATGTAAAAAGGTAAGGTCTCATAGCTGAATCTTGGTGTAATCCAACTGAGATAGGAACATCTCGTGTCCCCTTCCACTGTGCGCACAATAGTAGTTGCTCCTTCATACATATTTTTCAACACTTATATGTACCTAATAGATACCCTCTTTTATTCTAATACTCTCCATAAGACATCTCTTGGAACACTATCATAAGCCTTCTCCAAATCGATAAAAACCATATGTAGATTTTTTTTCACTTCTTTATATTTCTACATCAAGCCTCTAATGAGAAAGATCGCTTCCATAGTTGAACGTTTGGACATGAAGCCAAATTGATTGGGAGAGATAGAAGTGTCATGACGTAGTCGATGTTCTACAACTCTCTCCCATAACTTCATCGTATGGCTCATGAGTTTAATTCCCCTATAGTTTGAGTAACTCTGTATCTCTCTCTTATTTTTAAAAATAGGTACTAAAATACTCCTCCTTCATTCATCATACATTTTCTTTGAGTTTAGAATCTTATTAAATAATTTAGTTAACCATGCTACTCCCACATCTCCCAAGTACTTTCACGCTTTAATTGGTATTCCATCGGGTCTACAGGCTTTACCCACTTTTATTCTCTTAAGTGCTTCTTTTACTTCTGAAGATCTAATCTTTCTAGTGTAATTCTCATTCTTTCTATTGCTCTATAGTCTATATTCATGCTATTACCACTTCGACTATTATGGAGATCATCAAAATAATTTCTCTAACTTTCTTTAATGTCCTCATTTTTCACCAACACTTTTCTTTTTTTATCCTTAATGCACCTAACTTGATTGAGATTTTGACATTTCTTTTCTCTCCTCCTTACTAATTTGTAAACATCTTTCTTCCTTTCTTTAGTTTCAAGTTTCTCATATAACTTTTCAAAGGCCTGCACTCTTGCTTGATTAATCGCCTTTTTTACCTCCTCCTTTGCTATTTTGTATTGTTTATAAGCCTCATTATTATCACACTTAGGTAATTTCTTATACCATTCTCTCTTTCTCTTCATTTTCTTTTGTACTTTTTTATTTCACCACCATCTCTCTTTTGAGGGTGGTCCATGTCCTCTAGACTCTCCAAGTACTTTTCTAGCTACTTCTCTAATCTTTGATGCCATATGCATTCACATACTATTGGCCTCCACATCCAGCTTCCATGCTTCGGACTTGAGAAGCTCATTTTGAACTTCACTTGTTTTACTCCTTTGAACTTCCACCACTTTGTTCGAGCTACAATATTTCTTCTAGTCTTACTTGAATTATTTGTAAAGTTCACATCCAAGACCACTAACCGATATTGACTTGTTAAAGCCTTTTCCAGAATAACCTTGTAATTCTTGCATAGAGCTCTATTTGTCTTCCTGGTTAAGAGGAAGTCAATTTGGCTTCTATGGTGTCTAATTTTGAAAGTCACTAAATGCGATTCCCTTTTTATAAAGTAGGTATTTGCTAGTATTAGGTCGTACGCTATGGCAAAATTCAGGATGCTTTTCGTTTGCTCATTTTGGCTACAAAAATCAAAACCTTCATGAACATTCTCATAACCTTGGCTATCACTTCCTACATGTTCATTCAAATCTCCATCGATGAGAATATTCTCTTCATCGGTATGCTTTGCATTAGATCATCCATATCTTTCCAAAACCTTTGTTTACTCTCACTATCTAGTCCTATTTGTGGGGCATAAGTACTAACTACATTTATTGTTTCTCCTTTTAGTACTAGCTTTACTAGTATAATTATATCTTCTACTCTTTTCACAGCTATTACGGTATCTTTCAATGTCCTGTCTATGATTATGCTCACTCCGTTCTTGTTTCTCTCCTTTCTTGTAAACGACAGTTTGTATCATGAATTACCCATTTCTTTGCTTTTCTCTCCTACCCATTTAGTGTCCTAAATGCAAACAATATTCACCTTTCTCCTTTTCAAGGTATCCATAAGCTTCATTAATTTTCCTGTAAGTGATCCAATATTCCAAGTACCAACCTTGATTCTTCTTCTATCTTGTTCCTTTCTAATTGATCTCCTTCTATGATATCTTCTATTGTTCTGTATGCCTATCTTGTGTTTTGTTCCACTATCTGTTTTATGGACTAACTTCTTTACCAACACCCATCCATTATGTGAGAACCCTTGTTTATTTAATACCATACCTGGGCGTAGGTATGGCGCGTCGCTTTTGGTGAACGCCCTATACCCTTGCATATTTCTCAATACACCCGGGCTCTGATGTAGCGCGCCGTAAGTAGAGAACACCCCAACGTTTATATCGTAAGAACTCATATCATGAGGTGTGATGAAATTTTTACATTGGTTGTCACCTACTGCAACACTTCTCCTTTATCTGGGCTTGGGACCGGCTAAGTACAAACTACTTAGGCGGTGTTCATCCAAGTCTCACCAAACTTCAAAAACTAGTACCTAGTCTTTCTTAGTTGTCTTCTTTACAATGTAAGTCATGTCAACTTGGAAAACAAACTCGAGCTTCCTTTCCCAAGCGAGTCAATAATAGGGCCATATCTATGTTTGATGTTGTTCACTCAAACATATGGGATCCAAGTCGTGTCAGTTCATCTTTAGGATGTTATTATTTTGTTACTTTTATTGATGATTATTCCCGTTGCACGTGGGTATTTTTAATAAAACATCATTCTAAATTATTTTCTATTTTTCAAAAATTTTGTGCTAAAATTTATAATCAATTTGGTATCACAATTAAGGTATTATGCAATGATAATGCAAAAGAATACTTATCTTCTTCTTTCACCAATTTTGTGTCTTCTTAAGGAATAACTCATCAAACCTCTTGTGCATATACTCAACAATTGAAATTGCCCGTGCCCTACTTATACACCCTAATGTTTCACTTTGTTTTTGGGGAGATGTTCTTACAGCTTATTATCTAATTAACCGAATGCCTTCTTCTGTGTTGCAGCAACAAAGTCCTCACTCAGTTCTTTTTCCAGATCAAGATCCCTGACCTCTACCATTGCGTGTGTTTGGCTGTACTTGTTTTGTTCATACTCACACCCTTGGGAAAGACAAACTACAACCTAAATATGTTAAATGTGTCTTTCTATGATACTCTTATGTTCAAAAAGGTTACAAATGTTATGATCCAACAACAAACAAATATTTTATCTTAGCAGATGTAACCTTCTTTGAAATATCCCCATATTTTTCATCAAACACTACAACAAAAAGACTCATTTCTGATGTTTTACCTATTCCATTTCTTTCTTCATCACAAATCCATATTCATAGTCCTCCTCTCCAAGTCTACTTCCGTCGTCCTCATCCTCCTACTAACACCAATGATACTTCTCTTCATGATACAGGTACACTGGTTGCTCCTGATGACTCATCGCCTATTCCTCCATCACCTAATCCAATGATGCCTTTAACAGGTGTAGCATCTCCTCCCTTTGCCCTTTGCAAAGGTATTCATTCCTCTCGCAACCCTCATCCCATTTATAATTCTCTCAGTTATCATCGTTTATCGCCATCCTATTATACTTTTGTTTCTATCTTATCTTCTGTTTTCATACCTAAGACTGTTAGAGAAGCATTAAAACATCTAGGGTGGCAAGATCCCATGATTGAGGAAATGACTGCTCTCCATGATAATGGTACTTGGGAGTCAGTTTCATTGCCACAGGGTAAATCTACTGTTGGATGTTGCTGGGTTTTTACTGTGAAAGTGAGCCCTAATGGACAGGTTGATTGGTTGAAGGCTCGTCTAGTTTCCAAAGGCTATACTCAGATTTTTTGGGTTGATTATGGTGACACCTTTTCTCTAGTTGCTAAAATTACATCAGTTTGTCTTCTTATCTCTTTGGCAACAATGCATCATTGGCCATTTCATCAACTAGATATTAAAAATGCCTTTTTACATGGGGTGTCTGAGGAGGTATATATGGAGCAACCGCTAGGGTTTGCTCAGGGGGAGTCTGGTTTAGTATGTCGTCTATGACGTGCACTATATGGCTTGAAATAGTTTCCAATGGCTTGAAATAGTTTCCAATGGCATGGCTTGGATGGTTCAGTATTGTGGTCCAGCAGTTTGGAATGAGTAGGAGTGGAGTTGATCATTCGGTGTTCTTTCGCCATGGTAATCATGATAAATGCATTTATCTAGTTGTCTATGTTGATAACATAGTCATAACAGGAAATGACCATGATGGGATCATTAAGCTCAAATAGCATTTGTTCAGTCACTTTCAAACTAAAGATTTGGGCAAATTAAAATATTTTTTGGGAATTGAGGTAGCACAATCCACAACGGGTATTGCTATTTCTCAAAGGAAATATGTTTTGGACATACTTGAAGAGATGGGTATGATAGATTGCAAACTTGTAAACACTCCCTTGGATCCTAATGTCAAACTTATTCTTGGATAGGGAGAGCCATTAGAAGATCCTGGCAGATATTGAAGGCTAATGGGCAAGCTAAATTATCTTACAATAACACGATCAAATATCTCATTTGCTGTTTGTGTGGTAAGTCAGTTTCTCCAAGTTCCATATAGTGATCACTGGAATGCAGTAATTCACATTCTCAGGTATATCAAAGGATCTCCTGGACAAGGTCTATGTATGAAGATAAGGGTCATTCACAAGTTGTTGGGTACACTGATGCTGATTGGGCAGGTTCTCCTGCAGACAGGTGATCTACTTTAGGATATTGCATTATGATTGGAAGGAATTTAATATCTTGGAAAAGTAAAAAGCAAAATGTAGTTGCCAGGTTAAGTGCAGAAGCTAGAACTTATGAGCTCATCTAGTTAAAACAACTACTTCAAGTATTAAAGTGTGGGAAAGTTAAGCAAATGAAACTAATATGTGACAATTAAGTTGCCTTTCATACTGCCTCAAATCTAGTTTTTCATGAAAGAACAAAACATATAAAGGTGGATTGTCATTTTATTAGATAAAAGATCAAATCAGGGTGTATTGCTACCAGTTTTGTTAATTCAAATGACTAGTTAGCATGTGTTTTCACCAAGTCACTTAGAAGATCTCGAGTTGAATATATTTGCGACAAACTTGGAGCATGTGATATGTACACTCCAGCTTGAGGAGAAG
Source organism: Hevea brasiliensis (assembly GCF_030052815.1). NCBI lineage: Eukaryota > Viridiplantae > Streptophyta > Magnoliopsida > Malpighiales > Euphorbiaceae > Hevea > Hevea brasiliensis. Next base: position 56,068,284 of record NC_079506.1, on the reverse strand, counting down.
TGTTGAGATTGTTTCTTATCTACTTAGGTTATCTGCTGCATTTGAGCATTAATAGGATTACACTTCCCAAGTATAATAGTTATCTACTGCTGCTTTTAAGTAGTATAGTAGGAGTCAACTTCCTATTTGTAACATGTATATATATACTTGTGTGGTTATGAATGAATGATATGTACAGATTTTCTCCCAAATCTCTCTCTTTCTCTCTATTATTCTCATAGGAACAAGGGGTGAGAAATAAATTCTCAAGTGGAGACAAATTCTCAGAGAATAAGTTCTAAATTTAATTATTATTATTATTATTATTATTATTGTTATCATTATTATCATCATTATTAGGGTGACCCTTGTATATAAGTGTATAGATCTGGACTTCTATTTAGTTAAAAATTCTTAATTAGTTAAGGTAGCATGTATATACATATATATATATATATATATATATATATATATATATATATATATATATATTTATATTCTTGTATCAATCATTGTGAAAGACAAGAAAATTTCCCAAATAACATGGTATCAGAGCCATCAGGGACCAAGAGGCTGTGTGTAATTACCCAAGCTAGGGGCTGTTATCGGCGCTTAGGATCAAGTCAGATTAAGGTTGTCAGAACCCGTAGCAAGCCTAAAGCCTATGAACATACCTTTAACATCTGTACTGTTTCAAATATTACACTCCCAAAAGAGCTCACATAAACATTCATATTTCAAATATTACATAACTCCAATTTTCTATCATTATCAGTACAGTATTATCCATTCATATTTTACATGTCCATTTGCCCATACATCATACATAAAGAAGAGCGCTAAAACTATATCCGATGACCTCTCTTCAAAGATCTCTTGTAATTCTGCAAACCTACATCTAGGGATTAGGGGAAAGAGGTAAGCTTAAATAAGTTCAGTGAATAAACTAACCAAAATTAATTATATCATTTGTTTCTGTAACTTAAGGTATCTTTTTCATTGATTTTAATTGTGTGTATGCATAGGTATTTATATACAAAATTGTCCTACACTAATTAGGAATTCTACATATTAGGAATTCTACACTAATAAGGAAACCTATATTAATAGGAATCCTTATGAGGTAACCTCACTATACAGGACTCTATCAAGATGATAATCATAACACTTTCCCTTAAGTTGGAGCATAGATGTTAATCATGCCCAACTTGTTACAAATATAGTCAACTCGAGTTCCACTCAGAGCTTTTGTAAAAATATCTTCTAACTGCTCTCTAGTTTTGGCGTGTTCTGTTGAGATGATCTTTTGTTGAATTTTTCACGAACAAAGTGGTAATCGAATTCAATATGTTTAGTCCATTCATGAAACTCAGGATTAGATGTAATATGGAGTGCAGCTTGATTATCACGCCATAGTCGTGCAGGTAGAGAGATCTTGAGGCTAATCTCATTTAATAACTGAAGTATCTACATTATCTCATACACTGATTGAGCCATAGCTCTATACTCTGATTTAGCACTAGATTGAGAAACTACACTCTGCTTTTTTCTTTTCCATGATACTAAATTTTCTCTAACAAAGACACAATACCTGATAGTTGATCTTCTATTAGCGTTAGACCCTGCCCAGTTTGTGTCTGAAAAACACTCTGCATTCAAATGCCCATGATTACTATATAATAATCCTTGCCCTGGAGCTCTCTTCAAATAACACAAGATTTGTTCTAAAGCTTTCCAATAAGCAACAGTTGGGGAAGACATAAATTGACTCACCACACTGACTGAATATGCAATGTCAGGACGAGTTATTGTAAGGTAGTTTGATTTACCTGCCTCCTATACTTTTCTATAATTTCCCAGTTTCTGCCAAAAGATCAAGGATATATTTTCGCTGAGACAGGAAGATGCCTTTTTTACTTCTCATAACTTCAATACCCAAGAAATACTTTAGTAGACCCAAGTCTTTTGTCTGAAACTAGGTCTGAAGAAAGTTTGTAAGGGATGAAATACCTGCAAAGTCGCTTCCAATGATAATAATATCATCCACATATATTGTTAGCAAGATTAGGCTAGTTTTAGACTATCTATAGAATACTGAATGATCGCACTTACTCTTTTGCATACCAAACTCCTGTATTGCTTCACTGAATTTCCCAAACCAAGCCCGAGGACTTTGTTTCAGGCCATAAAGAGACTTCTGAAGTTTGCAGACTTTATCCAACTTCCCCTGAGCAACAAATCTAGGTAGTTGCTCCATGTACATCTCCTCCTGAAGGTCACCATGAAGAAAAACATTCTTGATATCTAACTGATACAAAGGCCAATCATATGTAGCTGCTAGAGAGATAAATAGCCAAACAGAAGCCAATTTAGCTACAGGAGAAAAAGTGTCAAGAGTAATCAACTCCATATGTCTGAGCATACCCTTTGACAATAAAGCGGGCTTTTAATCTAGCCACAGAACCATTAGGATTCACTTTCACTGTAAGCACCCATTTGCAGCTAATAGCTTTCTTTCTGTAGAAAGAGATGATTCTCGTTGATTTCAATTAATCTGTACATGGGTATATATATACAATTTATTCCTATAATTGTGTTCTACTAATTAGGAAGAAATCCTAAATAAGAAATCCTAAATAGGAATACAGAATACAAAATATAGAGAGAAATAATATAGTGATTGACTTTCCATAACATAGTGATTGACTTTCCATAACACTCCCCCTCAAGTTGGAGCATAGATGTTAATCATGCCCAACTTGTTACAAATGTAGTCAATCCTAGCTCCATTCAGAGCTTTTGTGAAAATATCTCCTAACTGCTCTCCAGTTTTGATGTGTCCTGTTGAGATGATCTGTTGTTGAATCTTTTTACGAATAAAGTGACAATCAATCTCAATATGTTTGGTCCGCTCATGAAACACCGGATTAGAAGCAATATGAAGAGCAGCTTGATTATCACACCACAATTTCGCAGGCAAGGAGGTCTTAAAACTTGTCTCATCTAGTAATTGAAGTATCCACATTACCTCACATACTGATTGTGCCATGGCTATGTATTCGGATTCAGCACTAGATCGAGAAACTACACTCTGCTTCTTGCTTCTCCAAGACACCAAATTTCCTCCAATAAAAATGCAATATCCAGTAGTTGACCTCCTATCAACCTTAGATCCAGCCCAGTCGGCATCTGAAAAATATTCAACATTCAAATGTCCATGATTACCATATAGCAAACCTCTTCCTGGAGCACCCTTCAGATAACACAAGATTTGTTCCAAGGCTTCCCAATGAGCAACAGTTGGGGAAGACATAAACTGACTTACCACACTAACGGCATAAGCAATGTCAGGACTAGTGACTGTAAGGTAGTTCAATTTTCCTACCAATCTCCTGTATCTCTCTGGATCTTCAAACAACTCACTATTCCCTGCTAACAATTGTAAAGTTGGAGTCATTGGTGCGCTACAAGGCTTAGCACCTAATTTTCTTGTCTCTGTCAATAGATCGAGGACATATTTTCTTTGAGACAAGAAAATACCCTTCTTACTTCTCATAACTTCGATACTCAAGAAATACTTTAACAATCCCAAGTCTTTGGTCTGAAACTGAGTTTGGAGGAAGGTTTTAAGAGATGAAATACCTGCAGAGTCACTCCCAGTGATGACAATGTCATCCACATAGACTACCAAGAGAATTAGACCAGCCTCAGATTGCCTATAAAATACTGAGTGATCACACTTACTCTTTTGCATACCAAATTCCTGTACTACTTCACTGAATCTCACAAACCATGCCCTGGGACTTTGTTTCAAGCCATAAAGAGACTTTCGAAGCCTACAAACTTTACCCAACTCCCCCTGAGCAACAAACCCAGGTGGTTGCTCCATATACACCTTCTCCTGAAGATCACCATGAAGGAAAGCATTCTTGATATCCAATTGATCAGGGGCCAATCATATGTCGCTGCTAAAGAGATAAACAAGCGAATAGAAGTAAGTTTAGCTACAGGAGAAAAAGTATCAGAGTAATCAACCCCATATGTCTGAGCATATCCTTTTGCTACAAGGCGTGCTTTTAACCTAGCCACAGAACCATCAGGATTTACCTTTACTGTATATACCCATTTGCAACCAATAGCTTTCTTACCAGTGGGCAAAGGCAATAGTTCCCATGTACCATTAGTATCTAAAGCCTCAATTTCCTCTTTCATAGCATCACACCAGCCAGGATGAGACAGTGCCTCATTAACAGTATTAGGGATAGGAACAGAGTCTAAAGAAGTAACAAAACACCGAGAACAAGAAGACAATTGATTATAAGAAACAAAAGAAGAGATAGGGTAAGTATATGAACGTTTACCTTTACGAAGAGCAATGGGTAAGTCTAGATCAGAATCATGATCAGTATGAGGTACAGGATCTCCCAACGAAGTAGCTGGTGGAGGATCTGAGTCAGGAATCTCCAATCTCCTGGAATAAACATGAACAATGGGAGGTCGAGTAGGTCTAGAGATAGAAGGAACAGGTTGTGGGAGAGGACTAGACATTGGTTGGACAGTATATATTAAGAGATCATCCTCCTCCCCCTGACTCTCATACACAGATGGTGGAGGAAAAAATGGAATGGATTCAAAAAATGTGACATCTGCAGAAATAAGATAACGATTAAGAGTAGGAGAGAAACAACGGTACCCTTTTTGGAGCCGGGAGTACCCAAGGAAGACACATTTGAGAGATTTTGGATCCAATTTAGTAACCTGTGGACGAACATCACGCACAAAATAGGTACAACCAAAAATACGGGGTTCAATAAGGAACAAAGATTTTGTAGGAAACAAAGTAGTATAAGGAATATCCCCATTAAGGACAGAAGACGGCATATGATTGATCAAAAAACATGTCAGAGAACGCATCCGCCCAAAAGTGTTTAGGTACTTTCATCTGAAAAAGAAGAGCACGAGTTACCTCAAGAAGATGACGATTTTTTCTTTCGGCCACGCCATTTTGGGATGGGGTATCCACACAGGAAGACTGATGAAGAATGCCATTTTGTGTCATATAAGGCTGAAATTGTGCTGAAAAGTATTATTTAGCATTCTCACTTCTTAATATGCGCACAGAAATATTAAATTGATTTTTGATTTCATTACAAAAGGAATAAAAGATAGAAAACAACTCAGAACGATTCTTCATTAAATATAACCAGGTAACACGAGAGTAATAAACAAAAGTAACAAAATAACGAAATCCAGTTTTAGATGTAACAGAACAAGGACCCCAAACATCAGAATGAACTAACTCAAAAGGAGATGATGCCCGTTTATTGACTCTAGACACAGAAGGCAAACGATGATGTTTTGTAAACTGACACGACTCACATTCTAGTACTGATAAAGACTGAAATTGAGGACACAGCTTCTTCATGGTAGACAAAGAAGGATGACCCAATCTACAATGAGCTTCAAGAGGTGTTAAGGTACTGGAGCAAACAAGTGACCGCGGTACATGATTTTTCAGAATGTAGAGACCACCTGACTCGCGTCCTCTACCAATAATCTGCTTCGTCGTAAGATCCTGAAACAAACACTGGTCAGGAAAAAAGGAAACAGAACAATTTAAGGTACGAGTAAGTTTACTAACAGAAAGTAGATTAAAAGAGAATTTTGGTAGACACAAAACAGAAGACAAAGAAATTGACGAAGTCGGGTTCGCAGTTCCAGAACCCATGACACAAGAAGTAGAACCATCAGCTAAAGTAACAGTAGAGGAAGTGAGATTAGACTGAAAAGCAGATAGAAGACTAGAATTACCTGTCATGTGATCTGTTGCACCAGAATCAATAACCCATTTGGATGAAGAAGACACAAGGCATGTAGTGGATTTACCTGACTCAGCGATCGCAGTGACAGGGGAACTGGTAGGCTTTAGAGATGCCTGATACTGGAAAAATTGTGCAAAATCCTCTGCAGATACCAAAATAGTTTTCTCAGAGGAAGATACTGTAGAATTCTCTGCTGCCATATTTGCCATCTGTGATCGCTGATTTTTTCTCTGAAGTTGCGGACAATTATATTTTGTATGGCCAGGCTCATGGCAATAATAACAAATGACTCCTCTTGAGTCCTGATTAGAACTAGCCTCTCCATTACGCTGATTACTACATTGCACTGTAATTCCTCCTCTACTTCCTCTTCTATTATCCTGTTGTCCATTTGGATTACGGCTAATAAGAGCACTACTGGCAGGCTGTGAAGATTGAGTACTCTCTGTACGAAGGACCCGTGTGACCGTTTCATGCAAAGAGGAAATCTTAATCGAGAGAATCGAGATTTAGCGCCTCATACTCAAGAAAGGCCTGCAAGAAAACTCATAATGACCGATTGCTCCGTTGGGCCTGCTGAACTTTCACATCAGGACTAAAAGACAACAATATATTAAGTTCCTCATATACCCGTTTAAAATCCATAAAATAAGCCGTGAGAGACTTATCATCTTTCTCAGCACGGTAGAATGCCTTACAAACATCATAAATACGGGAGATATTCCCTTTATCAGAATACAGAAAATCTAAGTAATTCATCAATTCCTTAACAAATTCACAGTGATTAATTAAACTAATTACCTCACTATGAATCGAGTTCCGAAGCTGCAAAAACAACCGAGCATCCTCCCTTAGCCAAGTTTGTCGTGTATCATCAGTGGGTAGATCTTTAGTAAGGTGATCATTCTTATCAATGCTACGCAAATAAACCCTAACAGTCTTACTCCACTCCAGGTAATTCGAAGTATTAAGTTTGTGTTCCGTGATCTTAGTCATCACCGGAATCACATCAGAAATAACATTCTTATTGTCTGCCATATGTTGAGACAAAGAAAACTAACCAAAACGCTAATCCAAAGTGCTTATAGCAGCAAAATAACCCAAGATCAGAAATCAAGCAAATACCGAAATAGGATCTGAGAGCCAAACCTCAGAAGTCCTTTAATGGATATACTGGATCAGGCAACAGCACACAATGGTGGAATGAGGGGGTTGAGACGACGCGCCGTTGTTGATCGGGTTGAAACGCTTCGGGCGGTCAAGGTCTCTCCTGAGCTGGGTAGTGAGAACAAATAGTCACCCTAGATTGATGACCTGCTCTGATACCATGTAGAAAGAGATGATTCTCATTGATTTCAATTAATCTGTACATGGGTATATATATACAATTTATTCCTATAATTGTGTTCTACTAATTAGGAAGAAATCCTAAATAAGAAATCCTAAATAGGAATACAGAATACAAAATATACAGAGAAATAATATAGTGATTGACTTTCCATAACATAGTGATTGACTTTCCATAACACTTTCCAATAGGCAAAGGCATTAATTTTCATTTACCGTTAGTATCTAAAGCCTCCATTTCCTCTTTCATAGCAGCACACCAGCCAGGGTGAGCTAATGTCTTAACAACAATTTTAGGAATAGAGATAAGAGTCTAACTAGCTAATAAAGCACTGAGGAGAAGAAGATAAATGATCATAAAAAACCAAAGAGGAAATAGGGTAGGTGTATGTACGTTTACCTTTGCGAAGAGCAATAGGAAGATCTAAGTCAAATTTAGATCAGTGGTGGGAACAGGATCAATGGTGGGAACAAGATCTTCAAACAAAAAAGCTAATGGAGGGTTTGAGTCAGTATTCTCCTTTCTCCTAGAATAAACATGAATAATAAGTGGTTTAACTATTGTTGGTGCAGAAGGCACATGAGACTGAGGAGACTGAGGAGAGATGGAAGTTGGTTGAATAGTGTATATTAAGAGATTATCCTCCTCCCCCTGATCTTCATACACAAGTTTGTGGGAAAAATGGAGTAGACTTAAAAAATGTAACATCTGCAGACACAACATAACGATTAAGAGTTGGAGAAAAACACCTATATCCCTTTTGGAGTTGAGAGTACCCAAGAAAGATACACTTAAGAGATTTTAGATCCAATTTGGTTACCTGTGTTTGAACATCACGCATAAAACAAGTACAGCAAAAAATACGATATTCAATAGGAAACAAAGAGTTAGAGGGAAATAAAATAGTATAGGGAATGTCTCCATCAAGAACAGAAGAGAGCATACGATTGATCAAAAAATATGCCGTAGAAATTGCATTAGCCCAAATTGTTTAGGGACCTTCATTTGGAAAAGAAGAGCTCGAGCTGTCTCAAGGAGATGCCAATTTTTCCTTTCAGCATCACTATTTTGAGGTGGTGTATTCACACAAGAGGATTGATGGAGAATGCCATTTTGTGTCATATAAGATTGAAAGCTTTCTGAAAAGTATTCTTTAGCATTTTCACTCCTCAACATACGTATAGAGACATTAAATTGGATTTTATTTTTAGTACAGAAAGCACAAAAAATAAAAAATAATTCAGAATGATTCTAATATAACCAAGTAACATGAGAGTAATCATCAACAAAAGTGACAATATCTAAAACCAATTTTAGAAGTAATAGAACAATGACCCTAGACATCAGAATGAACTAACTCAAAAGGGGACGAAGCCCGTTTATTGACTCTAGGTGTAGAAGGTAAACGATTGTGTTTAGCAAATTGACATGACTCACACTCTAAGACTGACAAAGACTGAAATTGAGGACACAACTTCTTCAAGGTAGCCAGGGAGGGATGACTTAAACGACAATGAATTTCGAGAGGAGTTAAGGCATTAGAGCAAGTAAGAGACCGTGGTACATGTTTATCTAGGATGTAGAGACCACCAGACTCATATCCTCTTTCAATAATCTGCTTCGTTGTAAGATCCTGAAATAAACAATAATTAGGAAAAAAGGAAACTAAACAATGTAAGGCACGAGTAAGTTTACTAACCGAAAGCAAATTAAAAGAAAATTTAAGTAGACATAAAATAGATGACAAAGAAATAGATGATGTTGGATTTGCAATTCTAGAACTCATGACACATGAAGTAGAACCATCAGCTAAAGTAATAGTAGAGGAGGTGGGATGAGACCGAAAAGAAGATAAAAGACTAGAATTACTTATACACTAATCAGGAAACCTCACTATACAGGACTATCAAGATGATATTTATAACAGTTTTATACATATGCAATACATCATCCAAATGAGTTTTCACATTATAAATATTTCATGTGGGATGGACTTATCACCAGTAACTTCCCAAATCCAATGTGCCCGGCTTATATAGAGGCTCTTCAAAGCTTTCGCTCAGAACATGACATTTGTCATGCACTCGGGGCAACTTAGAGATCTCCTCTGATGGGACATTGTAAAGATCTCCCCATGGGATTTACTTATGGATTCATAATAGACATAACATAACATAGTCATAAACATGGATGGAGTCAGTGGGTCATCCATAATCCATCTTGCACTAACAGCAAATATGCAATTATGCAACATATTCGTGTTCTAGATATATACACCCTGAACAAATATGACATGATGTATAAAGATGATCATAAATTAAATTTAAAAAGTTCATATTTATTAAGGTTAGAATTACTCACCTCTTGTATCCTATCAATCACCTAACTTGAACAATATATCCTCAGATTCTTACCTTCTCTAGTCTTTTAAGCCTAATCCTATAAAATCGGATTCTAGAGAGTTATACAAGGTTCTAAAATTCTATACACACATTAAACATCTTATTCTAGGCCCTTAGGAACAATGAAATTAGCTTTGGAACCTTGGAATCGAAGGAGAAATAAAGTGGGTAGAATTAAGTTCGACTACTGGAGTCTTGGGCTTTAGTTGCCGAATCTGGAAAATTTTCAAATTTTCTGAGAAACTGCATATTTGGGTTGTCGAGAACCTGGGAATTTCAAGAATTCCTAAGTCGAAAACCTGCAGAATCCTTCTTCCATCAACACTCAAACTCACTCCAAAGTTTTAAAACTCAATTTAAATATATATACACATCTTTAGGGCCTGAAACAACTTGAAATCATGTTTAATACCGACATACATTAATAAAAAACTCAAATCTTAATTTTTTCCCAAACCCAACATGGCATATTCATGGATTTCTTCAAATCCATCAAGGGGAACTAGCAATTTAAGGCCCATAACACTTAAGCATGACTAAACTAAGAATAAGAACATACAATATCAACATAAGTCACAAACCCTAATCCTAACATGCATAAAATTGCTAAAACTTATCTTAAAAATAACTTTACATGAAAATTGAAGTTATAGAAACTTAATCCCTCATCAACTTTCTTAGATCTACCTAATAGATTAAGAAGAAAAGAATGCTACCTCTTTCCTTGGAGCTCGAAGGTGAGAGAATCAAAACCCTAAAGCTTGAATCTACTGTCCCAAACTTCTAAATGGAAGAATCCACCTCTAGATCTTGAAAACCCAAGAAAATCTCTTCAAAGAGCTCTTTGTATGTTTTAGCAGTTGAGAGAGAGGAGAGAAAACCTAAATGTTTTGGTAGAAACACGGGCGTTGGTCCCTTTTATATCCTTGATAGTGGAGGGGCTTTCGGCTCCCGACTCCTGAAGTCCGTTCCATCCAAATGAGCATTTGAATCATAAAAAGGACTTGGGCTGCCGAAAGTCCATCTTTCGGCTGCCGAAGTTCCTTCTGCCCAAACCAACTACTTAAAAAACCTTTAAAATTTTTTTTTTGTATTTTTTTTTAGTACATTTTGAATGTGTCTAAGATAAGAGTTGCGATGATGAGAATGTTAAGGTGGATGAGTGCTCATACTAGACTAGATAAAGTCTGTAATAAGAGTATTAGAGAAAAGGTAGGAGTAGTGCCAATTGAGGATAAGTTGAGAGAAGAGAGATTGAGGTGGTTTGGTTTTGTGAAACATAGATATACGAAGGCTCCAGTTAGACAAGTAGAGCACATTGGGTTAGAGGATAAAAAGAAAAGAAGGGGTAGACCTAAACTGACTTGGAGGAGAGTAGTACAACATGACCTAGAAGCATTACACATTTCCGAAGATTTAACCCAAAATCGTTTACAGTGGAGAAAGAGAATCCATATAGCCAACCCCAATAAATTTTTGGGATAAAGGCTAAGTTGAGTTGAGTTGAGTTTGAACATTTCAAACACGCACATATATAAACATATACCCATTCATTTACGATAGAAATTCTGACGTTAGGAAATAGTGGGTGTTACACTGTGTTTTTCCTATTTGGTTTTCAGACCTCTCAAAACAAAGAAGTCATAGCAAGCTTGAAACAGTCCAATCATATATTCTGTACCATTATCACTTCTTAAAATTTTTACTTAATTATCAAATCGGGTACAAACCATTTTATGGAACTGTCGAAAACAAGAAAACACCTTGCTTTTTGTTTTCATCAAGTAAACGCAAGTTAACCTAGTACAACAATCACTAAAAGTAATAAACCACGTATATCCAGATAATGACACAGATTGGGTAGGCCCCTATACATCAGAGTGAATTGTCGTTGTAGAAAGAGATGATTCTCCTTAATTTCAATTAATCTGTACATGGATATATATATACAATTGATTCCTATAATTGTGTTCTACTAATTAAGAAGAAATCCTTAATAAGAAATCCTAAATAGAAATACAGAATATACAGAGAAATAATATAGTGATTGACTTTCCATAACACTCCCCCTCAAGTTGGAGCATAGATGTTAATCATGCCCAACTTGTTACAAATGTAGTCAATCCTAATTCCATTCAGAGTTTTTCTGAAAATATCTCCTAACTACTCTCCAGTTTTGATGTGTCATGTTGAGATGATCTGTTATTGAATCTTTTACGAACAAAGTGACAATCAATCTCAATATGTTTGGTCTGCTCATGAAACACCGGATTAGAAGCAATATGGAGAGCAGCTTGATTATCACACCACAATTTCGCAGGCAGGGAGATCTTAAAACCTGTCTCATCTAGTAATTAAAGTATCCACATTACCTCACATACTAATTGTGCCATAGCTCTGTATTCCGATTCAATACTAGATTGAGAAACTACACTCTGCTTCTTGCTTCTCCAAGACACCAAATTTTCTCCAACAAAAATGCAATATTCAATAGTTGACCTCCTGTCAACCTTAGATCCAGCTCAGTCGGCATCTGAAAAATATTCAACATTCAAATGCTTATGATTACCATATAACAAACCTCTTCCTGGAGCGCCCTTCAGATAACACAAGATTTGTCCCAAGGCTTCCTAATGAGCAATAGTTGGGGAAGACATAAACTGACTTACTACACTAACGGCATAAGCAATGTTAGGACGAGTGACTGTAAGGTAGTTCAATTTTCCTACCAATCTCCTGTATCTCTCTGGATCTTCAAACAACTCATTAACCCCTACTAACAGTTGTAAATTTAGAGTCATTCGTGCACTGCAAGGCTTAGCACCTAATTTTTCTGTCTCTGTCAATAGATCGATGACATATTTTCTTTGAGACAAGAAAATACCCTTCTTACTTCTCATAACTTCAATACCCAAGAAATACTTTAACAATCCCAAGTTTTTGGTCTGAAATTGGGTTTGGAGGAAGGTTTTAAGAGATGAAATAACTGCAGTCACTCTCAGTGATGACAATGTCATCCACATAGACTACCAGGAGAATTAGACCAGCCTCAGATTGCCTATAAAATACTGAGTGATCACACTTATTCTTTTGCATACCAAATTCTTGTACTGCTTCATTGAATCTCCCAAACAAGGCCTTAGGACTTTGTTTCAAGCCATAAAGAGACTTTCAAAGCCTACAAACTTTACCCAACTCCCCCCAAGCAACAAATCCAGGTGATTGCTCCATATACACCTTCTCCTGAAGATCACCATGAAGGAAAGCATTCTTGATATCCAATTGGTGCAGGGGCCAATCATATGTAGCTGCTAAAGAGATAAACAAGAGAACATAAGTAAGTTTAGCTATAGGAGAAAAAGTGTCAGAGTAATCAACCCCATATGTCTGAGCATATCCTTTTGCCACAAGCCGTGCTTTTAACCTAGCCACAGAACCATCAGGATTTACCTTTACTGTAAATACTCATTTGCAACCAATAGCTTTCTTACCAGTGGGCAAAGGCAACAGTTCCCATGTACCATTAGCATTTAAAGCCTCAATTTCCTCTTTCATAGCAGCACACCAGCCATGATGAGACAGTTTCTCACCAACAGTATTAGGGATAGGAACAGAGTCTAAAGAAGTAACAAAACACCGAGAACAAGAAGACAATTGATTATAAGAAACAAAAGAAGAGATAGGGTAAGTGCATGAATGCTTACCTTTATGAAGAGCAATGGGTAAGTCTAGGTCAGAATCATGATCAGTATGAGGTACAGGATCTCCCAACGAAGTAGCTGGTGGAGGATCTGAGTCAGGAATCTTCAATCTATTGGAATAAACATGAACAACGGGAGGTCGAGTAGGTCTAGAGACAGAAGGAACAGGCTGTGAGAGAGGACTATACATTGGTTGGACAGTATATATTAAGAGATCATCCTCCCCGACTCTTATACATAGATGATTGAGAAAAGAATGGAGTGGACTAAAAAAATGTGACATCTGTAGAAACAAGATAACGATTAAGAGTAGGAGAGAAACAGCAGTACCCTTTTTGGAGTCGGCAGTACCCAAGGAAGACACATTTGAGAGACTTCGGATTCAATTTAGTAACTTGTAGACGAAAATCACTCACAAAACAGGTACAACAAAAAATACGGGGTTCAACAGGGAACAAAGATTTTATAGGAAACAAAGCAGTATAAGGAATATCCTCATTAAGGACAGAAGACGGCATATGATTGATAAAAAAACATATAGAAACTACATCTGCACAAAAGTGTTTAGGAACTTTCATATGAAAAAGAAGAGCACGAGTTACCTCAAGAAGATGTCGATTTTTTCTTTCGGCCACGCCATTTTGGGATGGGGTATCAACACAGGAAGACTGATGAAGAATGCCATTTTGTGTCATATAAGACTGAAATTGTGCTGAAAAATATTCAACATTGTCACTTTTTAATATGCGCACAGAAATATTAAATTGAGTTTTGATTTTATTACAAAAGGCACAAAAATAGAAAATAACTCAGAACGATTCTTCATTAAATATAACTATGTAACACGAGAGTAATCATAACAAAAGTAACAAAATAACGAAATCCAGTTTTAGAAGTAATAGAACAAGGATCCCAAACATTAGAATGAATTAACTCAAAAGGGGATGAAGCCCGTTTATTGACTCTAGACACAGAAGGCAAACGATGATGTTTTGCAAACTGACACGACTCACATTCTAGTACTGATAAAGATTGAAACTAAGTATACAGCTTCTTCATGGTAGACAAAGAAGGATGACCCAATCTACAATGAGTTTCAAGAGGTGTTAAGGTACTAGAGCAAACAAGCGACCGCGATACATGATTTTCCAGAATGTAGAGACCATCTGACTCACGTCCTCTACCAATAATCTGCTTCGTCGTAAGATCCTGAAACAAACACTGGTCAGGAAAAAGGAAACAAAATAATTTAAGGTACGAGTAAGTTTACTAACAGAAAGTAGATTAAAAGAGAATTTTGGTAGACACAAAATAGATGACAAAGAAATTGACGAAGTCGGGTTCGCAGTTCCAGAACTCATGACACAAGAAGTAGAACCATCAGCTAAAGTAACAATAGAGGAAGTGAGATTAGACTGAAAAGCAGATAGAAGACTAGAATTACCTGTCATGTGATATGTCGCACCAGAATCAATATGCCATTTGAATGAGGAAGACACAAGGCATATAGTGGATTTACCTGACTCGGCGATCGCAGTGACATGGGAACTAGTAGGCTTTAGAGATGCTTGATACTGGAAAAACTGTGCAAAATCCTCTGCAGATACCAAAACAGTTTTCTCAAAGGAAGATACTGTAGAATCCTCTGCTGCCGTATTTGCCATCTGTGATCGCTGATTTTTCCTCTGAAGTTGCGGACAATTATATTTTGTATGGCCAGGCTCGTGGCAATAATAACAAATGACTCCTCTTGTGTCCTAATTAGAACTAGCCTTACCATTACGCTGATTACCCCTGTTGCTTGTAATTCCTCCTCTACTTCCTCTTCTATTACCCTGTTGTCCATTTGGATTACGGCTAATAAGAGCACTACTGGCGGGCTGTGAAGATTGAGTACTTTCTGTAAGAAGGACCCGTGTGAACGTTTCATGCAAAGAGAAAATCTCAGAATTGGAGAGAATCTGAGATTTAGCAGTCTCATACCTGAAGGAAGGCCTGTAAGAAAACTCATAGCAGCCAGTTGCTCCCGTTGGGCCTGTTGAACTTTCATATCAGGACTAAAAGGCAACAATACATTAAGTTCCTCATATACCCGTTTAAAATTCATAAAATAAGCCGTGAGAGACTTATTATCTTTCTCAGCACGGTAGAATGCCTTACAAACATCTTAAATACGGAATATATTCCTTTTACCATAATACAGAAAATCTAAGTAATCCATCAATTCCTTAACAAATTCACAGTGATTAATTAAACTAATTACCTCACTGTGAATCGAGTTCCAAAACTGCAAAAACAACCGAGCATCCTCCCTTAGCCAAGTTTGCCGTATATCATCAGTAGGTGGGTCTTTAATAAGGTAATCATCCATATCAATGCTACGCAAATAGACCCTAACAGTCTTATTCCACTCCAGGTAATTTGAACCATTAAGTTTGTGTTCCGTGATCTTAGTCATCACTAGAATCACATCAGAAATAACATTCTTATTGTCTGCCATTTGTTGAGACAAAGAAAACTAACCGAAACGCTAATCCAAAGTGCTTTTAGCCGCAAAATAAGCCAAAATCACAAATCAAGCAAATACCGAAATAGGATCTGAGAGCCAAACCTCAGAAGTCCTTTAAAGGTGTACTAGATCAGGCAACAGCACACAGTGGTAGAATGAGGGGGTTGAGGCGACGGCAGTGATGCTGATCGGAGTCGAAACGGCCAGTGGACGTGCCTCCACGCGCCGGCGAGTGAAGAAACGGTGAGAACCTGAGTTGGGCTTGTGAGCCTCACGCACTTGGATTCTGGCCACCGGATCAGAGGGGACGGCAGGTTGGCGGCCAAGGTCTCTCCTGAGCCGGGTGGTGAGAACAAATAGTCACCCTAGATAGATGACCTAGGATAATAATGGGTTTCAGTCCAGAAACAGACGAGAAAGAAATTCCAGATTTAGATTTCTTAATGAACCTGCTCTGATACCATGTAGAAAGAGATGATTCTCCTTAATTTTAATTAATCTGTGCATGGGTATATATATACAATTGATTCCTATAATTGTATTGTACTAATTAGGAAGAAATCCTAAATAAGAAATCCTAAATAAGAATACAGAATATACAGAGAAATAATATAGTATTGACTTTCCATAACAGTTGTGAAAGGAATCAAGGTTTTATTATTTATTGAATGATAAGACTGTTTTGTATGTTTAGCTAGCTCACAAGCATCACCAACTAAAAATTTTGTTTTGCATTTGCTAAACAAAAATGGGACATAACCTCTCTAAAGTTTAAAAAGAAGGATATTCTAATTTTTTATGCCATTGGAGAATCTCTTGGTCAGCACTCATAGATTGTCCTAACAAAGCTTGGTTTGCACAAAGATTCAAAAAACCGCCATAGTCATCCAGCACATATAGGTCATCTTACACTCTACAACTGTCAATCATTTCCCCTATTCTCAGTTCTTGAAATATGCAACGAGTAGGAAAAAAAAAGAGACTTTACAATCAAGAGCTTTTGTAATAGAGCTAACAGATAAGATGTTAATAGGAAAGCTAGGCACATGTAAAACTAAAATGAGGTTCAAAGTTGGGGTGCATCTAACAGAATCTGTTCCTGAGATACTGGTTAGGGATCCGTGTGCTATATAGACTTTTTCTTTTCCTGGTGATGGTGAATATGTTGTGAATTGGTTTTAAGAGCCTGCCATGTGTTTGTTTGTTTTAGAATCTATAACCCACAGCTTTTTCAAGATTGACAAGTAGTGCTTTACTGGATTTGACAAAGTTAGAAGAGGCAACTGTAGTGGATTGAGATTCCAAAATCCAGCTATGACAGTAAACGTTTTAGTGATTGGACTTCCTCATTGGAAAGATTTCAAGTTGTAGCAGTATCTTCAGGGAAATCTACTGTTTAAGACACATTAGCTTATGGTCTTGTTGTATTCCCTCTTTTCCCTCCATGCCCCTTGGTAGGCGGCCCTGAACTTTCCAACAGTATTCCTTCGTGTGGCAAGATTTTCCTACAATAGTCACAGTGCAAATGATCCTTGTCTGATGGACCAAAGTTAAGTGACTATTCTTTGGAGGCAGTAGCAACAAGTCCTGACTTATCAATGGGTGTAGCATGAACCATAACACTTCTTCTGCTTTTCTCCTGCGGAACATAAGAGTAAGTTTGCCTTAAGGAGGGTAAATGATCCTTACCAAGTACTTAGACCTGAATTTGGTCAAATTCTATGTTTACCCCAGTAAGAAAATCATAAATACGCTCCTTTTCAACTAATTTCTGGAACTTAATAGCATCACTAGTACATGTTGCTTGAAAATCCTGATAATAGTCCAGTTCCTGTCGTAGTTTGCTTAACTCCACGAAGTACTGTGCAATGGTCATCTCACCTTAGTTTGTATTGTGAATTTTATTCCGTAGCTCATAGATTTGCGCATCATTGTCCATCTGAGAATAGGTTTGAGAAACTGCAAATAGAGGATGCACTATTCAATAGTAAATGCCCATGAGCAATCTGGGGTTGCATAGAGTTAATGAGCCAGGACATCACAAGTGAATTTTTGGATTCCCATTGATTGTAGGTGGAACTGGTAGTTTTTGGTTTATGGTTATCGCCGGTAATATACCCCTGCAGTCCTCTAGCTTGGATGAATAATAAACAAAACCTAGAACATGCTCGATAATTAGTCCCATTAAGCTCTACGGGACTTATTTGTAAGGAGGGTTTTCGTTAATAAAACCTATCTTCCCTTATGTTATAGTTTTTTTTCCCGTCAAACATGGTTAAAAATAGAAGACTAAACAAACCAACAGTAGACTTGAGAAACCAAAAGAAAATTGTCAGGAAGGAAAGGCAAACCAAGGTAGGAATAGGTGCTGGTCAGAGGTGAGAGACCCGAGGTAGGTCATTAGAAAAGGATTGGCTGGGAAAAATGCTGGAAAAACTGTCTACCCATTAGCGTGTGAGAAAATTTTGTAGGGCTGTGACAGTGTGTGAGGCCACGCGTTTCGCCAGACGAGACTGAGTTTCTAGCGTCAACCAGATTGGTGACTGGGCTTCCTCCCAGGGCAGGTTGTGTTGACCACCTCTCTTCTATACTTCGCCTAGAAGCTTGACCCTTAAAAAACCTTAAAAATCAGATTTGTAACCATGCCTTGAAAAATACTGGTAAGGCTCTGATACCATTTTGGAACGTACTGATCTTGAGAAAATTTGATGTATATTTTAGCATGCTTAAATTCTTTACACATATTCCTATATAGACACACAGATTATAATTAATAAGGAAGTTATTACAATAGGAAATAAATACAAATGAGGAAGAGAAAAAAAGTAAAGGATGAAAGAATAATAATCCCTATTATACAAGGATTCCAATGCATTCCAACACTTTGTTTTGAAGCTCATAGATCTATGCATCATTGCTTATCTGAGAATAAGTTTGGGAAACTGCATTCCAAATAGCTATTACATTGTTCAACAGTAAATGCCAAGACATCACAAGGGAATTCTCTGATTCCCATTAACTATAATTGTTACTCTTAGCTTCCTATTTTGATTTATCCTCAATGACATATCCTTGCAGTCCTCTAGCCTGAATGAATAACAAACAAGTTCTTGACCATACAAGATAACTAGTATTGTCAAGCTTTACGGGACTAATTTGTAAAGAAGGATTGTCAGTCATAGTACCTATCTTGGTTTCTGAAAGTTTCTTTTTTTTCCTCAGCCATTAAAAAAAGAACAGTGGAATAACAATACCAGACAAGAAACACAGTTGTACAGGTTCAAACAAATAGGTCCAAGTATCAAGGTGCAAATGAGGCGAGAGGAACAGGTTGGGCAGAGGCGTGATGGTCAGGGGAGAACATCGGAAGAAGATTCAGCTAGAAAATGTTGTTGGAAGAGGGTTCACGCGCCAGCGCATGGAAAACTAGTAAGATCTTATGTTGGCGTGTGAGTCCACATGCTTCATCGGAAGGTGACGATTCTCTGGTGACAAACCGATAAGAGGCTGGTTTCCTCCAAGGGTAGATGGTGACAGTTCAACCCCTTCTACAGGTCACTAGAAGCTTACCCACTTAGAAAACTTAGATCTTAAAAAAAAAAGAAAATTACTCCACTAGAAGGTGCCTGTGCTCTGATACCATGATTAACTAGGTATTTGGAAGAGAAAAATTCTATATTTTCGATATATAAAAACTTTGTACACTTTATTCTATTTATATACAATGATTCTAGATATAAAAAGAAGCCTTGATAGACTAGAAGACTATCGTAACAGAAAGAAAGTAATTACAATTATATACAAATTCTACAACGAATGAAACACTCATACAGTCATACAGGTGAATGAAACATGGGATTCCAACAGTTTTCAACACTTGAAGTCTTGTGTCACATTGATCTCCATTAATTATTTGACTTCCTTTCTTCTTGTAAATTCCACTAATGCCATTTAATTAAGTATTCTTGACATATCAAGGTGAAAAGTACAATAGAAATAAGCTCAAATACACAAATAAATGAATTTATAACCAATAGTAATTATAACAATTTTATAATACAACCCTTGTATATAATAAAATTAATTATTACATTCCCAAAAAGAATAAAAGGAGCAATCAATTACATTGGTTTCCTAAGTCTATGATCATCCATTATGTATAGGCATACATTCAACAATTGAATGGTAAAACATTTTAAATATCATATATTTAAAATAATATTTGGAATCTCATTCCAATAATAAATTAACTTGGTTGAAATTGTAGTTAAAACATTTCAACATGAGATTTGAAAATGTAAATGACCCAAGAACTACCTTATGTAACTCTTACACATCATAGTACGACATATGTATAACTCCATACTGAATTGGAAGTGCCCAGTGCAACATTTGTACCTTCTCATGCAACCTTTGCATAAGGTTCAACGTGCCCCATGCTTGTTAGCATGCTCCATGCCATAGGCAATTTCACCTAAGGCATAGTTTAGCATGCCTCAGGCTAATGGTCATGCGTATTTCGGTAATTTCACAATTTAACACTAGGTGCCAGCATGTCTCATGCCAGGGGTCATGCAAATCTTAGCAAGTTTGAAATTTTAGCACTGGGTACTAGCATGCCCCGTGCTAGATATAAAGATTTTCAACACTAGTGTAGCATGTCCCATGATATACCCTATGCAAACTTTTACTGGCTTGGGGAATGACAAAAAAATTGTTCTTTTCTCATATGAAACACTTGAATTCAACCATGCCAAAAGTCATTTCATAATGAATCTCAAAAATTTTGTTTTTCAACACTTGCACCAACAAAATTTCTTCAATTTCAACCAACATTTAGCATATAAAAAGCTCATAAATGCAAATTGGATGGCTCTAATACCAATTGAAAGCGCGATTTGAGCAACGTAAGTTTAAAATTGTATTTTTGCCTAGGTTATATGCATTTCATGCCAAACTAATTTTTACTAATTTGTTCAAAGCAACAAGGTTCAACATTTGTAACCACAACTAATATCTTGGCTATTTTGCAATTTAGAAAACTTAAAGGAACATGCACTTAAATTAAGTTTTAGGATTTTACTCGATGGGGCACTGAATCACTATTCAATCACCTAATCTGAGTAGCTAGGCCTCCAAATGTATCCCTCTAGTCTGTTCACGCAAACTCAACAATCAAGACGATCCAACCCTTGAACCGCAATCCCCTTAAAGTTCTCTCTCTTTCGTCAATCGATTTGCACAAAAGGGTTTTACTAGGGCAATTGAAGAAACAATTCTTTCAATTTCTAATTCAAGAGTTACATCTTCTAATGTCTCTTGAATTGAGTTAACAAGAAGAGCTTGAAGGTGTTAATAATGGAGTCTAGTTGAGAGAAGGGAAGAAGATGAATGTGAAACACTAAAGTATCTCTAAACTTGCATTGGGTTTCTTTTCATATTTTATGGATTCCCATATCCCTAAAGTGGTTGGGAAATCTCCAAGTTTTAGAGATTTCAAATCCATAACTAAGTGAGTAGAGGAGGAATCTTCTCCTTTTTGGAGACACTTTACCACCTGTCACACACGTCATATTTTGTCTCCCACTGACATGACTCATGACATCATGTGTCAAAAGACTTTAAAACCCACTCAAGTATCTTCTTTTTCACTATGACATGCCTCTTGCTACATTTTCCTTGATGTAACATGCTCCATGCAACATTTGCCATAGTTCAGCATGCTCCATGCTGCATTTGTCTTGGTGTAGCATGTTCCATGCTATCGTTGCATACCCCAAGTAACACTTACACTGGGTTGCGACAATGTCCCATGCTGCATTCCATGCGATTCTCGGCATATCTTGTTCTTTTCTTGCATTTTCTTTGAATCTAGTTTCAAGTTATGCTAGAGACTTTATAATTTTATTGCAAACTAAATTCATTAATTTAATTAATTAATTAAATCATTTAATTAATTAATCAAATTAGTTATGTATTGATCATATAAGTTCTATTGTGTATGACTTCTTAGGTTTATAACTAATTGGCAATGAGAATGATATTAACTTTTTAATATCAATGAACTTTTTTCATAGAGCGAAATTTCCAATCCACTCTTAGTTCTCATAAATCATGATTGACACCTGCATTAAAGTCTCTCCGTTACAAAGTCTCAATCCTAGCTGGGCCACGGTACATGTCAAATCCCAATTGCTTTAGATCATTTGTCCTTATCTAAATTCTAATTTTTGATTAATAAGACTTTTCATTAGAAACTCTTTTCTTACTAAGTCTATTTGTCTTGACCAGTAACTTTGTTTATTAAGAACAATTTAGATAGTATAGGACTTTATCCCTATTTATTTAGGGTAACGGATCGGATAAATTTTAACAACTGTCCCTGAACTTATATAGTTGTAACACTATAGTCCTTTAACTTTAAAATGTAACATAAAACCCCCTAAACTTTCAAATTTTGCACAGTAAAATCCCTATGACTTTCAATTATTGATTTTTCAGTTAGAAACTGATGTGTATAGCTCTCGCATGACACTTAGTCAACATTTCTCTCTCCTCTTTTATGCAAAGTGTAAAATTATTTTCTTTACGCATGAAAAATTATTCCGTCTATAGAGAGAAAAATTATTCAATTTACATATCGCTTGAGAGAGAAAAGAGAAATACTGACTAAGCTCAATGCTGAAACTGTCCAGGTCGGCGTCTAATTGAAAAAATGGTAATTGGAGGCTAGAAAGATTTTACTGTCCAAAATTTGAAATTTGATGGGGTTTTATGTTATTTTTTTAAGTTGAGGGACTATAATGTTACAACTAGATAAGTTCAGGGACAGTTGTCAAAATTTATCCTAACGGATCCCATCTAGACTGAATACTTATCTTTATATACAACTAGTCGAAGCTAATATACGTTCTAATATCCATACATTGTACAAGTATGTAAGTGGTATCAAAATCAAACCACCTATATATTAGATAACTATGTTATCTAATATTATGGGACTATATGTACTATTATGATATAGATGACAATATATTAACACGAGTAAACTCTATGTATATGTCATCTATACGTCACTGATTTTTGTCCACTGTATTTGTTATTTTATGAGTGCCCACTTTATTTGTTCCTATTATTATATATCAAATGGCATGAGACTAGCCATTCCGCTTTTATCCGTATCTCATAGTAATCTGTGGAAACAAATATAGGTGACAGTCTAGCTAGATATATCATGTCTAACAAAATATTTTCAACTGTGAACTATTATTTATAGCACTTGTATCAGACAGTTCCGTCATTCATATTCTCAAATCTTTGAGAATGGAATTTTCAATAATGTGCTAAAGGATTGTTCAAATTAACCTTAAATATTTTAAATTAAATTAAACATTAATGCCATTTAAGGGAATTAGGTTTACAATACACAACACAAACGTATTGCTCTATGGCATACCACTAACAAAGCCTAGATCCACAGGCATAAAACCACAAAAGGGCTACATTTTATTCACTTGTGTTGTGTGTCTTACATAATACATAGAACTCCATATTTATAATGGAAGATATATAATATAGTTCTGTAAATTACTCCTAAATCCCTTGAATTATGGAAGCAAATCATTCCCTAAATTAAGAAGTAATATTCTCCTTAAATTAAAGAAAATCTCATTAATTCTAACAGTAATTGGCCACTTTTATTAACAGTTCATTACATTCTTATGGAGTGTGTTAGAACAAAAGAGGGTATCTATTAGGTACATACAAGTGTTGAAAGATATGTATGAAGGAGCAACTACTATTGTGCGCACAGTGGGAGGGGACACGAGATTTTCTGATCTCAATTGGATTACACCAAGGATCAGCTATAAGCCCCTACCTTTTTATATTAGTTTTAGATGAATTGACGAAGCATATACAAGATAGTATTTCTTGGTGCATGATGTTTGCGGATGATATTGTTCTGATAGATGAGACGCGAGAAGGAGTCAATAGAAAGCTAGAGCTTTGGAGAAGTACTCTAGAGTCAAAGGGTTTTAAGTTAAGTAGAACGAAGACCGAATACATGCATTGCAAGTTCAGTGAAGGCCAAACTAGTGATAGGGAAGGAGTTAGTTTGGATGGAGTGGTACTGTCCCAAAGTAATCACTTTAAATATCTCGGCTCAGTCCTTTAAGTAGATGGAGGATGTGAGGAGGATGTGAGGAGGATGTTAGTCATAGGATTAAAGCCGGATGGTTGAAGTGGAGACGTGCTACGGGAGTTTTATGTGATCGCAAGATTCCCAATAAGTTGAAAGGAAAATTTTAGTGTACAGTCATACGACCGGCTATGTTATATGGATGTGAGTATTGGGCACTGAAGAAGTCGTATGCGTCTAAGATAAGAGTTGCAGAGATGAGAATGTTAAGGTGGATGAGTGGCTATACTAGACTAGATAAAGTCCGTAATGAGAGTATTAGAGAAAAGGTAGGAGTGGTGCCAATTGAGGATAAGTTGAGAGAAGGGAGATTGAGGTGTTTTAGTCATGTGAAGCGTAGACATACGGAAGCTCCAGTTAGACAAGTAGAGCATATTAGGTTAGATGATAGACAGAAAAAAAGGGGTAGACCTAAATTGACTTGGAGGGGAGTAGTACAAAATGACCTAGAAGCATTACACATTTTTTAGGATTTAACCCAGAATCATTTAAAGTGGAAAAAACGAATCCATATAGCCGACCCCAAATTTTCGGGATAAAGGCTTAGTTGAGTTTAGTTGAGTTGAGGAGGTTGTTAACATAAGTGTGTGATGTGCAAAACTCTTTTGGCTTATTTTGGAGTGGAGCTAGGGAAAGCTTCTTCATATATTTTTGTTCAAGGACAGATAGCTTTTGTTTTGGGGTGAAACAGCAATTATATGCATATGAGCACCGCAGACTATCTGATATTTGCACAAGTATGTGTGTGTTTTGAAATTGAAAATAGGATACATGTATATGCACAAGAAGTATCCTATATATGCACTTTCTGATGGAAATTATCCAATATGTGCACATCTACTTGTGTGGGTGGATTTGTTAGTTGTTGTTACTCCAGAAAGTTTTTAGTACTTGTTCTGTGTAGATATTTGTCAACTGATGAATATATTGGCAAAAGGAGGTATAGTAACAGTTACTGAGAGAGAATACTAGTTTTCCCCCTTTTTATCCTTTCACAGGCTGAGTTGCAGATGCAAGATGCTCAGAATGTGGTGGTGCATAATTTGTCGGTATGCTTGCTTTGCTTAAGCAATTATTTATTTATTATTTCAGTGTATATGTTGGATCCTGTTATTTCAAACATCTTTTCATAGTCCAAGGCTGCTTGAATGAGCCCATTTTCTCATAATTTCAGCTGTGACGTCAAAGTGTCATGGTAGATAGTGCCTTGGTTATGTGCTGTTTACAGCACAAGCAACTAACTTATCTTTTGAATATGTTATAACATCCAAGAGCATTCACCTTACCTGAAAAACTTGGCCATCTGATTTTGTTTAAATTTCAATTGGTAATTGTCTTTTAGATTGGTTACAACTATTCAAGTCTTTTTACTTGATCTGACAATTTAATCCATTTAATTGTGTTTTATATATGTTAATGTTAATGAATATCCATAACAGAAGGAAAATGGCAGGAGAGCCTATGCATTTTTTGTCTTTATTGATTGATAGTTTTCAGAGATAACTGGTTTGGTTTCATTCTTCAACAACTGGTAAGGAGCATAAAATCCTACATTTGTCAAGCTTGTGCCAAACCCCAAAATGAGTGGAATCCTTGTATTACTCTTTCCAACCAATCTGTGGGATTGTGATTCATCTCGAATTATTCTGTTTTGCTTGTTTTTGTCTATTTAGCTAAATGAGATTGAATCACTTTTTCATTCAGCATGCCCTTATTAAGAAGTACTGCATTATCTAAATGTGCTATGGCCTTAATTTGAAATTTTCATATCACCCTTCTCACACCCGTGGGAGCTCAAATTTTATGGGTTGGTTACTGCTCACATTCTACAGATGAATCTAGTTTTCAGCGGTTTTTTCTGTCACATTTAGTTACCTTTTCTTTTCAGGCAGTAATTTTGGCACCCAGTATTTGCTTCTTAAGTTGCAAGTGCGGAGAATATGCTTAATTATAACTTTTAGGGAACATACAATATAACAAGCCTCAGATTTTCTTTTTTTTTTTTTTTTTTTCAATAGACCAAAATATAGCTCAAATACGTTTCTTTCTTTTATATGGAAGTTTGGGCTGCGCAATAGGGATAGCCCTCCCCATATTATTGTCAGATAAAATCAGTATTCATCTCTAGTACAATCAAAAGAAAATAGTAATATTTACCAGCATCAACTGCTGCTAAGCAAAGTCTCAAAAAATTTAAGAGATATCTTTTTGGTTTTGGGATTTGAAGGCTAATCTGATATTTATATGGTGTATGTTTTCTTGGTTAACTTCTAAATTACTGTTCTCTCTTTACTTGATCTGCAGCCTGGAATGGTCACAACTGATCTTCTTATGTCAGGAGCTACTACAAAGCAGGTCAAATAAAACAATCATCTACGTACTCGGTCTCTATAGCATGAGTTTCTGATTCAAAAATTAAAAGTTTTACTCGTTGCAGGCCAAGTTTTTCATTAATGTTTTGGCAGAACCAGCCGAAGTGGTAAGATTTTTGTTTATCATCCTGAATCCTGTTCAAACATCAGATGCTTGATCTGTTGCATGGTAAACAGAAGCCATGTAATTATTTATCATATGATTATATAAATACATAATATGGTTAAACTTGATCCAATTAGTTATGTATAGAAAGGTGGCATGTGCATTTTTTTGCGAGAAGTTGCTAACATCCACAGGGGAATGGGGTTGGAACTTGGAGGGGCAGCACAGAGAGAGAGAGAACAACACTTTGTTGGACAATTATATATATTTGCGTTTACATTCACACAAAAAATCCATTTTCACTGGTTAACACTGTTTTAAGTTCTTTTCAAATTTTCATTCTTTTTGTTTGTTTCTGCTTTGTTTTATTTTTTTAAATATTGGTTGGGAATGTCTTGTCACAGGTTGCAGAATACCTTGTTCCAAATATAAGATCTATCCCTGCCAATGGATCAATGAAGCCTACTTATATTCGATTTCTTACCGGCATAAAAGCCTACTCACAAATATTCTCAGTTGAGTGAAAATTTTGATTATTTTATGTTTTGAAAAATTTCTATACGTAATATAAAAATTTATATTGGATTCTCCTTATTTGGAGTATTATTGGATTCTCACCTTTTTTTTTTTTTCTCCTTGTTTACCTTCTTTTCTCCTCTTTTCAGAGACTAGCTTTCGGTGCAAGAAGAAACAGATATTTACTTGAAGATTGAAAAGCATGTGGGCTCTTGTTTTTTCCCTGAAAAATGTTTTGTGTAAATTTGCAAGTTATTCCATATTCAGTCGATATATATATATTTTTTCTTCATATGGATTTTTTTTTCTTTTGAGTCAATGACATTTACATACGAAGCATGGCAATGTTTTCAGTTTCTATGGGCAAACGATTAGAACGTGTTTGGTAGTGTATAATTGAATTTGGGATAAGTTCAGATTTGAGAAATAATAGTGGTGATGAGTTTGGATTGAATTTGGGTTTTGCAGGTTAGATATTCATTATGAACATGTTAAATATAGAATAAATGTTTTTTTATAATAATATTTATAAATTTTTATATATTATATTTTAAATAAATAGAATTAAAATACTTTACATAATTATTAAATTTTTAAAATATAAATTATTAATGAAAAATGTTATGTGAATTATTAATAAAAATATATAAAATTAAATGGGTTCAGATATTTTTTGTTACTAATCGAATTTAGAATGAGTTGAGATAGTTGATAGTAAATTTTAATTAGGTTTGAAAAGAGTTTAGGTGTTGAGAAAATTAGTAGGATTCAGGACTGATAATTTTCACATGTTATCCCTACCTGTTTGTTACAATCTACCACCTAGTAAGATGTAATATGATCTCGTAGTACATTTAATGATTTACCGTATTTCGCTTATCGGTAACCCATTAAATATACTATAAGGGATTTTAAAACCATTTTTTTACTTTTCGGAAGTGGTGAGCGTTTGGTGGAAATTAAAAACATTTAATTGAAGTTTGAAAATTAGTTAAGATTTTTGTTCATATTTATTTTTTCGTAAATTTTATAAAAATTTCGACAGTGCTGTCTGTATGTGAAAACAGTTCTTCAAAGGCCTGAAAAAAAATACTTCCAAATAATTTCATTTCACAGCCTCAATCTCCAATAATATTCCAACAATACAGTCAACCACAATTTAAATCAAAATTTACTTTTCAAAATATTATTAAAATAATTTCATTCATAATATGGCATTAAAATTAATTTTACATATACAATTTTAATATACAGAAAGAAAATTTAAAATAATACTATTACAATTTTATCTGTACAACTGCTCAAATTACATTAATACAGACGACATTAAACTATTTACATCAAAATAAATTACAAGGGTATAATTGAATACTTGGTGTAGTACCAAAAATCAGTAGCTCACTCTACTGCTTTTTACTTGTCTCTATCTGCGATAGCAAAGAAATCTATTGCTGAGTATAAAAATACTCAGTGATGCACAATAAAATACAAAATGCATAATATAAAATATTTATGAATAATTCATAATTCAAAAATCTAGCAATCACATTTCACAATTTTTCAAATCACAATTTAAATATTTCACAATCATATTTCACAAATTATCAAAACTCATTATAGCACAATTTTTCAAATAATAATTATAACAAATCATAATTTTCAAAGCTTAATATAACACAAATTTGATCAAATAATTTAATAATCATAGTGTTGCCAATCAATAATACAACTTAGGTCATGACACAAAATTTTCAAACATGTCGTGTTGTACACCACGACAAGGCAAACTCACCCCACTAATCGAAATCAATGAGGGAGGTGGCTAGCTAACTAATGAGTGCTCATCCAAACTCACCTCCTGATTGGGAAGCCAAAGAGGGAGGATCATAGTCAAATTCACCCCATAAATGGAGGAGAAACATAATAAGGGACTGCGATGCCAAGTGTGAATCAAAACAATTTAAAACTACGATGTTCAATTATAATTGATACAATAATTAAATAAACTTCATTTCAAATCTCAATTTCTAAAGTAGGCAACACACAAATTCTCAAATAAAATTTCCAAGGCCATAACCAAATTCAAAATCATATTGTTCAAATATTTCATACAAATCAATAAGTAATTTTCATTCCAAATTTCCATTGTAAAATAGGCAACACAACATTCTTGAAATTCATAATGAATAAAACACATTCACAATGTATAACAAATCAATTTTCATTGTGAAAACTATAATTTAAAAATTTTTGTGTACAAACCTGACGTGAGTTGCCTCTAAGCCTTGACTCAGTCCCTCAGACCTTTCGGGTCTTTTTTAGTTGAAACACAAAATTTATAGTGTCTCAGTAACTTTTCCTCACAACAATTTTAATAATTAATTCCTATAGCTTAAACTTCATCCTTGAACATTTTCATGTTGAGGTTACTATTCATGATACCATTCAAGTCAAAATATTAACTTTCTTATGCTTAAAAGGTATGAGAACTCCAACTATACTCACATACCACATTTGATCACCAATTTTATTGGTTTTAGTTATTTTCTCAAAACTTAGGTCTTTTAAGCAAAATTGTAAATTTTCAGTTTTGGTGTGCTATGTTGCATTGCTTCATTGGTCATATTGCTGTTAGAATTTGGCTAAGGTTTCTTCATAGAAATTATTCCTTATTTTCTTAATTTTATTTTCCTTTTTGAATCACTCCATTTGGAGTTTTGTAGCTCAAGTTATAGCCATTTTGTGACACCCCTTACCCGTCTATAGTGTAGCCGAGCAAGATATGCCACTCAGTGTGCCGGAGCACCAATTCATGTTTCAATTACAATTTATCCCTTTTTAATTCACTTATTTTCAATTTTTGATAAACCTAAATTTTTTTCGCAAATTTTATAGAAAATCCGGCAAAGTGCAGGCTGTAAATTGGAAAAACAGTTCTTCTGAACCTGTTTAAAAACACTTCCAATATAATTTCCAAATCCAAACTTCATTATACACATTTCAAGTCAATCTCAAAATCTCAATCTTAAATCACAACACAATTTTCAGAAAATTTTCTTTTCACTTCATTACTGGAAGCACATTCATAAATATTTCTCAACATAATATACAGAAAATTTCAATAATATGAAATTTCATATATTTACATCATCAAATAATTTCTAGAGTTTATAGTTACAATCCAAAAACTAATACAAAATACAAAATACAAATGCTACCCCAAAGTCCTATGTCCTACCATATGCACTGCAGGTGTGAGGTGACTCTAGACTCTGGATGCGACTCAAAGCTCACCTGTCGATGTCTCTGGGCTCCCACTAGGTCTCGATACTGCGCATGGCAAAAGCGACGCGTTAAGCAATTCTGCTTAGGGGTGACAATATAAAATAAAATAAAATAAAATAAGTATGCAGAATGTATGTTTACATTTTTGGGTAGACTTAATTTCTGATATTAATAGCAGTATTATTCGATTAAAATTTGTAAGATTCATTATCATTGCCTGAGTAACCCATACTAGTTGACAGGACTGGATAAACGGGTAAACTGGCACTGGATACTAAGTACCTTGGACCATCACACCATCGGTCACATTGTGTCTCCCGGTGTGCAACAGAACAGCTAATAAGCTATAATAATTATCGGGAATTAAACCCGAGTGTAACAACTCAATATCATAGCCAAAGGCTATTATGCCACAGAATGGCATGGGAAGCTATGAAACACAGAATGCCATGAAGCCATATGTAGTACTGCTAACAGAACCCCTATTGGTATGCCAAGCTATCCAAACCAATCTTGTTAGGTATACTAGGGCATATTACTCTTTTAAATTTGACAATTCTTGAAATTCAAGTTTTAGTGTTACTATTCATTTCATTAGTCAACTAAAAAGTTGACTTTTGCATAGACATTAGGTATATTGGTTCTAATACTCCCATCATACCACATTTTGCATTCAAAATTTGTTGGTATTGGTTGCCAATACCATTTCTAAGCTTAATGTTAATTGGGCAAAATTTTCAGTTTTCATGCTTTGTTTTTACTGTTCCATTGGTCATTTTTGCAATGGGAATTTGGCAAAGTGATCAGCATGAAAGTTGTTCTTTATTTTGTCTAGTTGAATTTCTTTTTTTGAATCACTCAATTTGGAGTTTTGTAGCTCATGTTATGGCCCAAAAACCATAACTGGCCGGATTGAAATTTTTCCAGAATTTTTGGACTGACCAAATCTATAGTGTTAAGAACAGTGACTGCAACTCACTTTTTTATTATGTTCTGGTCATAATTTGAGTTAAGTTTCTTCATGAAAGTTGTTGGTCTATATCTCATCTTGTTTCTGGTAAAATTTCAGGTCAACTGGACCTTCCTACACTGAGTTATGGCCAAATGACCAAACACTGTTCATTTGGTCATTTTGCCCAGGCAGACTGTAGGTCACCCGGATTAGGGCAAACTTTTGGTCAACTTGGTTTGGTTTTCTGGGCATAATTTCTTCACCAAAGTTGTGCTATTATGTGTCTAGTTTCATATCCAATTGGCCTTGCACCAATTGAACCTCTACAATTCAAGTTATTGCTGCCCAAACCTGCTGGACTCATGTCCAATTCTGCAGGTCACCAAGGGCAGCCACACCAAACCCAAATCCCACTACTCAACACACTTCATTTTTGATTTAAACAGAACCAAATGGTCACTAATTGACCATTAAAACCTATTTTCATCATCACATGATCAAAGTCCCATTTTTCCACCCCAAACCCTAACTCAAACATTACAACCCATGCATTTTCATTTCATTTCATCAATCCACTTAGTAGATACATATTGTGGGCAACCATACAAGCATGTTAACTCCATAAAACTCATCACAATCATTCCATAACCAAGGCTGCCTAAATTTAGAGTTAGCATACCAATTGTATTTCATCAATTTTCTTTGTCATTTGCACACATTTATAGTTCTTAAACATGAATTTAAAGTGAAATTCAAGGTTTAGGTCACTAACCTCTATGGAGTGAGATTTCCCACTTGCTAGAATTCTTGTTTTCCTTTTCTTTTTGTTCCCAAAAGAATCTCCAAGATGCAAGAACACTTTTTTGTGTTGCTAGGTTAGGGTTTTGTTAGGTAGAAGTGAGTGAAAATCAAGCTTTGAAAGCTTGAAAATGGTTTGGCTATGGAGGAGGTTCACGGCAAGGAAGATGAAGAGAAGAGAAATCTGTTTTTTGTTTCATTTTTCCAGCCCATTTGTCTCTTTTAAATAAGTTTATGCCTTGTGTCCACATTGGGTTGGTTGGGAAAACTTTAATGACATCACTATGATGTCATAATGCCATTTTCTTTGATTTTCTCTCCATTTCTTGTCTAATTAATTTCAATTAAATTTTTAACAACATTTAATCATATTTTATGTTATATAAATTATTTATTTAACTGGACAAGTTGGCCAAAAATCATTCTAAAGACGAAATGACCAAAATGTCTTCCGTTTGGCTTAACTCGCCAAAATTGTCTGTACCTATTGAAAAATTTTTCTAAGTATTTCCTTGGCATTCTAATGCCATAAGAACCTCAAT
The DNA here is from genome assembly GCF_030052815.1 of Hevea brasiliensis. Lineage (NCBI taxonomy): Eukaryota > Viridiplantae > Streptophyta > Magnoliopsida > Malpighiales > Euphorbiaceae > Hevea > Hevea brasiliensis. Next base: position 56,035,752 of record NC_079506.1, on the reverse strand, counting down.
AACTCTTCTCTGGAGTCCCAATAATTATTTTATAATTTTTCCCCTGGGTCTAGGGCTCCTAGTTGCGAGAACCGCAACTTCTCACTAGGTTACCCATCGCTAGGGCACCGGCTCATTTAACTTGGTTGTATTTTATTTTTAAAATTTTTTCTAAATTTTTCTTATTAATATTTGAGTTAATTATGGTTCTTCACTTTAGTTTAAATATTTTTCTAGACGTTTTAGCTGTTCGTACCGACATTGGTCACCGGAACAGTAGACTGTACGGACTAGCTAAAGTGAGGATGTTACAACTCTTCCCCTCTAATAAAAATTTCATCCTCGAAATTTACCTGATGTAGACAGTTGAGGGAACTGTTGCCTCATCATCTCTTCACTTTCCCAAGTTGCCTCTTCAGTGTTGTGGTGCCTCCAAAGCACTTTCAGCAGTGGAATTTGTTTATTTCTCAGTTCCTTCACTTCCCGAGCTAGGATCTGTATAGGTTCTTCTGTATATGTCAAGTTCGGTTGGATTTCAATCTCTTCTATGGAAATGACATGTGAAGGGTCTGAGCGATATCTTCTCAGCATAGAAACATGAAATACATTATGAATTTTATCCAGTTCTGGTGGAAAAGCTAGCCGAGAGGCCACTGGTTCCACACGTTCAATGACTTCATATGGGCCAATGAACCTAGGGCTTAACTTACCCTTTCTCCCAAACCTCAGTAATTTCTTTGAGAAACACTTTATCACCAACTGTAAACTCTATCTCTTTTCTCTTTAAGTCAGCATATGATTTCTATCTATCTGAGGCAACCTTCAAGTTAGCTTTGATTATCTTCACTTTTTCCTCAGTCTGTTTCTCCAAGTCTGGTCCTACCAGCTTATCTTCGCCCAATTCAGTCCAACACATTGGGGTTCTACATTTCCTCCCATACAGTGCTTCATACGGAGCCATTTGAATGCTAGCTTGGTAGCTATTGTTATAGGCGAATTCTGCTAGTGGGAGGTATCTATCCCAACTCCCCTCAAACTCAATGACACAACTCCTTAGCATATCCTCCAGGATCTATCATATAATTCACATTGTTACTATAATTCAATTTATTAATTGCAAAAATTCATTTAGTTCTTAGATTTACCTGGATTACTCGTTCTGACTGTCCATCCGTATGAGGATGAAAAGCCGTGCTAAAATGGAGTTGTGTGCCCAAGGCTTCTTGCAACTTTTTCCAGAATCTCGATGTAAACCTTAGGTCTCGGTCAGATATGATAGAAAGTGGGATTCCATGCAGTCTAACTATCTCACTGATATACAATTCTGCTAGCTTCTCCAGTGAGTAGTCAGTCCTAGCGGCGAGAAAATGTCTTGACCGTTAATCTATCCACTATCACCCACACTGCATCATGCTTCCTTTGGGTGAGAGGTAGACCACTAACAAAATCCATAGTGACCCGGTCCCATTTCCATTCAGGTATACTTATAGGTCAGAGTAATCTGATGGAACTTGATGTTCTGCTTTAACTTGCTGACATGTCAAACACTTAGTCACATAGTCAGTTATATCCCTCTTCATACCAGGCCACCAATAATGAGGCTTCAAATCATTATACATTTTCGTGCTTCCCAGGTGCATAGCATAAACACTAGTGTGTGCTTCTTTCAGAATACTAGTCTTCAGTTTTCCATTATCTGGTACACACACTCTTCCTCTGTAGTACAGACACCCATCTGCTTTCACCTCATAATCATTTTCCTTTCCCTCTGGAATTTTGCCCACAATGACCATTAATTTTTCATCTGCCCTCTGCCCATCTTGTATCTACTGTAGCAGGTTTGGCCTCACTTGCAACTCAGCCAAAATAGCTCCATCTTGAGCTAAGGACAGACAGGCATTTAGTGATCTTAAAGCTGTGATGGACTTCTTACTTAAAGCATCAGCAATAACATTTGCCTTCCCAGGATGATAATCTATCACACAATCATAGTCCTTGAGGAACTCAATCCATCGCCTCTGTCTAAGATTGAGCTCCTTCTGGGTTGGCAAATATTTTAGACTCTTGTGGTCTGTATAAATGTAGCTTTTTTCACCATATAAATAATGCCTTCATATCTTCAATGCGAAGATAATTGCTGCTAACTCTAGGTCATGAGTAGGGTAGTTCTGTTCATGTGGCCTTAACTGCTTGGAAGCATAGGCGACCACTTTTCCCTCTTGCCTTAATACACACCCTAGCCCATTATGCGAGGCATCACTGTAGACCACAAAGTCTTTTCCCGACACTGGCTGTGTTAACACTGGTGCTTCTGTCAACATAGCCTTCAGCCTCTCAAAACTGGCTTGGCACTTGTCGTTCCAGCCAATTTCATATTCTTGTGCAACAACTTGGTCATTGGAGTAGCTATAAAAGAGAACCCCTTCACAAATCTTCTGTAATACCCAGCTAGCCCCAAGAAACTTCTGACCTCAGTTGTATTTCTAGGAGGCTTCCATTCCATCACTGCTTCTATCTTTTTGGGATCCATTTTAATCCCCTCTACTGATACTATGTGTCCAAGGAAAGAGATTTCACTCATCCAGAAGTCACACTTGGACAACTTAGCATACAGCTTCTTTTCTCGCAGGGTTTGCAGAACAATGCTCAAATGTTCATCATGTTCTTCCCTGGCCTTAGAATACACCAGAATATCATCAATAAAGACCACTACAAACCGATCTAGATATGGATGGAAGATACGGTTCATAAGGTCCATAAATGTTGCTGGTACATTTGTTAACCCAAACGGCATCACTAGAAATTCATAGTGCCCATATCGGGTTCTGAATGCAGTTTTTGACACATCTGCATCCTTTACCCTCAACTGATGATACCCTAATCTGAGATCAATTTTTGAAAATACACTGGCTCCCTTCAACTGATCAAACAGATCGTCAATTCTGGGTAATGGATATTTATTCTTTATAATTACCTTGTTCAACTGTCGGTAATCAATACACAATCTCAAGGTTCCATCCTTCTTCTTCACAAACAGAACCGGAGCTCCCCATGGTGACACACTGGGGCATATGAACCCCTTATTGAGTAACTCCTGCAACTAAATTTTCAAATCCTTCAATTTAGTGGGTGCCATCCTATAAGGAGCAATAGAAATGGGTGCTGTACCCGGCATTACCTCAATAGCAAACTCGACTTCCCTTTCTGGTGGTAAACCAGGCAACTCTCCAGGAAATATATCTGGGAAGTCTCTTACTGTGGATATATTACACAGGTTTGGCTTAGCTTGCCTAGTATCAACCACGTGTGCTAGGTAAGCTTTACAGCCTTTTCTCATCAATCTTCTTGCAACTGTGACTGAGATAACATTGGACAGGAAATCTGTCCTTTCACCCACAACAGTGATCTCATTACCCTTAGAAGTTTTCAGAGAAATCCTCTTCAATTTGCAATCAACTATTGCCTGATGACGTGACAACCAGTCCATTCCCAAAATCACGTCAAACTCATAGAAGGGCAACTCAATTAGGTCTGCCGAGAATTCATACCCCTAAATCCTCAACGGGACAACCTTTATGTCACACCCTACCCCTCTGTAAGGCATAACATGATCCCGTAGTATACCTAATGAATTACCAACTCCGTCTACTGATAACCCATTAAATACACTACAAGGGATTTTAAAAACTTTTCTTACTTCTTTTACAGTGGTGAGCACTATTTACAGGTGTTAAAGACTTGGTGAATCAAGAGAAATAACTAACTCATTTGGTTTATTTGGAATTTCTGTAAAAATTTTGGCAAAGTGCCATCTGTATTTTGGACAAAACAGTTCTTCAGAAAACCTGTAAAAAGGCACTTCAATAATTTTTTTCCAAATCTCAACTCCAATACATTTCTCAACACAACAATTCATCAACTCAATTCCATAGAAATTTTTCAAAGTCTGAGATAAGGAAATATAATACAACTTTTACAATCCAAAACACTCATAATTAATTTACAACTTCAATTACAATTTTATTTACTACTTCTAATAACCAAAACAATATGTACATAAAGTGTCATACATTACAAGACAAAAGCAAAAGCGGTATACTCAATATACCGTAATCCCTCTGGGATGTATATGCAGCCTAGTCCACGCCTGCTGGTCTCTCTATCTGCGACAAGAATAAAGCTATCATTGAGACAATGTCTCGATGGTGCACAACATAAAAAAAATCAAATTTAAAACAAAATTCAAAAGTAAATTAAATATTGTATAGTTTAAATCATAATTAAATTAAAGAAAATAATTGTCAACAAGAATTAAAACACCATTTCTAAATATCACAATAATTTTCCATAAGTCGATCAGTTTGAATTCAAAAGACAGATATGTCAATGAGAGTTTAAATCCATTTCACAATCTCACAATACACATCAATAAATCACACACCTTAATCATGATCCATAATTCAATTCATCCCAAAGCCGATGGCTAATGAGGTATTCAATTCATCCCAAAAGTCGATGACTAATGAGGAATAACATGGCTAGCTAGCAAAAATATGAGTACTCATTCTATTCATCCTCAACAGGCACACACCTCAACACTTCAGCCAGAGAGGGAATTCAATTCATCCCACTAGACAAGCTAGAGAGGAATACAATCAATATACATGATAGCTGTGGTTTCAAACCATTTCTAATGCTTTTTAATCAATAAGTATCCATCAATGTCATTCAAACCATTTTTCACAGTTTCAAACTATTCACAATATTTTTCAATCAATAAATATTCCTCAAACACATTTCCACAATTTAAAATAATGATATACAAATAATCAATATTTATTTCCATTGAAAATAATTCAAAAGAAACAGTTATTGTGCACAAACACAATTTAAAACAATAATATACAAATATTCAATATTTATTTCAATTGAAAAATTCAAAAGCAATAGCCGTTGTGCACAAACCTCTGATATTTGTCTCCTGGTCTTGACTCAGTATTTCTTTCCCTTTTGCTGAGTCCTTGTTAACTGAGAAACACAATTTGAAGTGTTTCAAGATTAAATTAAATTGTCTCTATCGATGGGGTCCGTAAATAATGCAATCGAACTCAATTATTCGCTAATCACCTAATATACCGAATTCGCTATGCGTTTTAGGTAAATTAGGTTTTAGTGTCGTTAAAATGTCACATTCGATAAGGTTTTAGGTTTGGTATGTTTTACCAAAGTCATTTCTCGCTTAGTGCATTTTAATGCAAATTCTCGATTCCGAACACCGGTTTGACCTAACCGGACGATCTAGTTCCTCGGTTTTCGAGTCTCGGTCGAAACTACAAACTTGTAGATCTAGGTCTTATTGCACGCGTGCAAAATTTCAGGTCAATCCGAGTTAAGTAGACCAAGTTATGGTCATTACACTATTGCTGGTCAAATGGTACCATTTTAGGTCAATTTTAGGTCAAAGTGGTCAATTTTGGTTCGGCCAGTTTTGGACCCGAACTTGTGCAAGTTGTTTGACTTGCTTATGGTCATTTCTGGGCTTTGGTGTCTTAATAAGACTTGTAGGTATGGGTCTTAACTATTCTTGGTCAAAATTTCAGGTCAATTGGACCTGGTTTGAGTGAGTTATGGCCTAAACACTCACTGATGCCCAATTGGTCATTTTTCAGGTCCTAATTGCATCTAATCCGAATTGGTCAAATTTTTAGGTCACCTTGCAAGCAGAATTTTGGCATGGTTTCTCAATGAAAGTTGGCACATTTTGTGCCTAGTTTCACCTCAAATTGGTCTCATACTAATTAAGGTTACACATTCAAGGTTATAGGCCAAAATATACACTGCCCTTAATATGCATTACACACCTCAACTTCAAACACATTATTTACCTTGCAAGGTTTACTTCCATACCCTACCAAACTGTTTTGGCACATTACCAACAACATTTACTACATTACATTAGCATTATTTTGGGCAGATTCCAATCACCATCAACACACCAATTATCATTCACAATCACAATTCTAAGTACCATTACAATTACACCTAAACACTACAAACATTACATACACTTTACAACTTTAATTTACATACTTAACATCAATCCTTCTAGGTCAATATGCTGCCCACACTTCCTTCAATATACACCCTTTCTCAAGTGTCCACAAGCTGCCACAAATCACTCATCAACATCACATTGCCGTACCATAAGTTAATTTCCATCAAAGTGTATAATTCACCATATATACATGCATTAAATCACTAGGTTACTAAATCACCATGAACAACATTATTTCTCAACAATTATATGCACAATTTCCTCATCAAAAACGTGACCATGGCTGTCCAAAATGACAACAACAATAACCCATCAAACTCAAAATTTTCCTTCACCAAACTAATACCCATAACATGCACATAAACTTTAACAAATAAATTCTCAAAATTATGAACTTACCTTATGCTTGGAGCTTGTTAAACCTTGCTTAAACTTCCCAAAATTGGTATCAATATCTTCCTTGTGGTGTGTAGACCATTTTTCATGAAAGAAGCTAAGTGAATGGAGTTGAAAATGGAGGGTGGATTAAGCTTGCATGCAAACGCCCATGGAGTTCTTTGTGTTCTTCAATTCGCCATTTTGAGAGAATATGAGGAAGATGGATTTCAGATGGTGAGTGGACCATATCAGCCATAATTCAATGATAAATTAATCCCTTAGTGCTCCACTAAGTAAAATAATTCATATTATAAACTTAACTTTCCCATAATCCACATTTAACCCATTATTTCCACTATTTATTTTAGGTACCACCAAATTAATTTTTCATTTCATTTTCTAAGTGTAATACTATTTATTTTTAATGGAAATTTAGGTCAAAAGACACTTCGGGATGTCGAATGACCATAATGCCCCTGTTCGGGTGGTTTTCCCGATTTTTCGGTAACACCGTATTTTGTCTGCTTTTCGATTTCTCACTTTTCTTTGTACTAATTATTTAATTTTTCTTTGATCTTTCTAATGATATTTACTCTTCAACAATGGTCTATTTAAGTCCTAAAAATGTTTCCCAGGGTTCCCCGCAGTCCAGGGCTAGTCAACGGTCCACGCCATGACTTCCCGGTGCGGTCACCCATCGCTAGGTTTCCCGGCTCACTTACTCGGTTACATTTCTTTGCTATGATTTTTCCTTTGTTTTTCTTTTCTTGTATTTCATTATTTTATGTCTCCTCACTCATATTGAAGTACGGTTCTAGGCATCCTAGCTGTCCGGATAACACTGGTCACCGGAGCAGCAGAACGCACTACCGAACTTAGGGGTGTTACAATTCTCCCCCCCTTAAATAAATTTCGTCTCGAAATTTTTACCTGGCATTAGTCTCTGAATAGCTGTGGGTGTTGTCTCCTCATATCCTCTTCACGTTCCCAAGTTGCTTCCTCGCCCGAATGATGGTTCCACAAAGACTTTAACCAGTGTATCTGCTTGTTCCTCACCGCTTCACCTCATATGCCGAATTTTTATGGGTTCTTCCTCATATGAGAGGTCCGGATTTACTTCAATCTCTTCAATTGTTAGTACATGAGATGGGTCCGACTGCACCTCCTTAACATGGACACATGGAAGACACTGTATCCTTGCTAGCTCTGGAGGTAATGCCAACCGGTATGCTAAAGGACCCACTCTTTCCGTAACTTCATATGGTCCGATGAAACGAGGACTCGCTTCCCTTTCTCGCCAAATCTCATAATCCTCTTCCAAGGAGAAACTTTGAGGAATACCTTATCACCCATCGCATACTCAATATCTCTTCTTTCGGATCAACATAGGACTTGGCGGTCCGATGCACCTTGAGTCTATCTCTCGATCAACTGATCTTTTCCTCTGTCTACTGGACAATTTCTGGTCCAATCATCTTCCTTTCACCTACTTCATCCCAACATAAGGGAGTTCTACACTTTCTGCCATACAAAGCTTCATATGGAGGCATCCCTATGCTTGATTGGTAGCTGTTGTTATAAGCAAACTCAATCAAAGGCAAGTGTGTATCCCAACTACCTTCAAATTCAATCACACAACCCCGTAGCATATCCTCCATTAGCTGAATAACCTCTCGCATCGCCATCCGTCTGTGGGTGGAATGTCAGGTCTTTGAAGTTCAATCTAGTTCCTAGGGCTCTCTCAAGACTACCCTAATCTAGAAGTGAACCTAGGATCTCTGTCGACACAATTGATACCGCACTCCATGCGCTTTTACAATCTCATATATGTACAATCGCCAATCTTTCTGTGCTATAGTCCATCCGAACTGTCAAAAAGTGAGCAGACTTAGTCAATCTGTCAATTATAACCCATACTGCATCATGACTACTCAGTGTCGTTGGAAGTCCTGTAACAAAATCCATAGTTATTCGTTCCCATTTCCACTGCATCGACAAAGGATGTAACAAACCACCGAACTTGATGTTACGCTTTACTTGCTGACAAGTTAGGCATTTGGAAACGAATTCAGCTATATCTCTTTTCATGCCCATCCACCAGTAATGCTCTTTCAGCCCTCTGTACATTTTAGTTCCACCAGGGTGCATAGCAAATGGAGACTCATGTGCTTCCTTCATAATGATCTGTCTCAATTCCACATCACTAGGAACGCACATTCTGCCCTGATGTAGCAATAAACCATCATCTCTCACAGAAAATTCAGGTTTCTTGCCCTGCTGGACTTCTTTCAGTAGCTTCTGATATTTTTCATCACTCTGTGCAGCCATTCTGATCTGATCAATCAACATTGGCTGTACATGCCATGCAACTACTGTCTGTCCCTCATCATCAACCTCTAAACTGGCATGCTGTGCTTTCAATTCATACACCATGGACAAAGGAGAAACTCTGAGACTTGCCATAGTCTTGCGACTTAAGGCGTCAGCCACCACATTTGCTTTCCCTGGCTGATAGTCTATTAAGCAATCATAATCTTTAATGAGTTCTAACCATCTCCTCTGCCTCAAATTCAATTCCTTCTGGGTACCTAAGTACTTCAAGCTCTTGTGATCTGTGAAGATGTAGCATTTCTCTCCATACCGATAGTGTCTCCAGATCTTTAGAGCAAAAACAATAGCTGCTAACTCCAGATCATGTGTTGGGTAGTTCCTCTCATGCGGTTTCAGCTGGCGTGATGCATAAGCAATGACATTCCGATCTTGCATCAAGACACCCTAACCCATTGTGAGAAGCATCACTATAAATCGTGTATTCTTTACCCGAGTAGGTAAAGTGAGAACTGAGCTTCGCTTAAGCACCTCTTCAACTCATCAAAACTCTGCTGACATTTATCTGTCCACTGAAATTTCACATCTTTCTGAAGCAGCTTGGTCAGTGGAGAAGATAACATAGAAAACCCCTTCACAAACCGATGGTAATATCCAGCTAAACCCAGAAAACTGTGAATTTTTGTGATGTTCCTGGGCGGCTTCCAATTAAGGATAGCTTCTACCTTGCTGGAATCTACCTTGATCCCTTCAGCTGACACAACATGTCCCAAAAAGGAGATTTCCTTCAGCCAAAATTCACATTTTGACAATTTGGCGCATAACTGCTTTCTCCTTAAAGTCTGCAGTACAATCCGCAGATGTCTATCATGCTCCTCTGCACTCCTCGAGTATATCAAAATGTCATCAATAAACACCACCACAAATTGATCAAGATATGGTCCGAAGATAGTGTTCATCAGATCCATAAAAGCAGCTGGAGCATTTGTTAACCCGAATGGCATTACTAGAAACTCATAGTGGCCATACCAAGTTCAAAGCGCTTTTGGGATACTCGCTCTTGCACCTTCAATCGATGATAACCAGATCGCAAATCAATTTTGGAGAATATCGCTGCACCCTTCAATCGATCGAATGATCATCAATGCGAGGCAATGGATATCTGTTTTATTGTCACCCTATTCAACCGCTCAGTAGTCAATGCATAGCGAGAGTACCATCCTTCTTCTTAACAAACAACACCGGTGCTCCCCAAGGTGACACACTAGGCGGATGAAGCCCTTTTCAAGTAATTCTTGTAATCGTATCTTCAACTCCTTCAACTCTGCTGGTGCCATTCGTATGGCGTTATGGAGATTGGATCCACACCGCATGAACATTAATTTCAAATCGCACTTCTCTTCCGAGGTAATCCCGGCAATTCATCAGAAACACATCCGAAAGTCATATACTGTAGGGATGTCCTTCAATGCTGGACTCCCCACTTGGGTGTCTACCACATGTGCCAAGTATGCTTCACACCCTTTTCTGATCATTTTTCCGCTAGTGCATTAAATGATGTTGGATGGCAATAGCTGCCTCTCCCTTGTATCACCACATTATCGCATCGAGGAGACCAAAAGTGACTGCTTTCGCCATACCAATCATGGCATGATGCCTAGCTAACCAATCCATGCCCAAGATGATATCATAATCTCTCAAGGGCATTTCAATGAAATCGACAGAAAGTGTGTCCTTGGATCACCAAAGGACAATCTTTATACATTCTATTAACTCGACTTCTGTCCTAACGGACTTGTTACTAGCACCTCAAAGTCCATTTTTGTACATGGAACAAAGAATGCAATCAATGATGCTAGCACTCACATAAGAATGGGTAGAACCGGATCAAATAGCACAAATACATTCTCGTTAAAAGTTGAGAAGGTACCACCACAACATCGATGTCTCTCGCCTCTTCTCTCGTCTCATGGCATAGACTCGATCGAGCACCGCCTTGTTCTCGACTGCTTTATCGTGCCTTGGTCGTCGGGTTACCTCTACCCCCGCTCTACCTCCGCTAGGTGGTTGTGAGCTTCTAGTGACAGTGGCTCGAATCGACCTTCTGCAGTAGTAGGAGGTGGTCCAACTCTGCGACCATCGTGTGCCTCCTGGCAAAGTGTCCCGTGCCTCCACAGCTATAACAGCTCCAATAGCCTTGTAACAGATTCCACCATGATTCTTTCCACAAGTTTCACATTGGCGGGAGGATAGGAACTTCAGTACTCACGACTGGATAGGGGAGGTCTCTGTCCCGAATGTCTTCCCCTACCGCATTTCTTGCCACCTCCGCCATGTCCCCATAGTTCTTCCTCTTTCCAGATGACCACCTGAACTCGATCTACTGATTTTCCCTCTTTCTCTGCCTTCTCCGACCTCTTCTTCTCAGAGCGCCTCAAACTCAACTCTTTCCAACTCTACTGCTTGAGAAACAAGTTAAGAGAAGTTAGTGTGTTTGAAGCCGAGCACTTGTACTGACATCGGGCTTCAAGCCGCTTTCAAACCTCTTGCATCTCTCCTGCTGGTAGAGAGTAGACTCACCGCATAATGGCTAAGGCGGGAAAATTCTCTTTCATACTCACCACCGACCGCCTCCTGCTTCAAACTTAAGAATTCTTGCGCTTCGGTCTACATAGGCATCGTGGATGTATTTCGTCTCAATTCCCGAGGAAGTCATTCCAGTCAAGATCGCAGTTCTACTGCATCGTGGGGAATGGTTTTCCACCACCATAAGCATCCCCTGTAGTAAGGATACCGAGTATTCAAGTCCGAGCTCCTCTGCATACAATGAAGTTTCTTGAACACCCTATCCATCCTCTCTAACCACTGCTCAGCCTTCTATAGGATCTATCGTCCCTTAAACTCAGAGCCCCATACTTCATCAATTTATCATATTGCCTCGTAGGAGACTGTGGTTGTACCACTGGTGTCTGTATTGGGACTTGAGTAGGTGCATTACCAGCCATTTGTTGGAATATTGCAGCCATCCACGAGCGAATCGAAAGCAGAAATCGCAGATCGCAGGGCCGGAGTCCTGAACCACCGACATTTTGTACACTGGGCATCCCCTTGCACTCAGCCTCAATAGATCGATCGATCAACGATCACCCTCTTCCATATTCAATGCGAGGATCTTAGCTTTCTGAACAATAACACAAGAATATTCACTCGTTAGTGCATATTTATCTCAGAATGTCTTGTATGTATCAAACAATGATATTGAGCAGTTGTACTATGCAGAAGAACATTCAAATAACAAGTGAAAACAGAATTTAAAAACATTACTCTGATACCACTAAAACATGTCACACCCTACCCCTCAGTAAGGCATAACATGATCCCGTAGTATACCTAATGAATTACCAACTCCATCTACTGATAACCCATTAAATACACTACAAGGGATTTTAAAAACTTTTCTTACTTCTTTTACAAAGGGTGAGCACTATTTACAGTGTTAAAGACTTGGTGAATCAAGTGAAATAACTAACTCATTTGGTTTATTTGGAATTTCAGAAAATTTTGGCAAAGTGCCATCTGTATTTTGACAAAACAGCTTCTTGAAAACTCGTAAAAGGCACTTCAATAATTTTTTTCCAAATCTCAACTCCAATACATTTCTCAACACAACAATTCATCAACTCAATTCCATAGAAATTTTTCAAAGTCTGAGATAAGGAAATATAATACAACTTTTACAATCCAAAACACTCATAATTAATTTACAACTTCAAGTACAATTTAATTTACAACTGCTCAAAACCAAAACAATATGTACATACAAATGTCATACATTACAAGATAAAAGCAAAAGCGGTATACTCAATATACTGGTAATCCTCGCCGGATGTATATGCAGCCTAGTCTCACGCCTGCTTGTCTCTCTATCTCATGACAAGAATAAAGCTATCATTTGAGACAATGTCTCAGTGGTGCACAACATTAACCAAATCCAATTTAAATCACAATTCATAAGTCATGTAAATAGTGGATACTTAAAATCATAATTAAATTCAAGACAATAATTGTCAACAAGAATTTAAACTCCATTTCTCAATATCACAATAATTTTCCATAAGTCGATCAGTTTGAATTCAAAAGACAAGATATGTCAATGAGAGTTTAAATCCATTTCACAATCTCACAATACACATCAATAAATCACACACGACTTAATCATGATCCATAATTCAATTCATCCCAAAGCCGATGGCTAATGAGGTATTCAATTCATCCCAAAAGTCGATGACTAATGAGGAATAACATGGCTAGCTAGCAAAAATATGAGTACTCATTCTATTCATCCTCAACAGCACACACCTCAACACTTCACCAGAGAGGGAATTCAATTCATCCCACTAGACAAGCTAGAGAGGAATACAATCAATATACATGATAGCCGTGGTTTCAAACCATTTCTAATGCTTTTAATCAATAAGTATCCATCAATGTCATTCAAACCATTTTTCACAGCTTTCAAACTATTCACAATATTTTTCAATCAATAAATATTCCTCAAACACATTTCCACAATTTAAAATAATGATATACAAATAATCAATATTTATTTCCATTGAAAATAATTCAAAAGAAACAGTTGTTGTGCACAAACACAATTTAAAACAATAATATACAAATATTCAATATTTATTTCAATTGAAAAATTCAAAAGCAAAACCCCCAGTTCAAAAACCTCTGATATGTGTCTCCTGGTCATGACTCAGTATTTCTTTACCTTTTGCCGAGTCCTTGTTAATCGAGAAACACAATTTGAAGTGTTTCAAGACTAAATTAAATTGTCTCTATCGATGGGGTCCGTAAATAATGCAATCAACTCAATTATTCGCTTAATCACCTAATATACCGACTCGCTATGCGTTTTAGGTAAATTAGGTTTTAGTGTCGTTAAAATGTCACATTCGATAAGGTTTTAGGTTTGGTATGTTTTACCAAAGTCATTTCCTCGCTTAGTGCATTTTAATGCAAATTGCTGGATTCCGGAACACTGGTTTGACCTAACCGGACGATCTAGTTCCATCGGATATATAGTCTCGGTCGAAACTACAAACTTGTAGATCTAGGTCTTATTGCACGCGTGCAAAATTTCAGGTCAATCCGAGTTAAGTAGACCAAGTTATGGTCATTACACTATTGCTGGTCAAATGGTACCATTTTAGGTCAATTTTAGGTCAAAGTGGTCAATTTTGGTTCGGCCAGTTTTTGGACCCGAACTTGTGCAAGTTGTTTGACTTGCTTATGGTCATTTCTGGGCTTTGGTGTCTTAATAAGACTTGTAGGTATGGGTCTTAACTATTCTTGGTCAAAATTTCAGGTCAATTGGACCTGGTTTGAGTGAGTTATGGCCTAAACACTCACTGATGCCCAATTGGTCATTTTTCAGGTCCTAATTGCATCTAATCCGAATTGGTCAAATTTTTAGGTCACCTTGCAAGCAGAATTTTGGCATGGTTTCTCAATGAAAGTTGGCACATTTTGTGCCTAGTTTCACCTCAAATTGGTCTCATACTAATTAAGGTTACACATTCAAGGTTATAGGCCAAAATATACACTGCCCTTAATATGCATTACACACCTCAACTTCAAACACATTATTTACCTTGCAAGGTTTACTTCCATACCCTACCAAACTGTTTTGGCACATTACCAACAACATTTACTACATTACATTAGCATTATTTTGGGCAGATTCCAATCACCATCAACACACCAATTATCATTCACAATCACAATTCTAAGTACCATTACAATTACACCTAAACACTACAAACATTACATACACTTTACAACTTTAATTTACATACTTAACATCAATCCTTCTAGGTCAATATGCTGCCCACACTTCCTTCAATATACACCCTTTCTCAAGTGTCCACAAGCTGCCACAAATCACTCATCAACATCACATTGCCGTACCATAAGTTAATTTCCATCAAAGTGTATAATTCACCATATATACATGCATTAAATCACTAGGTTACTAAATCACCATGAACAACATTATTTCTCAACAATTATATGCACAATTTCCTCATCAAAAACGTGACCATGGCTGTCCAAAATGACAACAACAATAACCCATCAAACTCAAAATTTTCCTTCACCAAACTAATACCCATAACATGCACATAAACTTTAACAAATAAATTCTCAAAATTATGAACTTACCTTATGCTTGGAGCTTGTTAAACCTTGCTTAAACTTCCCAAAATTGGTATCAATATCTTCCTTGTGGTGTGTAGACCATTTTTCATGAAAGAAGCTAAGTGAATGGAGTTGAAAATGGAGGGTGGATTAAGCTTGCATGCAAACGCCCATGGAGTTCTTTGTTTTCTTCAATTAGTCCATTTTTGAGAGAATATGAGGAAGATGGATTTCAGATGGTGAGTGGACCATATCAGCCATAATTCAATGATAAATTAATCCCTTAGTGCTCCACTAAGTAAAATAATTCATATTATAAACTTAACTTTCCCATAATCCACATTTAACCCATTATTTCCACTATTTATTTTAGGTACCACCAAATTAATTTTTCATTTCATTTTCTAAGTGTAATACTATTTATTTTTAATGGAAATTTAGGTCAAAAGACACTTCGGATGTCGAATGACCATAATGCCCTGCTCGGGTGGTTTTCCGATTTTTCAGAATAATCGTATTTTGTCCGCTTTTCGATTTCTCACTTTTCTTTGTATTAATTATTTATTTTTTCTTTTATCTTTCTTTTGATATTTACTCTTATACATTGGTCTATTTAAGTCCTAAAAATGTTTCCTGTGGTTCCCGCAAATCTGTATAGTCAACGTCCACGCCATGACTTCCCAAGGTCACCCATCGCTAGGTTTCCTACCACTTACTCGGTTACATTTCTTTGCTATGATTTTTCCTTTGTTTTTCTTTTCTTGTATTTCATTATTTTATGTCTCCTCACTCATATTGAAGTACGGTTCTAGGCATCCTAGCTGTCCGGATAACACTGGTCACCGGAGCAGCAGAACGCACTACTGAACTTAGGGGTGTTACAATTTATACACCTTATTCACTACCACACTGTGGCCCAGTAGATTTGTGACCAGAATGTCTTGATCACTCTCCTTTACTGGAACTCCCCTCTCTATGGGTAGTTTGATGCAAATGTAGGAATGAGTGGATCTTAGATCTACCAATGCATGCACAAAAGTGTTGTAGAGAGAGAACGTATCCCTGATGACATCTGGGGCATCTTGCTCCTCCTGAGCTCTGATGGCATAGGCCCTGGTAGGTACTCTCGTATCTAGCCTCTCAACTGACTTGGATGCAGGCCTCAGTGATGGATCAACTACCTCAGATTTACCAGGCTTCCTACCCCTTTGTGGTGCAGGAGCAGGTCTGTCATTTTGTGTTGGAGCAACTGTAGTAGTCCTCTTCGGACAATTCTTGATCTGATGTTCTGTCGATCCACACTGTAAGCATGCACCGGTCACTCGCCAACAATCCCCCTTATGCCACTTTTGACAATACTGACAAGCAGAACATGCTGGGGCTGGTCCCCTGAACATCATCCCTGGAGAGCTGCCCACTGATGGTGTGGACTGGCCTCTCCTAGGTGTGAAATGTGGTGCAGGCCTCGAGATCGACCACGACTCGTGGTGGTCCTGAACTCTGAGTAGGAGGACCCTTACTCTTCTTACTGGGAGCAGAAAATGCACTGGACTGACCCGAACCCCTCTTCTGTTGTCTTTCCCTTCTATTTTGTTCATTTATTCAGACCTTTTCCACTTTTGATGCAGCATCTGCTAATTTAGCAAAATCTATGATTTCCAATGCCGTGATCATGACTTTGATATTGTCATTAAGCCCTTCTTCAAACCTTCTGCACCTCTCTGCCTCAGTAGGGACTATCTCCCTCCTATACCGGCTCAGTCTAACAAACTCACGTTCATACTCAACCACTAATAATTGCCTCTGTCTCAGACTGATAAATTCTCTTCTTCTCTCTTCTAAATACACTTTGCTCACATTTTTTTTTTCTGAACTCTGTGTGGAAGAATTCCCAGGTGATCTGTTCTGATTGCACTTCACTGGTTACTGTGTCCCACCACTGATATGCATCATCCTGAAGTAGGGACACAACACCCACTTGGTTCTGCTCGGGGGTGCAGTTTAGCTATTTCAGCACTCTGATGGTTCTATCCAACCAGTTTTCTGCTGTCATGGGATCATCCTCCCTCTTCCCAAAGAAGTCTACAGCCCCATGCTTTCGCAGTTTCTCCAGATGAGATTTCTGTGGTACTGGTGGAGGTTGTGGCTGTGGTTGTGGTGGTGGTATTGCCCCCATCATTTGTTGATAGAATTCGGTCATTTGTTGAAATAGAGGAAACTGAGGTTGGGCAGGTGCCTCAGTTGCTGGCGGAGCAGATTCTCCCCTGCCCCCAGATTCAGCCTTGGGTGGAGCATGACTCTCCACCTCTTCATCAACTGCTCTTTGCGAAGCAGGATCCATATCCTACTCAAAATAAGAAAACAAACAGATCTGCATCAGTGTCACCTCAACATTTACAAATGCAATGCAATGATATGCACTCTATCTAGGCTCAGAAACGCCTAAACCGATGCTCTGATACCACTAAATGTGACACCCATTGTAACACCCTCCCGGTAACCATTCCGTACATCTTACTGTTCCGGTGACCAGTGTCGGTTCGGACAGCTAGAACGTCCGGAAAAATATTTAAACTAAAGTCAGGAACCATAATTAACTCAAATATTAATAAGAAACACTTAGTAAAAATTTTAGAAATAAAATACAACCAAGCAAAACGAGCCGGTGCCCAAGCGATGGGTAACCGGAGGGAAGTTGTGGTTCTCGCAACGAGGAGCCCTAGACCCGGGGGAAAAATTATAAAATAATTTTTGGGACTCCAGAGAAGGGTAATTGAGGTTCCCATGGCATTAGAATGCCAAGAAAATACCTAGAAAAATTTTCCAATCGGTACAGACGATTTTGACCCGTTAAGCCAAACGAAGGGCATTTTGGTCATTTCGCCTTCCGAGGTGATTTTTGGCTGACTTGTCCAGTTGAGTAAATAATTAATATGACATAAAATATGAATTAAGGTTGATGAAAAATTTATTAAAAATGAGAAATGAAAATAAGAAAACAAAAGTAAGAAGAAAAGTAAGTAAATAGGAATTATGATGTCATTAAGAAAAACTATGACCAATCAAAATTTAGCCATTATTTGACTAACTAATAAAGAGATAAAAGAAGACCTAAACAATTAAAAAACCAGCTGCTTTCTTCTTCTTCTTCTTCCTTAAAAACGTGATCCTCTCTTCTTCCTCCCTCCATGAAAATTTTCTTTCATTACCTCCATTTCCCATGAGTTTCCACCACTAAACCCTAACCCCTTTCATTAAACCTTGACCATATCACTTGGAGAAGCTTTTGGCAGCCAAGGAAAGGAAGAAAAGTGAGGTTTAGGGCTTTGAAAATTCTGCCCAAACAAGGTTAGTGCACTTATACCCATTAAACTCTTTAATTCCATGATTTTAGACTTGAACTTAGTAAGATTTGTAGTTTAAATGAACAAAAAACCTATGGGTATGAACACTTCAATTTCGGTAGCCCTAAGAAGAACCAATAAGGGAGTGTTTTGAATGTTTTTAATGGACTTAGCATGAGTTGGAGATTGTATTTAAGTTATATAATTACCTAGATGTTTAACTAGGGTGCTAAAGGAGGTTTATGGGTAAATTGCCTTGGACACTAGGGTTTTGAGGCATGAAAAAGTGACTTGGCTGACCAACCTATTAAAGAACACTCTAATGGTCAATAAGTGACCATTTTGGATATGTTGACCATAATTAGAACTGAAAAATGGTAGGGTAAAGTGAAAGTGAAATCTGCCCTAGGACAGCAGCATAGGGACTGAAAATTCAGTCCCTTTGCACAGCCATAACTTGGGCTGTGTTAGTCCAATTGGTGTTTGGCCAATTGGACATGAAACTAGGCTTATAATGGCACATTTTTGCTGAAGAAACCATGCCCAAAAGACCAAAGCAAAAGGGTCAAAACTCAGCCACAATCCGGATACCCTGCACTGAATTCTGCAGAATTTGCCAAATGAACAATAACTGTTCATTTGGCCATAACTCACTGTAGATTTGGTCAATTGGCCTGAAATTTTTACAGCAACAAGTTAAGACATAGACAAACAACTTTCATGAAGGAACCTACCCCAAATTATGGCCAGAACCCATTCAACCAAGTGACTCAAGTTACTGTTCATGCACTATAGATATGGTAAATTTCTGCAGAATGCATATCCGGACAGCTTGGGTTTTTGAGCCATATATGGAGCTACAAAACTCCAAATGGAGTGATTCAAAAAAGGAAATTCAACTATACAAAATAAAAAACAACTTTCATGTTTTACATTTCTTCAAATTCCAACAGTAACAGTGTCCAATGGAACAGTAAAGTTGACTCACCAAAACTGAAATTTTCTGCTTGTGTGGGTTAAATTTTGAAATGGTATTAACACTTAATGCCAACAAGTTTTAAACACCAAATGTGGTATGTTGGGAGTGCGAAAGGCAATGTACACATTTTTATTCTAAAAGTCAACATTTTTGTTGACCAATGATGAATAGTGACACCAAAAAAGTTGAAATTCACAAATTGACAAATTTAAGAGTTTCAAATGCCCTAGTATACCTAACAAGATTGGTTTGGATAGTTTGGCATGTCAATAGGGTTCAGTTAGCAGTACTGCACATGGCAAAAATGCCATTCTGTGATTTCATGGCTTTTAGCCATTCTGACTTTGTATTGAGACTTGGCCTTGTGCCTGATATTATTTACAGCTTGTTAGCCGCTACTGCACACCGAGATACATATGTGACCGATGGTGTGACGGCCCGAGGTACTAGGTACCCAAAGGCGCTTACTCGTTATCCATCCGATCGCCTAGTGTAGGTTACTTGGGCAACCAAATGAATGAAATGAACCAAGTTACTGAATTAATGTATATATAACCATACCAAACAAATGAATCATACACATTCACTATATATTTGTTTTCTTGCTATTTTCTTTTATTTTATTATTGCACCACTAAGCATTATTGCTTAGCGCGTTGCTTTTGCCACGCCGTAGGTACCGAGATCCCGATCGTGAGCCCAGAGACCTCGATCGGGTGAGTCCATCCGCAGCTTCGCTGTCCGTGTCACCTCGTCCCTCGCAGTTGCATTGGTAGGACACTAGATGTCATTTTGTCATTTTGTAATTAACTTTTATTTTCTCATATGTATTTGGGATTTATGTAATGTATTTTGAGGTTCATGTAAATAATAAAGATTTATGGTCATGTATGGTATTAAATTGAGCATTTAATGGTTGTTTATATATGAGAACCCTGAGAAAGGGATGTTTTGAGAAATGAAAAGGTTGTTGAGACCTGAAATTGACAAATTATTGAGATATTGATATTGAGTTTTATTGATGATATTGGAGTTGAGAATGAATGAAATAGTATATTGGAAGTGTTTTTAACAGGTTTCGAAGAACTGTTTTCTCCATTTTTAGCCGGTACTCCGCCGGATTTTCCTTAAAATCTTCGGAATCTCAAATGAATAATACTTTTGATAAATAGTTAAAATAAATCATATTTCATAAATTAACTTCAAAAGCATGACACAAATTAAGTAAGGTATATTAGAGTGTGCCAGTACACCGTGTGGCATTACTTACTCGAGTATACTGTACACGGGTAAGGGGTGTCACATTTAGCTAGAGGCCGGCGATGCGACTCAAATCGGCAGCTCAATTGGTAAGAGGCGAAGCAAATCCGTGAGGTGATATGGGTTCGAATCCTAGCTCTGCAGGGCGAAGGGATTGAACTCCACCAAAGCGGACAGTACCGATTTGAGTTGCATCGCCGGCTTCTAGAGGGGTACGCTGGCAAGATGGCCACCCATAGAGGGGCTTGAGCTGGGGCCCACTAAGCCGGGGTGTGACACCCATTACCCGTCTACAGTGTAGTCGAGCAAGATATACCACTCAGTGTGCCGAAGCACCAATTCATGTTTTAATTACAATTTATCCCTTTTTAATTCACTTATTTTCAATTTTTGATAAATCTAAATTTTTTTTGCAAATTTTATAGAAAATTCGGCAGAGTGCCGGCTGTAAATTGGAAAAACAGTTCTTCTGAACCTGTTTAAAAACACTTCCAATATAATTTCCAAATCCAAACTTCATTATACACATTTCAAGTCAATCTCAAAATCTCAATCTCAAATCACAACACAATTTTTAGAAATTTTTCTTTTCACTTCATTACTGGAAGCACATTCATAAATATTTCTCAATATAATATACAAAAAATTTCAATAATATGAAATTTCATATATTCACATCATCAAATAATTTTTAGAGTTTATAGTTACAATCCAAAAACTAATACAAAATACAAAATACAAATGCTACCACAAAGTTCTATGTCCTACCATATGCACTGCAGGTGTGAGATGACTCTGGACTCCAGATGCAGCTCTAAAGGCTCACCCTGTCTGATGTCTGCTGGGCTCCCCAGCTAGGTATCTAGTACCTACACGTAGCAAAAGCGACGCGCTAAGCAATTCTGCTCAGTGGTGGCAATATAAAATAAAAGAAAATAAAATAAAATAAGTATGCAGAATGTATGTTTACATTTTTTGGTAGACTTAATTTCTAATATTTATAGCAGTATTATTCGACTAAAATTTGTAAGATTCATTATCATTGCCCGAGTAACCCATACTAGTTGACTGGACTGGATAAACGGGTAAACTGGCACTAGGTAGTAAGTATCTCGGACCATCACACTATCGGTCACACTGTGTCTTCCGGTGTGCAACAGAACAGCTAATAAGCTGTAATAATTATCGGGGATTAAACCTGAGTGTAACAACTCAATATCATTGCAAAAGGCTATTATGTCACAGAATGGCATGGGAAGCCATGAAACACAGAATGGCATGAAGCCATATGCAGTACTGCTAACAGAACCCTATTGGCATGCCAAGCTATCCAAACCAATCTTGTTAGGTATATTAGGGCATATTACACTTTTAAATTTCACAATTCTTGAAATTCAAGTTTTAGTATTACTATTTATTTCATTAGTCAACTAAAAAGTTGACTTTTGCATAGACAATAGGTATATTGGTTCTAATACTCCCAACATACCATATTTTGCATTCAAAATTTGTTGGTATTGGTTGCCAATACCATTTCTAAGCTTAATGTTAATTGGGCAGAGTTTTCAGTTTTCATGCGTTGTTTTTACTGTTCCATTGGTCATTTTTGCAGTGGGAATTTGGCAAAGTAATCAGCATGAAAGTTGTTCTTTATTTTGTCTAGTTGAATTTCTTTTTTTGAATCACTCCATTTGGAGTTTTGTAGCTCATGTTATGGCCCAAAAAACACAACTGGCCGAATTGAAATTTTTCCAGAATTTCTGGACTGACCAAATCTACACTGTTAGGAACAATGATTGCAACTCACTTTTTGATTATGTTCTGGTCATAATTTGAGTTAAGTTTCTTCATGAAAGTTGTTGGTCTATATCTCAGCTTGTTGCTGGTAAAATTTCAGGTCAATTGAACCTTTCTACACTGAGTTATGGCCAAATGACCAAACACTGTTCATTTGGTCATTTTGCCTAGGTAGACTGCAGGTCACCCGGATTAGGGCAAACTTTTGGTCAACTTGGTTTGGTTTTCTGGGCATGATTTCTTCAACAAAGTTATGCCATTATATTTCTAGTTTCATGTCCAATTGGCCTTGCACCAATTGAACCTCTACAATTCAAGTTATTGCTGCCCAAACCTGCTGGACTCATGTCCAATTCTGCCAGTCACCAAGGGTAGCCACACCAAACCCAAATCCCACTACTCAACACACTTCATTTTTGATTTAAACAGAACCAAATGGTCACTAATTGACCATTAAAACCTATTTTCATCATCACATGGTCAAAGTCCCATTTTTCCACCCCAAGCCCTAACTCAAACATTACAACCCATGCATTTTCATTTCATTTCATCAATCCACTTAGTAGATACATATTGTGGGCAGCCATACAAGCATGTTAACTCCATAAAACTCATCACAATCATTCCCTAACCAAGGTTGCCTAAATTTAGGGTTAGCATACCAATGGCATTTTATCAATTTTCTTTGTCATTTGCACACATTTATAGTTCTTAAACATGAATTTAAAGTGAAATTCAAGGTTTAGGTCACTAACCTCTATGGAGTGAGATTTCCCACTTGCTAGAATTCTTGTTTTCCTTTTCTTTTTATTCCCAAAAGAATCTCCAAGATGCAAGAACACTTTTTTGTGTTGCTAGGTTAGGGTTTTGTTGGGTAGAAGTGAGTGAAAATCAAGCTTTGAAAGCTTGAAAATGGTTTGGCTATGGAGGAGGTTCACGGCAAGGAAGATGAAGAGAAGAGAAATCTGATTTTTGTTTCATTTTTCCAGCCCATTTGTCTCTTTTAAATAAGTTTATGCCATGTATCTACATTGGGTTGGTTGGGAAAACTTTAATGACATCACTATGATGTCATAATGCCATTTTCTTTCATTTTCTCTCCATTTCTTGTCTAATTAATTTCAATTAAATTTTTAACAACATCTAATCATATTTTATGTTATATAAATTATTTATTTAACTGGACAAGTTGGCCAAAAATCATCTCTGAAGACGAAATGACTAAAATGCCCTCAATTTGGCTTAACGGGCCAAAATTGTCTGTACCGATTGAAAAATTTTTCTAAGCATTCCTTGGAATTCTAATGCCATAAGAACCTCAATAGCCCTTCTTTGGAGTCCCAATAATTATTTTATAATTTTTCCCCCAGGTCTAGGGCTCCTAGTTGCGAGAACCGCAACTTCTCACTAGGTTACCCATCGCTAGGGCACTGGCTCATTTAACTTGGTTGTGTTTTATTTCTAAAATTTTTCCTAAATTTTTCTTATTAATATTTGAGTTAATTATGGTTCTTCACTTTAGTTTAAATATTTTTGTGGACGTTCTAGCTGTCCGAACTGACATTAGTCACCGGAACAGTAGACTGTACGGACTAGCTAAAGTGAGGATGTTACACATTTGAATCATGGCTGCCGGATTGGACTTATCTAGATTTTCTGGGCACCAAAACTGGTTCTGGCATTTTTAAGTCACCAACTTTGGGTGGCTAAATGACTTGGTTAAGGGCAAAATTTGAGTTTATGTTCTTCATGAAAGTTTTAGTTCTATATCTCAGCTTTCCACTGGTAAATTTTCAGGTCATTTGGACCTGCCTATCCCAAATTATGGCCAGTTCATTTGGTCATTTTTGTACAGGGCAGAACACTCAATTCCGGATTTGACCAATTTGTTCACTATGCTATGGTCACTTTTTGGGCATGATTCCTAAATGAAGAATGTGTCATTTTGTGTCTAGTTTCATTTCCAATTGGCCTCATACCAATTGGGTTGGTAAATTTTCAGTTTTGATCCCTGAAAAGAACCTTGGTCCTGCTGCCTGTATAATGTCCCTAAGCAATCCGAATTTAAACCTAATTCTAACACTTCCAACATACCAAAATTGGTAACAAATGACCATTTTTCTGCTCAAACTAGGTCAAATACACCGTTTGACTAAATCTCAAAATTTCATCTCCCAAACCCTAGGTCCAAAACACTAACTCACTAGTTTTGTTACATTTTACTAAATCAAAACATATAAACATAATTTCTCAACTCATTCAAGCTTTATAACATGTTTAATTCAATCAAACTCATGCAAATCACATTGTAACACCCCTATGTTCGGTAGTGCGTTCTACTATTTCGGTGACAGTGTCTGTCCAGATAGCTAGGATGCCTAGAACTACACTTAGATATGGGTGAGGAGACATAAAATAATGAAATAAAAGAAAAAGAAAATACAAGAAAAACAAAGGAAAAATAATAGCAATGAAATGTAACCAAGTTAAACGAGTCGAAAACCATAGCGATGGGTGACCGCACCGGGAAGTTGCGGCGTGGACCGTTGACTAGCACTGGACCGTAAGAAACCCTAGAAAATATTTTTAAGACTTAAATGAACATTTATTTAAGTATAAATTTCATTAGAAATATCAAAGAAAAATTAATTAATTAGTATAAAGAAAGACGAGAAATCGAGAAAATGACAAAACTCGGTGTTATTGAAAAATCGGGAATGCAATCCGAATAGGGGCATTGTGGTCATTTGACACCCCGAGTTACCTTTTGACCTAAATGTCCATTAAAAATAAATGATATTACACTTTGAAAATGTCATGAAAAATTAAAATGGTGGTACATAATCTAAATAGTAAAAGAAAAGAGGTTAAATGTGGGAAATTGGAAATTTTGGATTAAATAAATCATAAACTCACTTAGTGCTCCACTAACTTCAGCATTTGGACACCTAAAGGGACACTTGGGAGGTGCAGCGCTCATCTTCAACCTTAGGAAGAGAACTAGCTGAAATCAATATTGAGAGAAAACTCCATGGCCGTCCATGGTGAGAGCTCAAGTTCACCATGTTCTAGCCACTTTTTCCATAAGGTTCCTTCACTAAACTTGACCACCATACCTTGGGCAGCATACTAGGAGCAAGAAAGTTAAGTTTTGGTGAGGTTTTGAAGAACTTCAAAAGTGGTAAGTGAGTGTTTTCAATTCTTGTTTCATTAAAAGTGTAACCAAGGTTGTGGGTAGTTGATTTATGGAAGAATTTTTTAAGTTTGATGTTTTAATGGAGATGTACATTTTGGCAGTCATGGAAATTCAGTATATGTAGCTTGTTTTTACTTGTTTATAGTTGTTTAAGATGTTATTATTGATGGTAGCATGGATATGTGTATAATGGTTTGGAATTGGGTATGTAAATGGAGTATGTTCATGTGGTTAAATAGTGTAAATGGACTTTGAAAAATTCTATTTTATAGTGTGCATATTGAGAATGGGTACAAGCTATCCAAAATGACCAAAATGTGTTAATGGTAAGGTACAAATCAGAATTGGCATGAAGGAAGTAGTTTGGTAAGTGTTGAATATGTAATTGGTAAGTGATGAGAAGTGTGTAGTAGGGCAGTGTGTGTTTTGGCTTAGAACCTTAAGTGTGTGACTCCAATTGGTATGAGACCAATTGGAGGTGAAACTAGACACAAAATGTGCCAACTTTAATGAAGGAAGCTTACCAAAATTCTGTCTAGAAGGTGACTTGAAAAATGACCAAATCCGGATTAGTGACTTGAAAGCCTGGAAATTGACTATTTGGATAGTAGTTAGTTTTTTTGGCTATAACTCACTCAAAACATGTCCAAATGACCTGAAATTTTTACCATGAATGGTTTAGGCATAGATCTACAATTCTTATGAAGACACCAAAGCCCAAAAATGGCCAGAACCAAGCCAAATAGCCTATACAAATTCAGGTATCAAAACTGGCTGAACCAAAAGTGACCTAAAAATGACCTAAAGTTACCATTTTGGTGCATTCTGTTCAGCATTGGTAAATTGACCATAATTTGGTCTACACAACTCAGAATGACCTGAAATTTTGCCCTGCGTGCAATAAGACATAGACCTACAAGTTTGTAGTTTGGACCAAAACCCGAAAATCGAGGGAACTAGGTCATCCGGCTAGGTCAAATTAGTATACCGAAATCCGACAAATTGCAATAAAATGCAATATACTTGAAAATGAATTTGGTAACATGCACCAACACTAAAAGGCTATAAAATGTGACATATTGGTAACATTAAACCTAATTCGCCTAGAGTGCATCTAGGGTCAACATTTTAGGTTGACTAAGGAAAATAATAGAATTCAATAAATTAATTATTAAGCCTTATTGTTAGAGATAGTTTAAATGAGTACTGAAACACTTCAAATTGTGTGTTTCAGTTAGCAAAGAGATAGTTTAAATGAGTACTAAAACACTTCAAATTATGTGTTTCAGTTAGCAAAGACTCAGGGAAGGGGAAAGAAACACTGAGTCAGGGCCAAGAGGCATTTATCAGAGGTTTGTGCACAACAGTTATTTCTTTTGAATTTTTCAATTGAAATAAATTATGACTATTTGTATGTTATTATTTTAAATTGTGAAAAATTATTTGAATGATATTTGACGGATACTTATTGATTGAAAAACATTGTAAATGGTTTGAAACCACAGCTATCATGTATATTGATTGAATTCCTCGCTAGCTTGTCTAGTGGGACGAATTGACTTTGAATTCCCTCTCTGGCTGAAGTGTTGAGGTGTGTGCCTATTGAGGACGAATAGAATGAGTACTCATATTATTGCTAGCTAGCTATGTTATTCCTTACTAGCCATCGGCTTTTGGGACGAATTGGACTTTGGAACATGATTAAGCTGTGTGTATGATTTATTGATATTTATTGTGATATTGTGAAATGGAGTTTAAATTCTTTATGACATTCATTGTCTTTGAATTTAACTATGGTTTAAGTATCTACTATTTATACGACTTATGATTTATGATTTAAAGTTACATTTTGTTAATGTTGTGCACCACTGAGACATTGCTCAGCGATAGCTTTTCATTGTTATCGCAAGTAGACAGATTGACAGGGTAGCAGACTAGGCTGCTAGTGCTACATTGAGAGTCCATCGGGTATATTGAGTATACCATATTTTACATTTTGTATTGTAATGTATGTTCACTGTATGTATATATTGTTCTTGGTTTTGAGTAGTTATAAATTAAAATTGTACATTGAAGTTGTAAACTAAATTTGTAAGTTATTTTGGCTTGTAAATATTGTGATATCATTCTTTTATTTCAGTTTTTGAAAACACTAGAAAATTATTATGGATTTGAGTTGGCAAATATTGAGAAACTTATTGTGTTGATTGGATATTGGAGTTTGAGGATTGAACAAAATATTGGAAGTGCTTTTTACAGGTTTTTGAAGAACTGTTTTATTCAAATATAGATGGCACTTTGCCAAAATTTTTACAGAAATTATTAATTCTTCAAATGTGTTATCTGGTTTCACTTCAGTTAAAAAAATTTTTTTTTAACACCTGTCAATGGTGCTCACCACTGTAAAAAGAAGTAAGAAAAGGTTTAAAATTCCTTATAGTATATTTAATGGGTTATCAGGGCGAAGTTTGGTAATTCATTAGGTATACTACGGGATCATGTTATACCTTACAGAGGGGTAGAGTGTGACACACATCCCTACATAGGCTAGCCGAATTTTCCTTTGGTCCTTCAACCATGTTTTCTTTTCATGTTAAGTTAAAATCTAAGTTAATTAGACTAAACATAATCAGTAGACTATAAATTCCAAGTTTAGATGACTAACCTCAATCTTTGATGTCCAATTCTTCAATTCTCTTCTTTTTTCCTTTTCTTTGCTTCTTCAATCTTCTTTCCAAAGCTCAAAAACAACTTTTAACTAAGGAGTCTAGAATTTCTATGGCTGAATTTAGGGTTTCTTCAAGCTCAAAATGAGCTTTAATGGAGGTGAAGTGAGGGAGAGAGGAGTGGGGTGGCACACTTGAGTTAAGGAAGAAGAAAATGATTTTTCTTTTCTTTTTTTAGGTATTTTATGTCTTTTAAAATTGCTTTTGACTTGGTCAATTTAGGTAAAAAAAATAAAATTAGTTTTGACATCATGATGATGTCATAAAGGTGATGTAATAAACTTTTTCAATTTTCTTTTTCTTTTGTACTTATTTTTTCATTAGTTTTTTAATTTAATTATTGATCCCAAAATTTTATTTTCTCTGATTTTATTGGATAGTTAGGTCAAGAGTCAGCTTTAGGGGTGAATTGACCAAATTGCCCCTTGCCGGTTCCATCCAGTTTGAAAATAATTCAATATTTCTTTCGGATCCCTGACCTAATTATTTGACCTGCTTAACAATTCTTTTTTGTGATTTTCTCTTTTCCACTGTGTTTGCAATAGTCCTAAGGACCGCGGTGTCACATTTTACAGTTCAAAATTCAAGTTTAAATCGACCTCGCAGTCCTTCCCGAGAAGGTCACCCATCGCTGTGACACTCGGCTCATTTAACTTCTTGTGTTCTGTTTTTCTTCTTTATACTTAACTAATTGACAATTACTTATTATTTGTGTTCAGGGCTTATCTAGTTGTCTTAGATGTGGTTCTACTCCCCTTAATTATCCAGACTGACACCGGTCACCGGAACAGTAAAATATACTAGGTTATGCAAATAGGGGTGTTACAATTCTCCCCCCCATAAAATAATTTCGTCCTCGAAATTTTACCTGGTATCAGTCTCTAAACAGTTGTGGGTGCTGTCTCCTCATGTCCTATTCACGCTCCCAAGTAGCTTCCTGGCCTGAATGATGGTTCCTTAGCACTTTAACCAATACTATTTACTCATCGATTGCTCACCTCGTGTGCCAAGTTTCTTATGAGCTTCTGTCATAAGTTAAATTCAAATTCATTTCAATTTTAAAGGTAAGCAAAGCTATGTGCTAGTGGATCCACTCTTTTTAGGATCTCGTACGATCCTATGGGTGAGAACTCAATTTTACTATTTTCTTATCAAATCTCTTAATCATTTGATGCAACCTTTAGTTTAGTTTAGAATATTTTAGTCTTTTCTTGCTGTTTTTTTAGCAATTATTTTCCTTTGTAGTCTCTTTTTTTTTTTTTTTTTAAATGACCTTGTTAGTCATATATGAACTGCTTATCTCTTTCTTGGCCATAGGCCCATAACCATTATCTTACCATCTCCATTTATGGCCATGGCCCATGTGCTATTTTGCACTATCTTGTTTGCTTTTGTTTAACTTATTTCCTTCTTAATAAAATAGTCCGGGATATCATTACGCGTCTTAAGTAGGTTGTTTGCCTTGGTGGCAATTCCTCATCTAGTGTTTTTCTCATTTCTTACTGTTTTATTTATTTCTCCTTTTTTCATTTCACAACTTAACTTTAATCATTTTATTCTTCAATCTTATCCTCTTCCTTAACTTGACTATCAAGTCATGATTTAGCACCTCCTATCATTCCTAATAAATCTGCTATACTTCAATATTGCTTTGATTTGGTCCTCTGACCATTCTAGTCAACATTTTAACTAATATTCATAATTTTTTTTATTTCATTTGCACCAACTATTCTAATTTTTACTTCCATAATTTTTTTTATCTATTGATATTCTATAGCTTATTTTGCACTGATGTGTAGTCATTACTTTCTTTTGTACTGAACTATAACCTTTCAATATTCTAACTTTAGAGTTTTAAACCCCAGGTTAGGACTTTCAAACTCCTTTCCAATAAGAAAATTTTATCTTATCATAACTATACCAAAACAGATGCCATTTGCAACTATTCTTATTTTTGTGTACTATTGTGTAGTACGTAGCTCTACACAATAAATCCCAAGTCAGTACTATAATCTGCAGCTTACAGCATAACATCAAGAATATTATATAGTTACTACGGTACATCCCAATGGATCAAATTTCCTCTTATCTTATTTCTTTCAAATCCACTAATATCTTAAACTTATTTTGATTATGGTACCCACTGACATCTATCAGCAGTAATACCTTTACCCGCATCTAAGGTAGCTATATTACTATAACTTACTTTTAGGTTCTCTTGCCTTACCTAATTAGGCTTACTAATTAACTTTACAAATTTTTGTGTGCTAGCAAATACTTTTCACTGACAAACTCTTTCCAAATTAATTTTTAAAAGATTAGTCACTAACATATCAAAATTAATTTTTTTTTTTACACATATACATATCTTAGTTAAGAATCGAGAAAATACTAGCAACCATGTCAGAAGTCTCATCCTCGTCCCTCTGTCGTATAGTATATACTCTCACTAGAGCATCACCTTGTCCTGGTTGATTCACAGTACTCTGACTTCCAGGTGTACTACCCCTACCTCTGCCTCTGCCTCTGCCTCCACCAACTGCTGGTGAACTCTTCGGGGTAGAAACTTGGGCTGATCCTTCTAACGTGGTAAATGATCCATAACGACGTTGACTTACACAATCCTTAATAAAATGACCAGTCCCTCCATAATTAAAACATGCTCCTATAGCTCAATAACATACTCCACTATGTGGTTTATCACAAGTCTCACAAAGTCGATCCGACAGTGTATTTCTGTGTGTCTGCTGATCGGATCGGGGTGGTTTTTGTATAAAAAATCTACCTCTACCCGATTCGCGTGAGCTATATCCTCTAAAATGTTTTCTCTTCCCTAACTACTTTCTGTAGTTTGACCAGTAGCTTTTTCTGTTTTCTCTTTCTCTTCTATACTCTTTTTCACTGCCCTTTCTGATTCCATCCTTTCCAGTTCCAGGGCTTGTGAAATCAATTCAGAAAAATTCTGGTGTTGGAACCCCACCACTTGCATTTTCAAGCTAGGCCTTAACCCAGCCTCAAACCTCTTACACCGGTCTCTGGGGTGGGTGACCAAACTTTTGGCATAGTGGCTTAGTCGAGAGAAATCCCACTCATACTCTACTACAGTTCTGTCCCCTTGCTTCAAACTTAAAAACTCTTACAGCTTCATGTCTACATAAGTATTGGGGACCCACTTTTGCCAAAATTCTCTCAAAAAATCTGCCCACATGAGGACTGGTGGCTCTACCAGGCTGTGGGGGATGGTCTTCCACCACTCATATGCATCCCCTTGCAGAAAGTGATACTGAATATTCGAACTTCAACTATTCTACACACTGCAGCTTTCTGAAAACCCGTTCCATTCTCTCTAACCACTGTTCTGCCTCCAGTGGATCCACAGTACCCTTAAACTCAGTGGCCCCAAATTTCATTAATTTTTCATATTGCCGAGCCGAGGGCTGTGGTTGTGCTGCAGGTACTTGCATCTGCGCTTGAGGTGGCACATTTCCCGCAATTTGTTGAAAAAACATAGCCACCTGCTCTGATACCATCAAACATTTGAACAGTTATATTTACCGATAAAATATTTCAAATTCACAGTTCAAAATTTATTTTAAAACCAGGCTCTAATACCACTAAACATGTCACACCCTACCCCTTAGTAAGATGTAACATGATGCCGTAGTACATCTAATGATTTACCGTACTTCGCCTACCAGTAACCCATTAAATATACTGCAAGGGATTTTAAAACCATTTTCTTACTTTTCGGAAGTGGTGAGTGTTTGGTAGAAATTAAAAACATTTAATTAAAGTTTGAAAACTAGTTAAGATTTTTATCCATATTTATTTTTCCGTAAATTTTATAAAAATTTCGGCAGAGTGCCATCTATATTTGGAGAAAACAGTTATTCAAAGGCCTGAAAAAAACACTTCCAAATAATTTCATTTCATAGCCTCAATCTCCAATAATATCTTAACAATACATTCAACCACAATTAAAATCAAAATTCACTTTTCAAAATATTGTTAAAATAATTCCATTCATAACGTGGCATTAAAATTAATTTTACATACACAATCTTAATATACAGAAAGAAAATCCAAAATAATACTTTTACAATTTTATCTGTACATCTGCTCAAATTACATTAATACAGATGACATTAAACTATTTACATCAAAATAAATTACAAGAGTATAACTGAATACCCGTACAAAAGCCTCCTTGTAGTGCTAAAAATCAGTAGCTCATTCTATTGCTTTTTACTTGTCTCTATCTGCGACAGCAAAGAAAGCTATCACTGAGTATAAAAATACTCAGTGGTGCACAATAAAATACAAAATGCATAATATAAAACATTTATGAACAATTCATAATTCAAAAATCTCGCAATCACATTTCACAATTTTTTAAATCACAATTTAAATATTTCACAATCACATTTCACAAATTATCAAAACTCATTATAGCACAAATTTTCAAATCATAATTATAGCAAATCATAATTTTCAAAGCTTAATATAACATAAATTTGATCAAATAATTTAATAATCATAGTATTGCCAATCAATAACACAACTTAGGCCATGACACAAAATTTCTAAACATACCGTGTTGTACACCACGACAAGGCAAACTCACCCCACTAATCGAAATCAATGAGGGAGGTGGCTAGCTAGCTAATGAGTACTCATCCAAACTCACCTCCTGACTGGGAAGTCAAAGAGGGAGGATCATAGTCAAACTCACCCCATAAATGGAAGAGGAACATAATAAGGGACTGCCATGCCAAGTGTGAATCAAAACAATTTAAAACTATGATGTTCAATTATAATTGATACAACAATTAAACAAACTTCATTTCAAATCTCCATTTCTAAAGTAGGTAACACACAAATTCTCAAATAAAATTTCTAAGGCCATAACCAAATTCAAAATCATATTGTTCAAATATTTCATACAAATCAATAAATAATTTTCATTCCAAATTTCCATTGTAAAATAGGCAACACAACATTCTCGAAATTCATAATGAATAAAACACATTCACAATGTATAACAAATCAATTTTCATTGTGAAAACTATAATTTAAAAATTTTTGTGCACAAACCTAACGTGAGTCCCCTCTAGGCCTTGACTCAGTCCCTCAGACTTTCCGGGTCTTTTTCAGCTGAAACACAAAATTTATAGTGTCTTAGTAGCTTTGCTTCATAATAATTCCAATAATTAATTCCTATAGCTTAAACTTCATCCTTGAATATTTTCATGTTGAGGTTACTATTCATGATACTATTCAAGTCAAAATATTGACTTTCTTATGCTTAAAAGGTATGAGAACTCCAACTATCCTCACTTATCACATTTTGGTCACCAATTTGTTAGTTTTGGTTGTTTTCTCAAAACTTAGGTCTTTTAAGCAAAATTGCAAATTTTCAGTTTTGGCGTGCTATGTTGCACTGTTCCATTGATCATGTTGCTGTTAGAATTTGGCTAAGTTTTCTTCATAGAAATTATTCCTTATTGTCTTAACTTTATTTCCCTTTTTGAATCACTCCATTTGGAGTTTTGTAGCTCAAGTTATAGCCATTTGAATCATGGCTGCCGGATTGGACTTACCTAGATTTTCTGGGCAGCAAAACTGGTTCTGGCAGTTTTAAGTCACCAAATTTGGGTGGCTAAATGACTTGGTTAAGGGAAAAAATTGGGTTTGTGTTCTTAATGAAAGTTTTAGTTATATATCTCAGCTTTCCACTGGTAAAATTTCAAGTCATTTGGACCTGCCTAGCCTAAATTATGGCCAAATAAACAGATACTATTCATTTGGTCATTTTTGTACAGGGCAAAACACTCAATTCCGGATTTGGCCAATCTGTTCACTATGCTATGGTTACTTTTTGGGCATGATTCCTGAATGAAAAATGTGTCATTTTGTGTCTAGTTTCATTCCCAATTGGCCTCACACCAATTGGGTTGGTAAATTTTCAGTTTTGGTCCCTGAAAGGGACCTTGGTCCTGCTGCCTGCATAATGTCCCTAAGCAATCCGAATTTAAACCTAATTCTAACACTTCCAACATACCACAATTGGTCACTAATGACCATTTTTCAGCTCAAACTAGGTCAAAGACACAATTTGACCAATTCTTAAAATTTCATCTCCCAAACCCTAGGTCCAAAACCCTAACTCACTAGTTTAGTTACATTTTACTAAATCAAAACATATAAACATAATTTTTCAACTCATTCAAGCTTTCTAACATGTTTAATTCAATCAAACTCATGCAAATCACATCCTTACAAAGGCTGGCCAAATTTTCCTTTAGTCTTTCAACCATGTTTTCTTTTCATGTTAAGTTAAAATCTAAGTTAATTAGACTAAACATAATCACTAGACTATAAATTCCAAGTTTAGATGACTAACCTCAATCTTTGATGTCAATTCTTCAATTCTCTTCTTTTTTCCTTTTCTTTTCTTCTTCAATCTTCTTTCCAAAGCTCAAAAACAACTTTTAACTAAGGAGTCTACAATTTTCTATGGTTGAATTTAGGGTTTCTTCAAGCTCAAAATGAGCTTTAATGGAGGTGAAGTGATGGAGAGAGGAGTGGGGCAGCACACTTGAGTTAAGAAAGAAGAAAATGAATTTTCTTTTCTTTTTTTAGGTATTTTATGTCTTTTAAAATTGCTTTTGACTTGGTCAATTTAGGTAGGAAAAATAAAATTAGTTTTGACATCATGATGATGTCATAAAGGTGATGTAATAAACTTTTTCAATTTTCTTTTTCTTTTGTACTTATTTTTCCATTAGTTCTTTAATTTAATTATTAATCCCAAAATTTTCTTTTCTCTGATTTTATTGGACAGTTAGGTCAAGTGTAACACCCTCCCTGTAGCAACTCCGTACATTCTACTGTTCCGGTGACCGGTGTCGGTCCGGACAGCTAGAACGTCCGGAAAAATATTTAAATCAAAGTGAGGGACCATAATTAACTCAAATATTAATAAGAAAAATTTAGTAAAAATTTTAGAAATAAAATACAACTAAGTCACACGAGCCGGTGCCCAAGCGATGGGTAACCCAGAGGGAAGTTGCGGTTCTCGCAACGAGGAGCCCTAGACCCAGAGAAAAATTCATAAAATAATTTTTGGGACTCCAGAGAAGGGTCATTGAGGTTCCAATGGCATTAGAATGCCAAGAAAATATTTAGAAAAATTTTTCAATCGGTACAGACAATTTTGACCCGTTAAGCCAAACGGAGGGCATTTTGGTCATTTCGCCTTCAGAGACGATTTTTGGCCGACTTGTCCATTTGAGTAAATAATTATTATGATCTAAAATATGAATAAATATTGTTAAAAATTAAATTGAAAATGAGTAGAGAAGAGAAGAAAAGAAAATGAAAGAAAATGCTAATTATGACATCATATGATGTCATTTAAATTTCCTCCACCAATCACAATTTGTTAAACTTATTAAAAGAGATAAAAGAGACCAAAAATATGAAAAACCAATCTGCATCTTCAACCTTGGGCAGCCTAAAAAACGTTGAGAGAGAGAGAGAGAAGAGGTTCCACCATTAAAGCTCCTTTAAGCTTCATTTCTCTCTTGTTTCCACTACTAAACCCTAACCCCTTTCATTAAACCTTGACCATATCACTTGGGGAAGCTTTTGGCAGCCAAGAAGAAGAAGGAAAGTGAAGTTTTAGCTTGAAGAAATCTGCCCTACAAGAGGTTAAAGTGAGGTTAGTGCTATCCTTTCACTCTCACTCCTTTAATCCTTGTTAAAGCATCATTTTAAGTTAAGAAATTGTAAGAGTTTGAAGTAAGTTATATGTGTTAGGGCATCTTTAATTTTTGGCAGCCCTAAGGAAGGATGAGGTTGATTGTTTTAATGAATTTAGAATGGATAGAAATGATGTTTAAGGTATGAATATGCATGGATGTTGAATTAGTGTGCTAATTGAGATTTATGGATAATTTAAATTGGACATTAGGGTTTTGAGAAGTAAAACTTGGATTTAGCTTATGGAATTGTGAAAGAACATTATAAGGGTCAATTAGTGACCATTTTAGGTATGTTGACCATGAATTGGACTGAAAAATAGTATAGCCAAGTGAATGTGTAGGCTGCCTTGTTAGTGCAGCAGAGGGACTAAAAATTCAATCCACTTGCACTGCCATAACTTTGGCTGTGTAGGTCCAATTGGTGTTTGGCCAATTGGAAATGAAACTAGGCTTATAATGACACATTTTTGCTGAAGAAACTATGCCCAAAAGACCAAAGCAAGTGGACCAAAACTTGGCCCCAATCCGGATACCCTGCAATAGCCCCTGCAGAAATGACCAAATGAACAGTAACTGTTCATTTGGCCATAACTCACTGTAGATTTGGTCAATTGACCTGAAATTTTTACAGCAAAAAGTTAAGACATAGAAAAACAACTTTCATGAAGAAACCTACCCCAAATTATGACCAAAACCTAACCCAAATGGCAGTCACAGTTACTGTTTAAACCTACAACTCTGCAGATTTTCATTTGAGCAGTAATGTTTGGATGGCTATAACTCTCTCTAGAAAACTCGGATTTAGGCGATTCTTGAACCGATGAAAACCTAAGGCATAGTAGAACATTTCATATGAAGAAAGTTAGATCAAATTATGAACTTAACATGATCAAATTACTGACCAAAGTTGGACCAAAAATCTGCCAGACCCAAAATCTCAGCATGAACAGTGCACGTGAACAGTAAACTTATTTTGGCCATAACTTGAGCTACAAAACTCCAAATGGAGTGATTCAAAAAAGGAAATTCAACTAGACAAAATAAGGAACAACTTTCATGTTTACCATTTCCTCAAATTCCTACTGCAATAATGCCCAATGGAATAGTAAAGTTGAGTTAGCAAAATTGAAAATTTTGCTTCTCTTGGTTTAAGCTTAGAAATGGTATTAATGCTTAATGCCAACAAGTTTTAAATGAAAAATGTGGTATGTTTGAAGTGCCAAAGTCAATGTACATATTTTCTATACAAAAGTCAACATTTTTGTTGACCAATGAGGTGAATAGTGTCACCAAAACCAAAAATTGGCAATTTTGCCAAAATGACCTAAGCTTTGAGAAAGTGACCAAAACCAACAAGTTTTGAATACAAAATGTGGTATGTTGTGTCACGACCCAACCTATGGGCCGGACCGGCACTAGGACCTGGGTCAGCCTAAAGCCCCCGAGGCCCGTAGTAAGCCTTAACTATTCATTAACCCAACTCTAAGGCCCATTTGGGCCCAATATCAAGAAAACAAACGGACAGAGTCCAGCCATAAAATGGACTTTCCAACGGGGAGTTTTCGACTCACCCGACCTGTAAACACAATAAACAATCCATTGGGGAGCTCAGCTCACCCTCCACATACTCATCAACATAATAATAAATGGGAGCTCAGCTCCCTCATCCAATCCATCAAACAGACTTAAAATATTAAGTTTACAGGTCCAACATGAATATAATATTACAGACCAATTTCAAATAATTACTGCTAACACATGCGGAAATTCTAGGAGTAATTAAAATTACACAATATTGATAAACAACCTGCGAGGTAAAAAGGCAGGTTAACCCAGAACAAAATATCCTCCTGTGGCCTGTAAAAATTTTTGAACAGGAGTGAGCGTTCGACTCAGAGAGTAAAATATCAATCTTAACTATAATCTCTATAACTATCTCAAACTAATGCAACCTTGTAGAGTGAAATGCAACATACACAACATTTTCACATCATAACATCAAAAGGTAATTTGGAGCACTCACACACTCGTAGTATCAATCATAACATATGGGAGCCGATCCCCATACGCCTCTCTTAAATCCAACCCGTGCCAATTACTCAAGCTCGGACTTCCACTTAATAACCAAATCGAGGGTCCCAAATAATTACTCAAGCCGTGACTACCCTCGAAGGAACGGGTCCCACGAATTACTCAAGCCGTGACTACCCGTCCTATCCATAGTCCACACCACATCACACGCACGCCAACGCACGACACCGCTTCCAAATTACCACAACAACATCCATGGTACATCAACAGTTATGAATGCAACATAAATCGTGCCTAGAGTTTAACTACATAAATATATGCATATAAGTGATGCATGGGCATGCTGAACATATAATAATATCGAAATTATAATTAAAATTAATATTTTACTCACAGACTTGACGACAAATTACTGTGGCGGCTGGGCGGAGGAAGAAGGCTGTCCCGGCTCACCTGACAATCATATTACATTTATTTAATACAATCTGACTCAATACAAATAAAGAAAAAGACCAATTACGTCCTAAGTCGTGCCGAAAATCCGGCAGAGTCTCCCCTATACCTAGGACCTACCCAACCTGCAAAAGGGCTAAAAACGCACTTCTATGCTCACAATCCATACATCAACAGTTCAATCATATCACACAGCCCCTCCTGGGCCCATCAAATCAATCATCCATCACAATACGCAAAATTTCAATTTAGTCCTTATTATTGATCATTTTTGCAAAAACTGCCCAAACAAGTCCATCTTAATCAACACCTACCTCCATATATAACTAGTAGGAACCAACACATGCCCATATACCCATACACAGTACAAGTATGAAAGCAGTATCAAACTCAAACTACCTATATACAAGATAACTGTGCTATCTCAGGTCTAAAGATTATATGCACTGATATGATTTATGACAAAACATTGACAAGAGTAAACTCCATGTGCTTGTCATAAGTGTCACTGGTTCGGCCTACTTATCATTTATAAGTGCCTATCATGTTTGTTATATGGCATGAGACTCACAATTCCATCTTATTTATATCTCATATAAATAACTTGGGAACAAACATGAATACAATCTTTCTGGATAAGTCATGTCCTTATTATGAAGTATCCTCGATTGTGAACCTATTTATGATACTTTGTGCTAGAAATATTGTCACTCATATTCTTAACAACTTAAGAATAATATTTCTAACAAAATATCAATGGACCTTTTCTATTACACATAAATATATTATGTAAACGGAAAAGTGGAAATGCCTTTTCTTAATAAAAATATGTACAAGATACACACTAAATGATATGTTCTAGGGCATACTACTAACATTGAGGATGTGTGTAATCTGCCCAAAGTGACTTTAAAGTGAAGTGGTATATGGTTTTGGTAATATACGAAAACAGAATTGGTAAGGGAAGTGGACATATAGTAAGGTGAATGTGTCATTGATGTATGTTTAAGTAAGGTAATTAAGGGCAGTATGCATTTTAGCCTATAACTTTAAATATGCAACTTCAATTGGTATGAGACCAATTGAAAGTGAAACTAGGCACAAAATGTGCCAACTTTCATTAAGAAAGCATACCAAAATTCTGCTTGCAAGGTGACATGAAAAATGACCAATTCGGATTAAGTGCAAGTGAAATTTGAAAACTGACCAATTGGCCAGCAGTTAGTGTATAGGCCATAACTCACTCAAAACAGGTCCAATTGACTTGAAATGTTAACCATGAATAGTTAAGATCCATACCTACAAGTCTTATGAAGACACCAAAACCCATAAATGACCATAAGCAAGTCAAACAGCTTGCACAAGTTCGGGTCCAAAAACTGGCCGAACCAAAGTTGACCAAAATTGACCTAAAATGACCAAATTTGATGCCATTTGACCAGCAATAGTAAAATGACCATAACTTGGTCTACATAACTCAAATTGACCTAAAATTTTGCCCCGCGTTCCGTAAGGTATAGATCTACAAGTTTGTAGTTTTGACCAAAACCCAAAAACAGAGGGAACTAGGTCGTTCGGCTAGGTCAAACTAGTATACTGAAATCCAGCAAGTTGCATTAAAATGCACTAAATAAGGAAATGAGTTTGGTAAAACGTACCAACCCTAAAACCCTATCGAATGTGACATATTAATGACACTAAAACCTAAATTACCTAGAACACATCGAGGGTCGGTATATTAGGTGATTAAGCAAATAATAGCTTTCAGTGAATTATTTATCAAACATTATCGATAGAGACAGTTTAATTTAGTACTGAAACACTTCAAATTGTGTTTCTCAGTTAGTAAAGACTCAGAAAAAGGGAAGGAAACACTGAGTCCAGACCAGGAGATAGTCATCAGAGGTTTGTGCACAACTAGTTTTCAACTGATTTTACTCTGAATAGATTTCATATGATTAATTGTATGTTATTGTTTTAAATTGTGTTTGTGCACAACTAGTTTTTAACTGATTTTTTTTTGAATATTTCATATGATTAAATGACATATTTTTCTTATGTATTATGTTTAACAAGCATTGGATTTAATTCAATGATTATTGAAATTGTTATAGTATGTATGAATTTAGCTTTGTGAAATGGTATTTCCATAAGTATTAAGC
Source organism: Hevea brasiliensis (assembly GCF_030052815.1). Classification (NCBI taxonomy): domain Eukaryota; kingdom Viridiplantae; phylum Streptophyta; class Magnoliopsida; order Malpighiales; family Euphorbiaceae; genus Hevea; species Hevea brasiliensis. Next base: position 55,995,097 of record NC_079506.1, on the reverse strand, counting down.
ATTGGTATGGATTGAATAAATTATGTTTTGGAAAATTGTGATAGAACATGTTTTGAATTGTGATGGTAATTTTTCATGGAAAAATACAAATTTATGATTTGAATTGTGTTGAGCATAAAAATTATTGGATATTGGAATTGACTTTGAATCGAATTATATTGTGATTTATGCTCACTAAAAGAATTGTGATATTGTTTCATATCTCACTATAGATGCTTGACTAGGTTATTACCTGTCTCTCTCATTTGTTGAGAAGACAATGGAGTTAGTTGTGTTTTGATTACCATGGTACATGCACAGGCTTAGATTTTCCTCTGATTTGAGGTTAGATCTAAGTTTATTTTATCGTTATGGCCCTTGTGGAAGATTCATTATTGTGATGGTACTGTGCACGATGATTCGACCTCCCCGACCATAGGGAGTTAGAATCACATCGAAGATGGCCCTATCGGATTAGTCTTGCATAGTTAGTGAGATAAAGAATGATTTGTGAGATACAGCATGGTTTTTGAGATACAACATGGTTTTTAGATAAAGATTGATTTTTGAGATAAAGAATGATTTTCGAGATACAGAATAGCTTTTGAATGGTAAAGAATTGTGATTTCAATTATAGTTTATGTATAATTGATTTTGTTGGAATTACTTAAATGGTTAGTCAAGATTTGATAAATTGAATTTTGTGATCAAAGTCATTTATACAAATGATTTACATTATTGGCAATGAATATTTTGAGTTTTGGAATTTGATGAGTATTCAGATTTCCAAATTATTTACTGTAAATTTTATCAATGTATATTGTACTATGTTTTAAATTATAGTTGTGCACCACTGAGTTCACCACTCAGCGATAGCTTTGTATGTCGTCGCAGTAAGAAGAGCATAGAGCAAAGGAGTAAGTTTCTTTGAAGACACTTTCGCAATGTACCTCGGTATATTATAGGTATACCTATGTACATAGGTCTGATGTATGCATGTAATAATATGTATGTAAATTATTTGAGCAGTTGTAAATTAAAATTGTACATTGAAGTTGTAAAGTGAATTATGAGTTATTTTGACTTGTAAAATTTGTATTATATTTCTTTTATCTCATCCTTTGAAAATACTGGAAAATTGTTATGGATTGAGTTGAGAAAAATATTGTGTTGAATTTCGTTGGAGTTGAGATTTGAAAAAAAAAATATTGAAGTGCTTTTTACAGGTTTTCTGAAGAACTGTTTTATCCAAAATACAGATGGCACTCTGCCAAAATTTTTACAGAAATTCCGAATAAGTCAAATGTGTTAGTTCTATCACTTCAGTTCACAAAAGTTTTTAACACCTGTAAATAGTGCTCACCACTGTGAAAGAAGTAAGAAAAGTTTTAAAAATCCCTTGTAGTGTATTTAATGGGTTATCAGTAGACGGAGTTGATAATTCATTAGGTATACTACGGGATCATGTCATGCCTTACAGAGGGGTAGGGTGTGACATGTTTAAGTGGTATCAAAGCAATGGTTTTAAAGTGAATTTCGAACTGTGAATTTGAAATCTTTTTGTCAGAACTACAACTGCTCAAATGTTTGATACATATAGTACATTTATATCATAAATGTGAACTAATGGAGAGGAATCTCCTTGTATTGGTTGTATAGGAATAGAAAATTCTGTGAAAAGAATGGAAGAGAAGAATGAGACAATAGAACAATCTGTGATGGCAGAAGTACAAGTTGAGGCCCCAACTCCACAAAGTGTCGAAGGCCTGACTGTACCAGTTTTACCAGTACAAATTACTGCACAAATGGCCCAGCAAATGGCCACTTTCTTTCAATAAATGGCTGATAATCTGTCAGCCCAAGCCCAATCTGCACTCCAACCCCCACAAGGGCAGTGTGAAATGGAAAAGAGGGAGAAACCTATGGGTCAGAGTTCGAACAGTAATTTGGGGAAGCGAAAAGAATTGGAGGAACCCCGAGCTCAGAAATATGATAGAGGCGAATCATCAGGGCAGAGACCACTAAGATCTAGTCGTCGAGCAACCAGAAGTTCCTATCCTGCCCGTTTTCTGCCATGTTTGTGGTAAGCTACATGGAGGTATTTGTCGTAAGGCCTATAGAGCCTGTTACAATTGTGGAAAACTTGGACACTTTGCTAAAGATTGTGCTAAACCACCTCGACCGCTCTCCGAGTTCACTGCAGTCGATCGAGTCAAGATAGAAATTGAGTTGGTACTCCTCACCACTATAACACAGTGAATCAACCCGAATATAGTAGCGCACCAGTCAGAGCGTCCACTATGTGCCAAGGAGAAAGAGCAGAAACTTCAGATGTAGCTGCTGGTAAGTTCTTAATTTTTGAAAGAAACAATTAGTTATTATTTGATCCCAACACTACTTAATTGTGTGTTAGTGTCAGAACTATATGTTCTGTTGTTATTCCTTTACATGGGAACGAATTTTGATGTATTAGTGACTAGTCCTGTAACATCCCTAAGTTCGGTAGTGCGTTCTACTGTTCCGGTGACCAGTGCTGTTCGGACAGCTAGGATGCCTAGAACTACACTTCGTTATGTGTGAGGAGACATAAAATAATGAAATACAAGAAAAGAAAATTCAATAAAAACAAAGGAAAAATAATAGCAAAGAAATGTAACCAAGTTAAGCGAGCCGAGAACCCTAGCGATGGTGATCAGACTGAAGTCACACAGGCCGTTGACTAGCTCTCGGATCATGGGAACCCCGAAAATATTTTTAGGACTTAAAGAGACATCAATTGAAGTATAAATATCATTAGAAATATCAAAGAAAAATTAAATAATTAGTACAAAGAAAAGTGAGAAATCGAAAAACAGACAAAACCTTGCAGACTAAAAATCGAATGCAACCCGAACAGGGGCATTATGGTCATTTGACATCCCGAATTGTCTTTTGACCTAAATGTCCATAACAAAATAAATAATATTACACTTAGAAAATAAAATGAAAAATTAGTTTAGTGGTATCTAATGCAAATAACCAAAAGTGGAGTGAAAGTGTGTAATTAGCACATTAAACATATTAAATGAATTAACTAATGTGAGTGGACCACTAAGGGATTTTAAAATGTATTAAGTGGGCAGATTGCTCCACTAAAATATCATCTTCAACATTAGAAACCTCCATTGCCGTGAATGAAAAGCTCCCAAAACCTCCATGGCCATTTTTCTTCAAGCTTGATCCACTCCTTCATTTCACCTCTAATCACCTAGGTAGCTTCATTAAAAATTGTCCCCACATCACAAGGAAGAGTTTGATACCAAAATCAAGAAGTTTAGTGAAGGTTTAACAAGTCCCAACCAAAGGTAAGTTTGTATTTTTGAACATTGCTTTGTTAAACTTTGTATACTTGTTATGGATGTTTGAATTGTGAAGAAAATTTTCAAGTTTGAGGAGTTCTTGATATATCAATTTTGGACAGCCATGGAATTGTATGTTTAATGAAATATTCATACATATATTTGATGAGAAATTATTTGATTAGGGTGATTTAATGTCCTAGTAAATTATTCCACATGTATATGGTGATTGTGCACTTGGAATGGAAATTGATGAATTGTAGGACACTTTGACATTGTGGAACAATTCGGCAGCCTTGAGGCTTCTTTGATAAATGTATGTGTTCATGAAGATATGGGCAGAATTGTGGCATTGAGGATTGATGAGTGTGTATGTAAATTGGTTGTGTAAAGTATGTGTAAGAATTAGAAATGTCCATCTGTATGTATTATTTTATTTGGACTTTATGAATTGGAGTTTTATTTGGTGTATTGAGGATGTTTGTAATCTGCCCAAAATGACTTTAAAATGAAGTGGCATATGGTTTTGGTAATGTACCAAAACAGAATGGGTAAGAGAGATGGACTTAGAGTAAGGTAAATGTGTAATTGATACATGTATAAACAATGTAATTAAGGACAGCCTACATTTTAGCCTATAACTTTAAATGTGTAACTTCAATTGGTATGAGACCAATTGGAGGTGAAACTAGGCACAAAATGTGCCAACTTTCATTAAGAAAACATACCAAAATTCTGCTTGCAAGGTGACATGAAAAATGACCAATTTGGATTAAGTGCAAGTGAAACCTGAAAACTGACCAATTGGGCAGCAGTTAGTGTATAGGCCATAACTCACTCAAAACAGGTCCAATTGACCTGAAATTTTAACCATGAATAGTTAAGATCCATACCTACAAGTATTATGAAGATACCAAAGCCCAGAAATGACCATAAGCAAGTCAAACAGCTTGCACAAGTTCGGGTCCAAAAACTGGCCGAACCAAAGTTGACCAAATTGACCTAAAATGACCTAATTTGATGCCATTTGACCAGCAATAGTAAAATGACCATAACTTGGTCTACATAACTCAGAATGACCAAAAAGTTTGCCCCGCGTTCCGTAAGACATAGATCTACAAGTTTGTTGTTTTGACCAAAACCCGAAAACCGAGGGAACTAGGTCGTCCGGCTAGGTCAAACTAGTATCCCGGAATCTAGCAAGTTGTATTAAAATGCACTAAACAAGGAAATGAGTTTGGTAAAACGTACCAACCCTAAAATACTATCGAATGTGACATATTAGTGACACTAAAACCTAGTTTACCTAGAACGCATCGAGGGTCGGTATATTAGGTGATTAAGCAAATAATAGCTTTCAGTGAATTACTTATCAAACATTGTCGATAGAGACAGTTTAAATGAGTACTGAAATACTTCAAATTGTGTTTCTCAGTTAGTAAAGACTCAGGAAAAGGGAAGGAAACACTGAGTCCAGACCAGGAGACAGTCATCAGAGGTTTGTGCACAACTAGTTTTCAACTGATTTTACTCTGAATAATATTTCATATTATTAATTGTATGTTATTGTTTTAAATTGTGTTTGTGCACAACTAGTTTTTAACTGATTTTGTTTTAAATATTTCATATGATTAAATGACATATTTTTTTTTTATGTATTATGTTCAGCAAGCATTGGATTTAATTCAATGATTATTGAAATTGTTATAGTATGTATGAATTTAGCTTTGTGAAATGGTATTTCCACAGGTATTAAGCATTGTTATGGATTGAATAAATTATGTTTTGAAAAATTGTGATAGAACATATTTTGAATTGTGATGGTAATTTTCATAGAAAAATGAAAATTTATGATTTGAATTGTGATGAGCATAAAAATTATTGGATATTGGAATTGACTTTGAATTGAATTATATTGTGATTTATGCTCACTAAAAGGATTGTAATATTGTTTTATATCTCACTATAGATGCTTGACTAGGTTATTACCCGTCTCTCTCATTTGTTGAGAAGACAATGGAGTTAGTTGTGTTTTAATTACCATGGTACGTGCACAGGCTTAGATTTTCCTCTGATTTGAGGTTAGATCTAAGTTTATTTTATCGTTATGGCCCTTGCGGAAGATTCATTATTGTGATGGTACTGTGCACGATGATTCAACCTCCCCGACCATAGGGAGTTAGAATCTGATTCGACCTCCCCGACCATAGGGAGTTAGAATCACCCCGAAAATGGCCCTATCGGATTAGTCTTGCATAGTTAGTGAGATAAAGAATGATTTGTGAGATACAGCATGGTTTTTGAGCTACAGCATGGTTTTTGAGATACAACATGATTTTCGAGATAAAGAATGGCTTTTGAGATAAAGAATGGCTTTTGAGATAAAGAATGATTTTCGAGATATAGAATGGCTTTTGAATGGTAAAGAATTGTGATTTCAATTATGGTTTATGTATAATTGATTTTGTTGGAATTACTTAAATGGTTAGTCACGATTTGATAAATTGAATTTTGTGATCAAAGTCATTTATACAAATGATTTACATTATTGGCAATGAATATTTTGAGTTTTGGAATTTGATGAGTATTCAGATTTCCAAATTATTTACTGTAAATTTTGTCAATGTATATTGTACTATGTTTTAAATTATAGTTGTGCACCACTCAGCGATAGCTTTGTATGCTGTCGCAGGTAAGAAGAGCATAGAGCAGTGAGTAAGTTTCTTTGAAGACACTTTCAGACCAGCTCCAGGTATATTATAGGTATACCCATGTACATAGGTCTGATGTATGCATGTAATAATATGTATGTAAATTATTTGAGCAGTTGTAAATTAAAATTGTACATTGAAGTTGTAAATTAAAATTGTACATTGAAGTTGTAAAGTGAATTATGAGTTATTTTGACTTGTAAAATTTGTATTATATTTCTTTTATCTCATCCTTTGAAAATACTAAAAAATTGTTGTGGATTGAGTTGAGAAAAATATTGTGTTGAATTTCGTTGGAGTTGAGATTTAAAAAAAAAAAATATTGAAGTGCTTTTTAGAGGTTTTCTGAAGAACTGTTTTATCCAAAATACAGATGGCACTCTACCAAAATTTTTACAGAAATTCCAAATAAGTCAAATGTGTTAGTTCTATCACTTCAGTTCACAAAAGTTTTTAACACCTGTAAATAGTGCTCACCACTGTGAAAGAAGTAAGAAAAGTTTTAAAAATCCCTTGTAGTGTATTTAATGGGTTATCAGTAGACGGAGTTGATAATTCATTAGGTATACTACGGGATCATGTCATGCCTTACAGAGGGGTAGGGTGTGACAAGTCCTTTAGGATAATAACTATAATAACAAGTATGATTGACATTACTTTTGGAAGAATTGTTAGCTAAAAGTATTTTCTAACATACCATAAATTATAAAGCTAAATGGCGAGCCTACTTAATGTAAGGCAAGAGGACGTGAAAGTGAGTTACAGTAACATAATTGCTCTAGATGAGGGCAAAGATGTTACTGTTAGTAATTGTCAAAGGAAATTGTAATCAGAATTGGTTTAGGATATTAGTGGATTCGAGAAAGATAAGAAAACCTAGTCCATGAGGTTATAACATAGTCACTATGTAATGTTCTCGATGTTTGTATCGTAAGCTGTAGATTGCAGTACCAACACGGGATTATTGTGTAGAGCTACGTGCTTCCTCATGGTATAATAAAGTAAGAATATTTGTAAGTAATCTATAAATTGATACAGTTGCACCCGAATAGAGTACTATTACTGGAAATAAATGTGAAAATTTTAGTCAGAAATGCAAAACTTCAGAACTAGCCTATCAAACGACTACACTTGTAAGGTAGCTAGAGTCAGTGACTCAGTTATATTAATGTGAATTACAGTACCCGAAGAATTGCTATAAGCTTAGAGATATCAGTACGACTTATCATCCTCAAACGGATGGACAATTGAAACAAGTAATTCAGGTAAATTCGAAAACTCATTGAGTTCCTATAAATAATGAAATGAAATGATAATAATAACATATAAAATGTGATAAGCCCTCAAGAATATATTGAGAACTTGTGTCATTGAATTCGAGAGGAGATGAGACAGATACATCCCACTAACGGAATTTGTATACATTAATAAGTGTCAAGCTAGCATACGAGTGGCACCCTATGAAACATAGTAAGGGAACAGATAACTATGGATTTTGTGATGAAACTTCCGAGGACACAGAATAGTCAAGATGCAGTATAGGTCATAATTGACAGACTAACCAAGTCTGCTCACTTTTTGCCAGTTCGAATGGACTTTAGCCTGGAAAGATTGGCCAGATTGTACATATATGAGATTGTAAAATTGCATGGAGTGCCAGTATCGATTGTGTCTGACAGAGATCCTAGGTTCACTTCTAGATTCTGGGGTAGTCTTCAGAGAGCCCTAGGAACTAGATTGAACTTCAAAGACAAAGATTCCACCGATGCATGCGATGGCCACAAAGGGTAATTCAGATATTGGAGGATATGCTACGGGCTTGTGTGATTGAATTTGAAGGTAGTTGGGATACACACTTGCCTTTGATTGAGTTTGCTTATAACAACAGCTACCAATCAAGCATTGGGATGCCTCCATATGAAGCTTTGTATGGTAGAAAGTGCAGAACTCCCTTATGTTAGGATGAAGTAGGTGAAAGGAAGATGATTGAGCCAGAAATTGTTCAGCAGACGGAGGAAAATATTAGATTGATCAGAGATAGACTCAGGGCTGCATCAGACCGTCAGAAGCCCTATGTTGATCTAAAGAGAAGAGATATTGAGTATGCAGTGGGTGATAAGGTATTCCTCAAAGTTTCTCCTTGGAAGAGGATTGTGAGATTTGGCAAAAGGGGAAACTAAGTCCTCGTTTCATTGGACCATATGAAGTTCTGGAAAGAGTGGGTCCTTTGGCATATCGGTTAGCATTACCTCTAGAGCTAGCAAGGATACACAGCGTCTTCCATGTGTCCATGTTAAGAAGGTACAGATCCGACCCATCTCATGTACTATCAGTTGAAGAGATTGAAGTAAATCCAGACCTCTCATATAAGGAAGAACCCATAAAAATTCTGACTTATGAGGTAAAGCAGCTGAGGAATAACAGATACACCAGGTTAAAGTGCTGTGGAACCATCATTCAGGCCAGGAAGCTACTTGGGAACGTGAAGAGGATATGAGGAGACAGCACCCACAGCTATTCAGAGACTAATGCCAGGTAAAATTTCGAGACGAAATTTATTTAAGGGGGGGAGAATTGTAACACCCCTATGTTTGATAGTGCGTTCTCTATTCGGTGACCGGTCTTTGTCCTGGACAGCTAGGATGCCTAGAACTACACTTCGTTATGAGTGAGGAGACATAAAATAATGAAATACAAGAAAAGAAAATACAAGAAAAACAAAGGAAAAATAATAGCAAAGAAATGTTGTAACACCCTCCCAGCAACTCCGTACATTCTACTGTTTCGGTGACCGGTGTCGGTCCGGATAGCTAGAACGTCCGGAAAAATATTTAAACTAAAGTCAGGAACCATAATTAACTCAAATATTAAAAATAAAAATTTAGTAAAAATTTTAGAAATAAAATACAACCGAGTTAAACGAGCCGGTGCCCAAGCGATGGGTAACCAGAGGAAAGTTGCGGTTCTCGCAACTAGGAGCCCTAGACCCGGGGAAAAATTCATAAAATAATTTTTGGGACTCCAGAGAAGGGTCATTGAGGTTCCTATGGCATTAGAATGCCAAGAAAATATTTAGAAAAATTTTTCAATCGGTACAGACAATTTTGACCCGTTAAGCCAAACGGAGGGCATTTTGGTCATTTCGCCTTCATAGGTGATTTTTGGCCGACTTGTCCAGTTAAGTAAATAATTATTATGACTCAAAATATGAATAAATATTGCTAAAAATTAAATTGAAATGTGGTAGAAAAGAAAAGAAAAGAAAAATAGTGGAAATTAAGGATAATGACATCACATGATGTCATTTACTTTCTCCCAACCAATCACCATTCAACAAGCTTTCTTAAATCACTTAAAAGAGACAAAGAAGACCAAAAAAATTCTGCTCTTCTTCTTCTTCTTCAGCCAAAACGTGAACCTCTCCTCCATAACCCTCCATGAAAACTTTCTTCAATTACTTCCATTTTCCCATGAATTTCCACTACTAAACCCTAGACACCTTTCATTAAAACTTGTCCATACAACTTGGAGAAGTGTTTGGCAGCCTAGAAAAGGAAAGAAAGTGAAGTTTGAGCTTGGAAAAATCTGCCCTACAAGAGGTTAGTGCCTATTATGCATACATCTTTCTCTTTCCATGATTAGAGACCTAAAATAAGCAAGAATTTGTGAATTAAATGAATGGAATTTATGTGTATGTATACAATGAATTTTGGCAGCCCTAGGGAGGAACAAGATTAAGTGTTTTTGATGGACTTAGAGTGGACTAAAGATGATGTTTAAGGTATATATATATATGTATGATGAATTGGTGTGCTAACTAAGGTAATTGGTGTAATCCTTGAAAATGAGCTAGGGTTTGGGAGTGAAACTTGGATTTAGCTTATGAAATTGTGAAAGAACATTTTAATGGTCAATTAGTGACCATTTGAGGCAAGTTCACCATAATTTGAAGAGATTTAGAGTGATGCAAACTGAATTGGTGGGCTGCCTAATGAGTGCAGCAGGGTGGCTGTGATTCCAACCCACTTGGACTGCCATATCTTTGGCTGTGTTGGTCCAATTGGTGTTTGGCCAATTGGACATGAAACTAGACTTATAATGGCACATTTTTGCTGAAGAAACCATGCCCAAAAGACCAAAGCAAGAGGACCAAAAGTTGGCCCCAATCCGGGTACCCTGCAAGCCAATTCTGCAGAATGACCAAATGAACAGTAACTGTTCATTTGGCCATAACTCACTATAGAAATGGTCAATTGACCTGAAATTTTACAGCAACAAGTTAAGACCTAGACAAACAACTTTCATGAAGAAACCTACCCCAAATTATGGCCAGAACCTAACCCAAATGGCAGTCACGATCCACTGCTCATGTTATCAGAGATTTGGTAATTCTGCAGTTTTGGCAATCCGGCCAGCTGTGGTTTTTGGACCATATCTGGAGCTACAAAACTCCAAATGGAGTGATTCAAAAGAGGAAATTCAACTAGACAAAATAAGGAACAACTTTCATGTTTACCATTTCCTCAAATTCCCACTGCAACAGGGCTTAATGGAACAGTAAAGTTAGGCTTCAAAAATTGAAAATTCTGCCCTCTTGGTTTTAAGCATAGAAATGGTAATGGTAATCAATTCCAACAAGTTTTAAATACAAAATGTGGTATGTTTGGGGTGTTAAAACCAATACACCTATTTTCTATCCAAAAGTCAACATTTTTGTTGACCAATGAGGTGAATAGTGACACCAAAACTTGAAATTCAAAATTTGAAATTAGAAATGCATCTAGGGGACTTTAAATTGCAATTGGCAATTAATACTAGCAAATGTAAAACTCAAAATGTGGGATCTTGGTGTAATTAGAATTAACATATCCCTTAAGTATGAAAAAGTCAACATTTTGGTTGACTAGTAAGGTGAATTGTAATCAAAATGAATAACAAACTAAGATGAAGACCTAGAACAAATTCTAAGCTTAAATGCTTAGAATTGTATGACAAATGTGGACTATGTATCTTAGTTAAAATTGTTAAAAGGAAATTAAGACCATAAATTTGAAATCCATGAAATATTCATGGATTACTTGAAACATGAAAAATAAGTCACCTAATTGATGTGAATAGATAGTTAGGGCTTATATGCCCATCACAAATGGAATTCATAAAATATTAATAACTCAACTTGAAATATAAAATTGTGACTACATAAGTAGATTCTTAAATGTATAAATGAGAAAGGAAAATGTTTGAATACAATGGTACATGTGAACCATTGTTTAGAATTGTGATCAATAAGAATAACATAATGAATGAATAAATGAACTATATTAATGTATGAATGAGACATTAGTTCTCATTATTATAGAAAGGAGAAGTATTTTGAGTACAATGGTATAAAAGGATAATTGATGTGAATTGTGATCATATAAATGATCAAATGAATGTATGAATTATAATTGAAATTTCTCATGAAATAATGAATTCATAAAACACAATATATTAATATTTAATGATATTATGTGCCCTTGTATTGCCTAGACACGTGTGTCAGATTGGATAGATTGGCATGCCAATAGGGTATTGTTTTAGCGATCTGCGAAAGGCTTTATGCCTGTATTCATGGCTTTATGCCCGTATTCATGGCTTTATGCCAACATTCATGGCTTTTATGCCCGATTATGTGTTATCATGGCTTTTTAGCCATACTGACTGCATACGTGGTTGACGTTCTACGTCCCATGGTATGACGGCCCGAGGCACCGCGGTGTCCAGTGCCAACGACCCGTTATCCAGTTTAGTCAGCCTGTCGTAGGTTACTTGGGCAGTATAATTTATTGAGATAAGTTAAGAATATTAGCAATTAAAAATATTAGAAATTAAATAAAATAAATGAGTAAGATGACCTAAAATAAATTAGGATAGTTATTTACTAGAAAGAATCGAAATGAACTGGACAGATATCAAAATTTACTTATTATGAAATAATCTGAGACAACCTAGCAAGTATAGAGAAAATGCTAAAAGATTAGCAAAGATAATTATAACATAAATAAATATTGCAAATGTGCTTATATAACAATATAAGCATAAATTTATTATTTTCAAATCATTTTTCTTTGTACATTATTACTGTACATTGGCAAATAAAGACTTTCAAAGAAGACTAAATTAGGATATAACACATTAAATTTTAGAAACCGCATGTGAAATATAAATAAATCTTGATTATTTGAATTATGTTTTATTTCTATATTTATTTGTATATTATTTCCTTGTTATATTATTGCACCACTAAGCAGCAATGCTTAGCGCGATGGAATTGTTTCCTTCGCAGTGCATCAAGCTAGAACCCAATGGACGTTTGATCGGGAATTTTGGGAGTTTTGATCTGCTAAGTATTGTAACACCCTAAGTTCTAGAGTGCGTTCATCGCTCCAGTGACCAGTGTTGTCCGGACAGCTAGGATGCCTAGAACCACACCTTGATATGAGAGAGGAGACATAAATAATGAAATACAAGAAAAGAAAATACAAGAAAAACAAAGGAAAAATAATAGCAAAGAAATGTCACCAAGTTAAGCGAGCCGGAAACCTAGCGATGGGTGACCGCACCGGGAAGTCACGGCGTGGACCGTTGACTAGCCCTGGACTGTGGGGAACCCTGGAAAACATTTTTAGGACATAAATAGACCCTTATTGAAGTATAAATCTCATTAGAAAGATTAAAGAAAAATTAAAAAATTAGTACAAAGAAAAGTGAGAAATCGAAAAACAGACAAAACCCGGTAATACCGAAAAATCGGGAATGCCACCCGAACAGGGGCATTATGGTCATTTGACATCCCGAAGTGTCTTTTGACCTAAATATCCATTAAAAATAAATAATATTACACTTAAAAAAATGAAATGAAAAATTAATTTGGTGGTACCTAAAGTAAATAGTAGAAATTAAAGGTTAAATGTGGAATAAGTGGGAATTTAGCTTATAATATGATTTAATTTTAGTTAGTGGACCACTATAGGATTAATTAAACATGAAATATGGCTGATGTAGGTCCACTAACCACCTGAAATCTCATCTTCCTCAAGTCCTCTCAAAATTGCCGAAATGAAGAACCTTGAAACCTCCATTGCCGTTTGGTTTTGAGCTTGATTTCCTCCCTCCATTTCAACTCCAATCCCTTAAGTAGCTTTATGAAAAATGGTCTACACATCACAAGGAAGATATTGATACCAATTTTGAGAAGTTTGGTGAAGGTTTAGCAAGTTACAATTAAAGGTAAGTTTGCATTTTTGAGAATTTCTTTGTTAAAGTTTATGTTCATGTTATGGGTGTTGGTTTGGTGAAGGAAAATTTTGAGTTTGAAGGGTTATTGTTGTTTTCATTTTGGACAGCCATGAGTCACGTTTTTGATGAGATATTTGTGCACATAATTGATGAGAAATGGTGTTGATCATGATGAATTAGTAACCTAGTGAATTATTTCATGTTTATATGGTGATTTATGCACTTGGATGGGAATTGGTAAATTGGATGGCACTTTGATGTTGAAGAATGGTTTGCAGCAGCTTGGGGACACTTGAGTAATGGTATATATTGAAGGAAGTGTGGGCAGAATATTGACCTAGAAGGTTGATGAGATGTATGTAGATTGATATTGTAAAGTGTATGTAAAATTTGTAATGGTTAGGTGTGTTTGTAATGGTAATTAGAAATTGTAATTGTGAATGATATTTGGTGTGTTGAGGGTAATGGTAATCTGCCCAAAATAATGTTAATGTAAAGTAGATAATGCTTTTGGTAATGTACCAAAACAGATTGGTAGGGTATGGAAGTAAACTTTGCAAAGTAAATATGTGTTTGAAGTGGGGTGTGAAAGGCATATTGAGGGCAGTGTACATTTTAACCTATAACCTTAAATGTGTAACCTCAATTGGTATGAGACCAATTTGAGGTGAAACTAGGCACAAAATGTGCCAACTTTCATTGAGAAACCATACCAAAATTCTGCTTGCAAGGTGACCTAAGAAAATGACCCATTCGGATTAGGTGCAATTAGGACCTGAAAAATGACCAATTGGGCAGCAGTGAGTGTTTAGGCCATAACTCACTCAAACCAGGTCCAATTGACCTGAAATTTTGACCAAGAATAGTTAAGACCCATACCTACAAGTCTTATGAAGACACAAAAGCCCATAAATGACCATAAGCAAGTCAAAAAGCTTGCACAAGTTCGGGTCCAAAAACTGGCCGAACCAGAATTGACCAATTTGACCTAAAATTGACCTAAAATGGTACCATTTGACCAGCAATAGTATAATGACCATAACTCGGTCTACTTAACTCGGATTGATCTGAAATTTTGCACCGCGGTCCATAAGACCTAGATCTACAAGTTTGTAGTTTCGACCGAGACCCGAAAACCGAGGGAACTAGGTCGTCCGGTTAGGTCAAACTAGTGTCCTGGAATCCAGCAATTTGCATTAAAATGCACTAAGCAAGGAAATGACTTTGGTAAAACATACCAAACCTAAAACCCTATCGAATGTGACATATTAACGACACTAAAACCTAATTTACCTAAAACGCAACGAGGGTCGGTATATTAGGTGATTAAGTGAAAAATTGAGTTCAGTGCATTATTTACCAAACATTTATCGTTAGAGACAATTTAATTTAGTACTGAAACACTTCAAATTGTGTTTCTCGATTACTAAAGACTCAGAAAAGAGAAGGAAACACCGAGTCCGACTGTGGAGACATTCATCAGAGGTTTGTGCACAACGAATATTTCTTTTGAATTTTTCAATTGAAATAAATATTGACTATTTGTACATTATTGTTTTAAATTGTGGAAATGTCTTTGAATGGGTATTTATTGCTTGAAAAGCATTGTAAATGATTTGAAACTGTGAGAAATTGTTTGAATGATATTGATGGATACTTATTGCTTAAAAGCATTGTAAATGGTTTGAAATTGTGGGAAAATTAGTTTAATGTGATTTGTGAAAATCGAAGTTAATTATGAATTGTGTTGCCATTTTGTGAATGAAATTAAGACTTTGGAAATTTATTGGATTCTCACGAATCATTTGAATAAAATGTTTGGAATTGATTTTGTGTTCACACTTAGCATGACACTGTATGTACATATTGTTTTTGGTTTTGAGCAGTTGTAAATTAAATTGTACATTGAAGTTGTAAATTAATTATGAGTGTTTTGGATTGTAAAAGTTGTATTATATTTCCTTATCTCAGCTTTTGAAAAATCACTATGGAATTGAGTTGATAAATTGTTGTGTTGAGAAATGTGTTGGAATTGAGATTTGAAAATATATTGAAGTGCCTTTTTACAGGTTTTCTGAAGAACTGTTTTGTCCAAAATACAGATGGCACTCTCCCAAAATTTTTACAGAAATTCAAAATAAACCAAATGAATTAGTTGTTTCACTTCAGTTCACCAAAGTTTTTAACACCTGTAAATAGTGCTCACCACGGTAAAAGAAGTAAGAAAAGTTTTTAAAATCCCTTGTAGTATATTTAATGGGTTATCAGTAGACGGAGTTGGTAATTCATTAGGTATACTACGGGATCATGTTATGCCTTACAGAGGGGTAGGGTGTGACATGTTTTAGTGGTATCAGAGCAAAGTTTTTAAATTCTGTTTTCACCTGTTATTTGAATGTTCTTTCTTCATAGTACAACTGCTCAATATCATTGTTGATACATACAGTACATTACAGTATAAATATGCACTAACGAGAGTAAATATCCTTGTGTTATTGTTCAGGAAAGCTAAGATCCTCGCATTGAATATGGAAGAGGGTGATCGTTCAGTCGATCAGTCTATAGAGGCTGAGGTGCAAGGGGATGCCCCAGGCTTACATAATGTTAGTGGTTCAGCAGCACCAGCCCCTGCAGTACCGCAGTTTCCTGCTCAGTTCGCTCAGCAGATGGCTGCAATGTTCCAACAAATGGCTGGTAATGCACCTACTCAAGTCCCAATACAGACACCAGTGGTACAACCACAGTCTCCTACGAGGCAATATGATAAATTGATGAAATATGGGGCTACAGAGTTCAAGGGGACAGCAGATCCTCTAGAGGCTGAACAGTGGTTAGAGAGGATGGATAGGGTATTCAAGAAACTTCATTGTACAGAGGAGCTCAGACTTGAATACTCCGTATCTTTGTTACAGGGGGATGCTTATGACTGGTGGAAAACCATTCCCCACAGTCTGGTAGAGCCTGCAGTGCTAACATGGAATGACTTCCTCAGGGAATTCAGGCAGAAATATGTCCCTGATGCTTATGTAGACCAGAAACTGCAAGAATTCCTAAGTTTGAAACAGGGGGGCAGATCAGTGGCTGAGTATGAAAGAGAATTCTCCCGCCTTAGCCACTATGCAGTAAGTTTGCTTGCTACCAGCAGGGAGAGATGCAAGAGGTTTGAAACTGGCTTGAACCCCAGTATCAGAGTACAAGTGCTCGGCTTTAAACACACTAACTTCTCTGAACTTGTTTCTCAAGCCCTAGAGTTGGAAAGAGTTGAGTTTGAGACTGCTCCTGAGAAAAAGAGATCAGAGAAGACAGATGAAGAGGGAAAGTCAGTAGAACAGAGTTCCAGTGGTCCTACTGGAAAGAGGAAGAACTATGAGGGACACAACAGAGGTGGCAAGAAGTCTGGTAGGGGAGGACATTCGTGATGAAACCTCCTTTATCCGGTCAAAGATAGTACCGGAGGTTCCTACCATTCCCGCCAATGTGAAAATTGTGGAAGATATCATGGTGGGATATGCTATAAGGCTATTGGAGCCTGTTATAACTGTGGAGGCATAGGACACTTTGCCAAGGACTGCACCAGTAGTCACAGAGTTGGACCACCTCCTACTACTGTAGAAGGGTTAGTTCAGAGCCCTGTCACCAGAAGTTCACAGCCACCCAGCAGAGGTAGAGGCAGGGGTAGAGGTAACCCAGCAGGCAGCCAAGGCACAGTAAAACAATCAGAGCAAGATAGTGCTCCAGTCAGAGTCTATGCCATGAGACAGAGGGAAGAGGCAGAGATATCTGATGTTGTGGCTGGTACCTTCTCAACTTTTAACCAGGATGTGTTTGTGTTAATCGATCTGGGTTCTACCCATTCTTATGTGTGTGCTAGCATCATTGATTGCATTGCTGCTCCATGTACAAAAATGGACTTTGGGGTGCTAGTAACAAGTCCGCTAGGACAGGAGGTCAGGGAAATAAATTTTGATGCATTAGTGATTAGTCCTTTAGGATAAGGATTGTGATAACAAGTGAAATTAGTTTTGGAAGAGTTTATCGGCGAAAAGTATTTGCTGACACACCATAAAATTATAAGCTAATTGGCGAGCCTACTTAATGTAAGGCAAGAGGACGTAAAAATAAGTTACAGAAATAGAATTGCTCTAGATGAAGGCAGAGATGTTACTGTTAGTAATTGTTAATGGATATTGTAATCAGAATAAGTTCGGATATCAGTGAATTCGAAAAGGATAAAAGATAGGAAAGTTTGATCTATTGAGTAAGCTGTAGATTTCAGTACTAACTTGAGATTATTGTGTAGAGCTACGTACTACCCGATAGTATATCTAGATGAGAATAGTTGCCAATGGCATCTGTTTTGGTATAGTTATGCCAGGAAAGAATTTAATTGTTAGAAATAAGTTTGAAAATCCTACTTAGGGATCTAAAACTCAAAAGTTAGAATATCGAAAGGTTATAGTTCAGTACAAAAGGAAGTAAGTTATAGAATATTGACAGATAAAAAGAGTTAAGGAAGTAGAGATTTGAACAGTTGATTCATATGTAACAAAGAAATATTACGAATGTGAGGAAGACTATGGATTAGAATGGTCAGAGGACCAATGACTGATGAATGATTCTAACATGACCTCAAGGGTCATTCAAGAAGCAACGTGAACCAAAATATTAGACAGCATAATAGTAAGAGGAGATTGGTGTTATCCAAGCAAATTAAACATTGTATTAGATTGTTAAAAGTCTTACGATCATATAGAAAGGAGAAAATAAACGTATGACTATTGTAAGATGACTACTGGGTAAAATTTCATGGACGAAATTTATTTAAGGGGGGGAGAATTGTAACACCGCTAAGTTCGGTAGAGTGCGTTCTCTTGCTCCAGTGACTGTTGTTGTCCTGGACAGCTAGGATGCCTAGAACCACACCTTGATATGAGAGAGGAGACATAAATAATGAAATACAAGAAAAGAAAATACAAGAAAAACAAAGGAAAAATAATAGCAAAGAAATGTCACCAAGTTAAGTTAGGAAACCTAGCGATGGGTGATCATGACAGGAAGTCACGGCGTGGACCGTTGACTAGCCCTCGGATCATGGAGAACCCCGGAAAACATTTTTAGGACATAAATAGACCCTTATTGAAGTATAAATCTCATTAGAAAGATTAAAGAAAAATTAAAAATTAGTACAAAGAAAAGTGAGAAATCGAAAAAGCAGAAAACCCAGTAATACTGAAAATCGGGAATGCCACCCGAACAGGGGCATTATGGTCATTTGACATCCCGAAGTGTCTTTTGACCTAAATATCCATTAAAAATAAATAATATTACACTTAAAAAAATGAAATGAAAAATTAATTTGGTGGTACCTAAAGTAAATAGTAGAAATTAAAGGTTAAATGTGGAATAAGTGGGAATTTAGCTTATAATATGATTTAATTTTAGTTAGTGGACCACTATAGGATTAATTAAACATGAAATATGGCTGATGTAGGTCCACTAACCACCTGAAATCTCATCTTCCTCAAGTCCTCTCAAAATTGCCGAAATGAAGAACCTTGAAACCTCCATTGCCGTTTGGTTTTGAGCTTGATTTCCTCCCTCCATTTCAACTCCAATCCCTTAAGTAGCTTTATGAAAAATGGTCTACACATCACAAGGAAGATATTGATACCAATTTTGAGAAGTTTGGTGAAGGTTTAGCAAGTTACAATTAAAGGTAAGTTTGCATTTTTGAGAATTTCTTTGTTAAAGTTTATGTTCATGTTATGGGTGTTGGTTTGGTGAAGGAAAATTTTGAGTTTGAAGGGTTATTGTTGTTTTCATTTTGGACAGCCATGAGTCACGTTTTTGATGAGATATTTGTGCACATAATTGATGAGAAATGGTGTTGATCATGATGAATTAGTAACCTAGTGAATTATTTCATGTTTATATGGTGATTTATGCACTTGGATGGGAATTGGTAAATTGGATGGCACTTTGATGTTGAAGAATGGTTTGCAGCAGCTTGGGGACACTTGAGTAATGGTATATATTGAAGGAAGTGTGGGCAGAATATTGACCTAGAAGGTTGATGAGATGTATGTAGATTGATATTGTAAAGTGTATGTAAAATTTGTAATGGTTAGGTGTGTTTGTAATGGTAATTAGAAATTGTAATTGTGAATGATATTTGGTGTGTTGAGGGTAATGGTAATCTGCCCAAAATAATGTTAATGTAAAGTAGATAATGCTTTTGGTAATGTACCAAAACAGATTGGTAGGGTATGGAAGTAAACTTTGCAAAGTAAATATGTGTTTGAAGTGTGGTGAAAGGCATATTGAGGGCAGTGTACATTTTAACCTATAACCTTAAATGTGTAACCTCAATTGGTATGAGACCAATTTGAGGTGAAACTAGGCACAAAATGTGCCAACTTTCATTGAGAAACCATACCAAAATTCTGCTTGCAAGGTGACCTAAGAAAATGACCCATTCGGATTAGGTGCAATTAGGACCTGAAAAATGACCAATTGGGCAGCAGTGAGTGTTTAGGCCATAACTCACTCAAACCAGGTCCAATTGACCTGAAATTTTGACCAAGAATAGTTAAGACCCATACCTACAAGTCTTATGAAGACACAAAAGCCCATAAATGACCATAAGCAAGTCAAAAAGCTTGCACAAGTTCGGGTCCAAAAACTGGCCGAACCAGAATTGACCAATTTGACCTAAAATTGACCTAAAATGGTACCATTTGACCAGCAATAGTATAATGACCATAACTCGGTCTACTTAACTCGGATTGATCTGAAATTTTGCACCGCGGTCCATAAGACCTAGATCTACAAGTTTGTAGTTTCGACCGAGACCCGAAAACCAAGGGAACTAGGTCGTCCGGTTAGGTCAAACTAGTGTCCCGGAATCCAGCAATTTGCATTAAAATGCACTAAGCAAGGAAATGACTTTGGTAAAACATACCAAACCTAAAACCCTATCGAATGTGACATATTAACGACACTAAAACCTAATTTACCTAAAACGCAACGAGGGTCGGTATATTAGGTGATTAAGTGAAAAATTGAGTTCAGTGCATTATTTACCAAACATTATCGTTAGAGACAATTTAATTTAGTACTGAAACACTTCAAATTGTGTTTCTCAGTTACTAAAGACTCAGGAAAAGAGAAGGAAACACTGAGTCCAGACCAGGGAGACAGTCATCAGAGGTTTGTGCACAACGAATATTTCTTTTGAATTTTTCAATTGAAATAAATATTGACTATTTGTACATTATTGTTTTAAATTGTGGAAATGTCTTTGAATGGGTATTTATTGCTTGAAAAGCATTGTAAATGATTTGAAACTGTGAGAAATTGTTTGAATGATATTGATGGATACTTATTGCTTAAAAGCATTGTAAATGGTTTGAAATTGTGGGAAAATTAGTTTAATGTGATTTGTGAAAATCGAAGTTAATTATGAATTGTGTTGCCATTTTGTGAATGAAATTAAGACTTTGGAAATTTATTGGATTCTCACGAATCATTTGAATAAAATGTTTGGAATTGATTTTGTGTTCACACTTAGCATGACACTGTATGTACATATTGTTTTTGGTTTTGAGCAGTTGTAAATTAAATTGTACATTGAAGTTGTAAATTAATTATGAGTGTTTTGGATTGTAAAAGTTGTATTATATTTCCTTATCTCAGCTTTTGAAAAATCACTATGGAATTGAGTTGATAAATTGTTGTGTTGAGAAATGTGTTGGAATTGAGATTTGAAAATATATTGAAGTGCCTTTTTACAGGTTTTCTGAAGAACTGTTTTGTCCAAAATACAGATGGCACTCTGCCAAAAGTTTTACAGAAATTCAAAATAAACCAAATGAATTAGTTGTTTCACTTCAGTTCACCAAAGTTTTTAACACCTGTAAATAGTGCTCACCACGGTAAAAGAAGTAAGAAAAGTTTTTAAAATCCCTTGTAGTATATTTAATGGGTTATCAGTAGACGGAGTTGGTAATTCATTAGGTATACTACGGGATCATGTTATGCCTTCCAGAGGGGTAGGGTGTGACAAGTATCTGAAGTATTCAAGGTTGTCACCTCCTCAGCAATGCATGTAGATAGGGCCCATATAGATCCTATTTTGTATTTTGTATAAAATGCTAGATATTACATTATGATGTAAATTATGAAATTTTGTAATTATTTTGTAAATTATGTAAATTAAGGAAATTTGAAAATTTTGCTTATGTAATTTGAGAATGTTTACATATGAATTGAGTATGCATGGAAATGATTATGAAATTGAAATGTATGAATGAGATTTGAAATATGAGAAAATTATGAGAATGATTGATGAGATAATTATGATTAGCATGGATAAGACTTTATTCTGAAAATATTGTTGAAACTTTCAAACAGGTAAATAGTAAAACACGTCAACTAGTAATAAAATAGGGGAAACTCCGCTGGTTTCTCCATCGAAAAATAATTAATATTAAAATATAACGAGATCAAAATATGAAAGGAATAAAGTAAGATAAGATAGGGTGCTCCGACACTGAATGTAGCACACTTTGCTCGGCTACACTGTAGTCGGGTGAGGGGTGTTACAAATGTAACCAAGTTAAGCGATGGGTGACCGCACCGGGAAGTCACGGCGTGGACCGTTGACTAGCCCTGGACTGCGGGGAACCCTGGAAAATATTTTTAAGACTTAAATAGACCCTTATTGAAGAATAAATCTCATTAGAAAGATCAAAGAAAAATTAAATAATTAATACAAAGAAAAGTGAGAAATCGAAAAACAGACAAAACCCGGTGTTACCGAAAAATCGGGAACGTAACCCGAACAGGGGCATTATGGTCATTTGACATCCCGAATTGTCTTTTGACCTAAATGTCCATTAAAAATAAATAATATTACACTTAGAAAATGAAATGAGAAATTAAATTGGTGGTACCTAAAGTAAATAGCAAGAATTAAGGGTTTAATGTGGAATAAGTGGGAATTTAACATATTATATGATTAATTGAGTGAGTGGGCCACTAAGGAAATAAAATAAAAACAAAGTGGGGCAGGTGTACTTCCATTACACCATCAGAAACTTCATCTTCTCCAAATCACCAAGACTTGCCGAATTGAAGAACCAAAAGACTTCCATTGCCGTGAATGAAAAGCTCCCAAAACCTCCATGGCCATTTTTCTTCAAGCTTGATCCACTCCCTCATTTCACCTCTAATCACCTAGGTAGCTTCATTAAAAATTGTCCCCACATCACAAGGAAGAGTTTGATACCAAAATCAAGAAGTTTAGTGAAGGTTTAACAAGTCCCAACCAAAGGTAAGTTTGTATTTTTGAACATTGCTTTGTTAAACTTTGTATACTTGTTATGGGTGTTTGAATTGTGAAGGAAATTTTTAAGTTTGAGGAGTTATTGATATGTCCATTTTGGACAGCCATGGAGTTATATGTTTAATGAAATGTTTATACATATATTTGATGAGAAATTATATTGATTAGGGTGATTTAATGTCCAAGTAAATTAATTCCACATGTATATGGTAATTGTGCACTTGGAATGGAAATTGATGAATTGTAGGACACTTTGGCATTGTGGAACAATTCGGCAGCCTTTGGACACTTTGATAAATGTATGAGTTCATGAAGGTATTGGCAGAATATTGACATTGAGGATTGATGGATATGTATATAGATTGGTTGTGTAAAGTGTATGTAAGAATGAGTAATGTTTAGGTGTATATGTGATTGTACTTAGACTTTGTAAATTTGAGTTTATTTGGTGTATTGAGGATGTGTGTAATCTGCCCAAAGTGACTTTAAAGTGAAGTGGTATATGGTTTTGGTAATATACCAAAAAAGAATTGGTAAGGGAAGTGGACATATAGTAAGGTGAATGTGTCATTGATGTATGTTTAAGTAAGGTAATTAAGGGCAGTATGCATTTTAGCCTATAACTTTAAATGTGTAACTTCAATTGGTATGAGACCAATTGGAAATGAAACTAGGGACAAAATGTGCTAACTTTCATTAAGAAAGCATACCAAAATTCTGCTTGCAAGGTGACATGAAAAATGACCAATTCGGATTAAGTGCAAGTGAAACCTGAAAACTGACCAATTGTACAGTAGTTAGTGTATAAGCCATAACTCACTCAAAACAGGTCCAATTGACCTAAAATTTTAACCATGAATAGCTAAGATCCATACCTACAAGTCTTATGAAGACACCAAAAGCCAGAAATGACCATAAGCAAGTCAAACAGCTTGCACAAGTTCGGGTCCAAAAACTGGCCGAACCAAAGTTGACCAAAATTGACCTAAAATGACCAAATTTGATGCCATTTGACCAGCAATAGTAAAATGACCATAACTTGGTCTACATAACTCGGATTGACCTAAAATTTTGCCCCGCATTCCGTAAGACATAGATCTACAAGTTTGTAGTTTTGACCAAAACCCGAAAACTGAGGGAACTAGGTCGTCTGGCTAGGTCAAACTAGTATACTGAAATCCAGCAAGTTGCATTAAAATGCACTAAATAAGGAAATGAGTTTGGTAAAACGTACCAACCCTAAAACCCTATCGAATGTGACATATTAATGACACTAAAACCTAAATTACCTAGAACACATCGAGGGTCGGTATATTAGGTGATTAAGCAAATAATAGCTTTCAGTGAATTATTTGTCAAACATTATCGATAGAGACAGTTTAATTTAGTACTGAAACACTTCAAATTGTGTTTCTCAGTTAGTAAAGACTCAGGGAAAGGGAAGGAAACACTGAGTCCAGACCAGGAGACAGTCATCAGAGGTTTGTGCACAACTAGTTTTCAACTGATTTTACTCTGAATAAGATTTCATATGATTAATTGTATGTTATTGTTTTAAATTGTGTTTGTGCACAACTAGTTTTTAACTGATTTTGTTTTGAATATTTCATATGCTTAAATGACATATTTTTCTTATGTATTATGTTTAACAAGCATTGGATTTAATTCAATGATTATTGAAATTGTTATAGTATGTATGAATTTAGCTTTGTGAAATGGTATTTCCACAAGTATTAAGCATTGTTATGGATTGAATAAATTATGTTTTGGAAAATTGTGATAGAACATGTTTTGAATTGTGATGGTAATTTTTCATGGAAAAATGCAAATTTATGATTTGAATTGTGTTGAGCATAAAAATTATTGGATATTGGAAATGACTTTGAATCGAATTATATTGTGATTTATGCTCACTAAAAGGATTGTGATATTGTTTCATATCTCACTATAGATGCTTGACTAGGTTATTACCCGTCTCTCTCATTTATTGAGAAGACAATGGAGTTAGTTGTGTTTTGATTACCATGGTACGTGAACAGGCTTAGATTTTCCTCTGATTTGAGGTTAGATCTAAGTTTATTTTATCGTTATGGCCCTTGCAGAAGATTCATTATTGTGATGGTACTGTGCACGATGATTCGACCTCCCCGACCATAGGGAGTTAGAATCTGATTCGACCTCCCCGACCATAGGGAGTTAGAATCACATCGAAGATGGCCCTATCGGATTAGTCTTGCATAGTTAGTGAGATAAAGAATGATTTGTGAGATACAGCATGGTTTTTGAGATACAACATGGTTTTGAGATAAAGATTGATTTTTGAGATAAAGAATGATTTTCGAGATACAGAATGGCTTTTGAATGGTAAAGAATTGTGATTTCAATTATGGTTTATGTATAATTGATTTTATTGGAATTACTTAAATGGTTAGTCACGATTTGATAAATTGAATTTTGTGATCAAAGTCATTTATACAAATGATTTACATTATTGGCAATGAATATTTTGAGTTTTGGAATTTGATGAGTATTCAGATTTCCAAATTATTTACTATAAATTTTGTTAATGTATATTGTACTATGTTTTAAATTATAGTTGTGCACCACTCAGCGATAGCTTTGTATGCTGTCGCAGGTAAGAAGAGCATAGAGCAGTGAGTAAGTTTCTTTGAAGACACTTTCAGACCAGCTCCAGGTATATTATAGGTATACCCATGTACATAGGTCTGATGTATGCATGTAATAATATGTATGTAAATTATTTGAGCAGTTGTAAATTAAAATTGTACATTGAAGTTGTAAAGTGAATTATGAGTTATTTTAACTTGTAAAATTTGTATTATATTTCTTTTATCTCATCCTTTGAAAATACTGAAAAATTGTTGTGGATTGAGTTGAGAAAAATATTGTGTTGAATTTCGTTGGAGTTGAGATTTGAAAAAAAAAATATTGAAGTGCTTTTTACAGGTATAACACCCTCATTGTAGCAATTACGTACATTCTACTGTTCCGGTGACCGGTGTCGGTCCGGACAGCTAGAACGTTCGGAAAAATATTTAAACTAAAGTGAGGAACCATAAATAACTCAAATATTGATAAGAAAAATTTAGTAAAAATTTTAGAAATAAAATACAACCAAGTTAAATGAGCCGGTGCCCTAGCAATGGGTAACCCAGTGGGAAGTTGCGGTTTTCGCAACTAGGAGCCCTAGACCCAGGGAAAAATTCATAAAATAATTTTTGGGACTCCAGAGAAGGGTCATTGAGGTTCTTATGGCATTAGAATGCCAAGAAAATATTTAGAAAAATTTTTCAATCGGTACAGACAATTTTGACCCGTTAAGCCAAATGGAGGGCATTTTGGTCATTTCGCCTTCAGAGGTGATTTTTGACCGACTTTTCCAGTTAAGTAAATAATTAATATGACATAAAATATGAATAAACATTACTAAAAATTGAATTGAAAATGAGTAGAGAAAAGAAGAAAAGAAAATGAAGGAAAATGCTTAATTATGACATATGATGATGTCATTTAAAAGCCCCCTCCAATCACCATTTGACAAACCAATAAAAAGAGATAAAAATGACTTAAAATGAGATAAAAAAAAAAACAAAGGAAACCAGCAGTTTCCTTCTTCATACGGGCTGGAATAAGAAAGAAAGAGAAAGAAAGAAAGAAAGGAAGAAGGAGAAGGAGATGAACAGTAGCAGAAATAGGGGTTCAGTAGGGCAGCATCTTTCTCTTCCGTCCAGGTGAGTTTGGCTCAACATCTACAGCTGATTTTTGGATATGTTTGAGGTATGTATGTGTGGAAGTTATGGTTAAAATTTGGTGATTGTTCAACGGTTGGATTTGGAGAAATATATTGTTGAACACAGGCTGTCTGTAGGTTGAATTCTGAATTTTGGCTACTGAAATTTGAGAACAGTAAATAGTTATGATGCTTATAAAATTATGAAATTTGGTACAAATGATATTTGGGATGTTGAGGCTGCTGGGTTAAAATTTGGTGAATTTTAGACTTGTGGTTTATGAGATATAAATTGTTTTGCATGAGCTGTCTAAGTAAGACTGATTTCTGCAAAAATTCAGATTTTGAAGGGTTGAATGAATGTTTTGATATCTCATGATATAGAGTTTATTTGATGCTAAAATTTTTACTGATATTGTATAGGGATGTCTTGAATATATGGTTAAAATTTGGGATTTATCTAACGGTTAGATCATTATATATAAATTTGAATGCACAAGCTGCCAGATTAGGTATTAATGGGTGGTTGTGGATTTAAGATTTATGATAGGAGTTTAGTCCAATTTAAGGGGAAATGCTGTTGAATTTTTATTGGATATTTAATTTAGGAAAGTGAAGTTATAATTGATTATGATTATTATGATTCTAGAAGAAATCTTGAAGAATAACAAGCTCAAGGTTGGTTTCAAAAAGGTTAGTGCATATTTATACCTAAATCCCTTTCATTCCATGTTAAGGACTTAAAGTGAACAAGAATTTGTAAATTAAATGAAAAGAATTCATGTGTATGTATACCATGAATTTCGGCAGCCCTAAGGAAGGAATGAGTTTGATTGTTTTAATGGACTTAGAGTGAATTAGAGATTATGTTTAAAGTGTGTATATATATATATATATATATATATATATATATATATATATATATAAGGAATGAAAGAGTTAACTAAGGAAATTTGTGAAAACCTTGACTTTGAGCTAGGGTTTGGGAGTGAAAATTTGACTTTGCTTAGGAAATTGTTAAAGAACATTCTAATGGTCAATTAGTGACCATTTGGGGTAAGTTGACCATAATTAGGAGTGAACTATTGCATGGCAAACTGAAATGGGCATGCTGCCTAGTGACAGCAGCAGGGAGGCTGTGAGTCCAGCCTGTTTGGACTACCATATCTTTGGTTGTGTAGGTCCAATTGGTGTTTGGCTAATTGGACATGAAACTAGACTTATAATGACACATTTTTGCTGAAGAAGCTATGCCCAAAAGACCAAAGCAAGTGGACCAAAAGTTGGCCCCAATCCGGGTACCCTGCAAGCCAATTCTGCAGAATGACCAAATGAACAGTAACTGTTCATTTGGCCATAACTCACTGTAGAAATGGTCAATTGACCTGAAATTTTTACAGCAACAAGTTAAGACATAGACAAACAATTTTCATGAAGAAACCTACTCCAAATTATGACCAGAACCTAACTCAAATGGAAGTCACAGTCACTGTTTATGGTACTGTAGATTTGGTAAATTCTGCAGAATTGAAATCCGGCCAGCTGTGGTTTTTGGACCATATCTGGAGCTACAAAACTCCAAATGGAGTGATTCGGAAAAAGAAATTCAACTAGACAAAATAAGGAACAACTTTTATGTTTACCAATTCCTCAAATTCCCACTGCAACAGTGCTTAATGGAACAGTAAAGTTAGGCTTCAAAAACTGAAAATTCTGCTTCCCTTGGTTTAAGTTTAGAAATGGTATTAATGCTTAATGCCAACAAGTTTTCAATGCAAAATGTGGTATGTTGGGTGTGTTAAAACCAATGTACCTATTTTCTATCCAAAAGTCAACATTTTTGTTGACCAATAAGGTGAATAGTGACACCAAAACTTGAAAATTCAAAATTTGAAATTAGAAATGCATCTAGGGGACTTTAAATTGCAATTGGCAATTAATACTAGCAAATGTAAAACTCAAAATGTGGGATCTTGGTGTAATTAGAATTAATATATCCACTAAGTATGAAAAAGTCAACATTTTGGTTGACTAGTAAGGTGAATAGTAATCAAAATGATTAGTAAATTAAGATGAAAACCTAGAACCAATTCTAAGCTTAAATGCTTAGAATTGTATGATAAATATAGACTATGCATCCTAGTCAAAATTGTTAAAAAAAGAAATTAAGGCCATAAATTTAAAATCCATGAAATATTCATGGATTACTTGAAACATGAAAAATAAGTCACCTAATTGATGTGCATAGATAGCTAGGGCTTATATGCTCATCACAAATGGAATTCATAAAATATTAGTAACTCAACTTGAAATATAAAATTTATAATTACATAAGTAGATTCTTGAATGTATAAATGATAAAGGAAAAATGTTTTGAATACAATGGTAAATGTGAACCATTGTTTAGAATTGTGATCAATATGAATAACATAATGAATGAATAAATGAACCATATTAATGTATGAATGAGACATTAGTTCTCATTATTGTAGAGAGGAGAAGTATTTTGAGTACAATGGTATAAAAGGATAATTGATGTGAATTGTGATCATATAAATGATCAAATGAATGTATGAATTATAATTGAAATTTATAATGAAATAATGAAGTCATAAAACACAATATATTAATATTTAATAATATTATGTGCCCTTATATTGCCTAGATATGTGTGTCAGATTGGATAGTTTGGCATGCCAATAGGGTATTGTTTTAGCAGTACTACGAAAGGCTTTATGCCTGTATTCATGGCTTTGTGCCCGTATTCATGTCTATACGCCCGCATTCATGGCTTTATGCCAACATTCATGGCTTTTATGCCCCACTATGTGTTATCATGGCTTTTTAGCCATACTGACTGCATACGTGGTTGACGTTCTGCGTCCCATGGTATGACGGCCCGAGGCACCGTGGTGTCCAGTGCCAACGACCCGTTATCCAGTTTAGTCAGCCTGTCATAGGTTACTTGGGCAGTGAAATTTATTGAAATAAGTTAAGAATATTAGCAATTAAAAATATTAGATATGAAATAAAAGAAATGAGTAAGATGACTTAAAATAAATTAGAATAGTTATTTATTAAAAAGAATCGAAATGAACTGGACCGATATCAAAATTTACTTATTATGAAATAATCTGAGACAACCTAGGAAGTATTGAGAAAAAGCTAAAAGATTAGCAAGAAAATTATAACACACATAAATATTGCAAATGTGACTTACATGATAATATAAGCATATATTTATTATTTTTAAATCATTTTTCTTTGTACATTATTTCTGTACATTGGCGAAATAAACACTTTCAAAGAAGACTAAATTAGGATAAAACATATCAAATTTTAGAAACCCCATGTGAAGTGTAAATAAATCTTAATTATTTAAGTTATGTTTTATTTCTATCTTTATTTGTATATTATTTCCTTGTTATATTATTGCACCACTAAGCAGCAATGCTTAGCGCAATGGATTTGTTTCCTCGCACAGGTACTTTGACTAAGATTTTTGGAGTCCAGATCTGCAGAAGTGCCTGAAGTAATCAAGGTTGTCACCTCCTCAGCAATGCATGTAGATAGGGCCCATATAGATCATATTTTGTATTTAGTATAAAATGCTAGATATTGTATTATAATGTAGATTGTGAGCAGGTAATTAATAGAAATGTAATGTAATTTAATAAATTAGCTTTTTCATATGTAATTAATTTATATATCATGTAAATTATGAAATTATGTAAATTAAAGAAATTTGAAAATTTTACTTATGTGATTTGAGCATGAATGAGATTGTATGGATTCGAAGACAGATTTGAAATATATAGATAATGCATGGAAATGAATATGAAATTGAGATATATGAATGAGATGTGAATTATGAGATGGTTATGAAAATAATTGATGAGATTTTATTTGTAAAATATTATTGAAACTTTCAAACAGGTAAATAGTAAAATACGTCAACTGGTAATAAAATAGGGGAAACTCCGTTGGTTTCTCCGTCGAAAAATTTATTAATATTAAAATATATCGAGATCAAAATATGAAAGGAATAAAGTAAGATAAGATAGGGTGCTCCGGCACCGAATGTAGCACACTTTGCTCGGCTACACTGTAGTCGGGTGAGGGGTGTTACATTTATTGGTATCAGAGCGCGGTTTAGGCATTCCTAGGCATAGACAGATAGAATAAGATTGTGTGCATGACATGCATTGCATTCATATGAGTCGAGGTGACACTAATGCAGATCTATTTTCTTGGTTATTTTAGGTTAAGGTATGGACTCAGAATCGCAGAGGGCAGTAGAAGAAGAAGTAGTAAGTCGTATCCCGACTGGGAGTGATATTGGAAATCGGGGAGATCCTGCTCCACCAGTGCAAGAGGTGCCTGTACAACCCCAACAGGCCTTGTTTGAGCAGATGACTGAATTCTTCGGACAGATGACTGGGCTTATTCCACCACCGCTTCAGCGGAAATCACCTCTAGGAAAAATTAGGAAATATGGAGCTATAGATTTCAATGGTAGAAAGGAAGACAATTATGCAGCGGCTGAGTATTGGTTAGAAAGGACTAAAAGAGTCTTGCAGCAGCTCTATTGCACACCAGAACAGAGTTTGGAGTGTGCTGTTTCATTGTTACAAGAAGCGGCATCTCCTGAACAAGTAACACAAGGAGATTTCCCTCTGTTAGTTCATATTCATGATGTAATGCACTGTATGTAACAATTATGGACATTGAGCAGTTGTACTTAACAAAGAAAGACACAAATTCTCAAGTTAAAACATACTTCAAAAAATTTTGCTCTGATACCACTAAAACATGTCAAACCTTACCCTTCTGTAAGGCATAACATGATCCCGTAAAATACCTAATGAACTACCGAACTTCACCTACCAATAACTCATTAAGCACCCTACAAGGGATTTTAAAACAATTTTCTTATTTTTGATAAGTGGTGAGCATTTTCTAATAGGTATTTAAAACATTTAATTAAAATTAAAACTAGTTAATATTTTTGGTCCACTTTATTTTTCCGCAAATTTTATAAAAATTTTGCCAGAGTTCCGTCTGTATTTTGAGAAAACAGTTCTTCAAATACCTGAAAAAAGCACTTCTAAATTTTTTTCTCAACAACTACTTCAATTCCACAATCAAACTCAATCCATTTCAACAACTCCACAATCATTTCAATCAATTTCTCAAGTTCAAAATTTAATAATCGTCAAAATACTAGCAATACATTTCATTCAAATTAAATAAAATAGTTCCACTCATATTTCATTAGAGACAAAACAATTTATATTCATCCTTACAAAATTTACATAAAAAAAAAAAATACAAACTAAACTTTATTACAAACTTCATACAAATTTTGTACAAGCTGCTCAAGACCCATTTACATGTCCATACATTTATATGCAATACATACATCAAAAGAAATATTTACAATTAGGGCATAAATTATATCCGATGACTTCAAGCTGATAGCTCCTCACACCTCAGCAGCTCAGTCTGCTGCTCCTCTAGTCTCTATATCTACGACAACAATAAAAGATATCGCTGAGTACTAGGACTCAGTGGTGCACAACATACTAAAATAATCTTTATGCAGGACTTAAATCATATTTATTCGAAAATTTGACTGAACATGAGCATTAAATACAAATCATGTATTATGAGATTTTAATCCCAAACAATTTCATTTTAAAGTATCAAGTCACATTTCATAAAACCCACAGTTAGATCATGCCATTCGAAACAAATAGAATCTCAATAGCCAGAGGCTAAAGAGAAATCACATCACAAGGCTAGCTAGCTCAAATATATGGATATCCATTCACATCCTCTTCTACTGGCACACCTCAACACTTCTCCAGAGAAGGAATCAAAATTTGAAACTAATTACCCTCACTAGTCGTGCTAGTGAGGTGTTCAAATATATGGTAATGACACTGTGGTTTCAAAACTTATCTTAACAATTTGCTAAACATTGTCATTTAAAATATACACAATAACTTTCACAATTTAAATCAAACATCATAAGAATGCCATAATTCAATATTTCACATTATTCAAAACAATATGCAGAAGATAATTATAAAAAGTATACGTTGTGCACAAACCTCAAGCGAGTCACCTTTTGGCCTTGACTCGGTTCCTTGGGTTTTTTCCCGGTGTTCTTTTCAACTAAAACACACAATTTCACAATGTTTCAGTACTAGAACTTAACATAAATCCAAAATAAATTTAGCTTCACTTTTACCTAGCTCTAACGTGCTAAACTCGACGTTCTTGAAATTTTGTGTTTCGGGGTTACTATTCACTACACTATTCAAGTCAAATTGTTGACTTTCTAAGGCTTAATAGGTATGGGAATTCCAACTTCACCCACATACCACATTTTGGTCACTAAGTTTGTTGGTTTTGGTCATTTTCTCAAAACTTAGGTCTTTTAGGCAAAATTGCCAAATTTTCAGTTTTGGTGTCCCTAGTTGTACTTTTCATTGGCCATTTTACTGTTAGAATTTGGCAAAACTTTCTTCATGGAAAATGTTCCCTATTGTCTTAAGTTTATTCTCCTTTTTGAATCACTCCAATTGGAGTTTTGTAGCTCAAGTTATGTCCAAAATACAGTTACTGTTCATGCTGCAGATTTTAGTTCTGACAGATTTATTGATCCAACTTCGTTCAGCAATTTGATCAAGTTAAGTCCATAATTTGGTCTAATTTTCTTCATATGAAATGTTCTACTATGTCTTAGGTTTCCATCGGTTCAAGAATCTCTTAAATCAGAGTTTTCTAGAGAGAGTTATAGCCATTGAAACTTTACTGTTCATATGATAAATCTGCAGTCCTGCAGATTCAGTAATTCAACTTTTCTCAGTGATTTGATTGGGTTAATGGCATAATTTGGGTTGGTGTTCTTCATGAAAGGTATAGGTCTATATCCCATCTAACCACTGGTAAAATTTCAGATCATTTTGATCTGCCTAACTCAATTTATGACCAAATGAACAAACACTATTCATTTGGTCAGTTTATACAAGGCAGCCTGCAGATTTTCAACTTTGGTCAATTTGTTCACTAGGTTTTAGTCACTTTTTGGGCATGCTTCCTAAATGAAAATTGTGTCATTTAGTGCTTATTTTCATTCCCAATTGGTCCTATGCCAATTGGACTTGTAAAATTTCATTTTTGATCCCTCAAAGGAAATTTTAGTCATGCTGTCAGCAGCATGACCACACTCCCTCCAAATTTGGCTTTAATTCCAACACTTCTAATACACTTAATTAGGTCACAAATGACCATTTTTCACTTCACATTAGGTCAAGGGCACCATTTACCACTTCCTCACATTTTTTGTCTCTAAACCCTAATGTCCAAAACCCTAAGTTGCCAATTTCTTGCATTTAGCTACTTTCAAACTCTTTAATCATAGCCACTCACTAATTCAAGGTTCATATACCCATTCAAGTAAATCAAACCATGCAAATCACCCTCCCCCTTATGCTAGCCAAAATTTCAGTTTAGTCCCTCAACAAATTTTTCTTTTCATTTTAAGTTTATTTCTATATTCTTGATGCTATACATACACTAATTAAACAAAAAATTTAAAGTTTGCATTACTAACCTTAGGTGAAGTTTTTGATCTTCACTTCCTCTAAATTTTCTTCAATTCTTTGATGAAAAATCTTCCTCTCAAGTGACTTAATCAAGTTTTTTTGAAGCAAGTATGGAAGAAGTTGAGATTTAGTGAGGGTTTCAAAGCTTGAGTGCAAGCTTTAATGGAGTTAGCAATGGTGAGGGAGAGAGAGATGGGAGGTGGCAAGGGATAAGAAGAAGAAGGCTTTTTTATTTATTTTTTTCTTTTCTTTTCTTTTGTCTTTTTATGTATTTGGAAGACCCAAAAATCCAATTAATTAAATTCACAAATTCTTATTTTTATGGCATCATGCATGATGTCATGCATGATGTCATCACCTTTTTAACATTTTTATTTTCTTTCTTTTTTTATTAATTCTTTAATTTAATTCTCGATTCTGATATTTCTTTTCTCCGATTTTATTTAACAGTTAGGTCAGGAGTCAGCTCTCGAGGTCAATTGATCAAATTGCCCCTCGCCGGTTCATCTCGGTTTGCAAATAATTCAATATTTCTTTCAGCTCCTTGACCTAATTATTTGACTGGCTTAACAGTTCTTTTTCGTGATTTTCTCTTTTCCACTATGTTTATAATAGTCCTAAGGACCGCAGCGTCACATTTTACGGTTAGAAATTTGAGTTTAAAATGACTTCGCAGTCCTTCCCGAAAAGGTCACCCATCGCTATGACTCTCGGCTCGTTTAACTTCTTATGTTCTGTTTTTCTTATTTATACTTAACTAATTGAACATTATTAATTATTTGTGTTTATGGCTTCTCTAGTTATCTTAAGTGTGGTTCTAATCCCCTTAATTGTCCGGACCGACACCAGTCACCGGAACAGTGAAATATACCAGGCTATACAAATAGGGGTGTTACATTTAAGGTTCCCATGCTGGTGAACATCACACTTTAAGGTTCCACTCTTAGTGCCATGACTTATCCCATGATGTGGCCCCCATCTTCAAAAAGATATGCCCTCGAATCCAATTCTTTGCAATGGAAAATAGCAGCACATAAATCTTCAAGATTCTCCCTTCTCAACACTTTGTTTAAATGCAAATTGATCCTAATGCACTTGTTGTGGACTTAATGGTGCCAACATAATTTTCTTACCATCTAGTTTGTTAGTAGTATGCCCTAGAGCATATATTATAATTGTATCTTATAAATATTAATTTCTCTTTAATGGCACATATCTTTTTTTTTAATTTAAATTGTTTAAATTAATTAAAAATATCCTTTAACAGCTTGTTAGATGTTCCATTCTTAAGGTGTTAAGAATATTTGTGACAGAACAATCTAGTACAAGTGTTATAAATTTTGATTTACAGTCAAGGATACCTCATTGGGTATGATTTATTCGTGTAGACCGTCATTTATGTTTGTTTCCATGGATTAGTATGAGATACTAATAAGACAGAATGGTGAGTCTCATACTATATGACAAACATTGTGAGAACTTATAAGATAAGTAGGCTGAACCAATGACATTATGACGATGTGTACATGAAATTTACTCTTGTCAATACATTATTGTAACGTCCTCACTTTAGATAGTTCGTATATTCTACTGTTCCAG
Organism: Hevea brasiliensis; assembly: GCF_030052815.1. Taxonomy (NCBI): domain Eukaryota; kingdom Viridiplantae; phylum Streptophyta; class Magnoliopsida; order Malpighiales; family Euphorbiaceae; genus Hevea; species Hevea brasiliensis. Next base: position 55,959,476 of record NC_079506.1, on the reverse strand, counting down.
TGACTAACATCAGATCGGACAGCCATAATGTCAGGAACTATATTTAAAGTAGAGTAAAGAGTCATAAATAACCCAAATAATGACAAGAAAAATTAAGAAAAAATTTAAGAAATGAAATGCAAATAAGTTAAATGAGCCGGAGTTACGGCGATGGGCAACCCTAACGGGAAGCAACTATGAAGACAGTTACTAACCCTAGATCCATGGGGAAACCTTATGAAATGATTTTTGGGACTCCAGTGAAGAGTTATTGAAGCTTAGATGACAATAGAATACCAAGAAAATGCTAAGAAAATTTTTTAAATCGGTACAAACAATTTTAGCTCATTAAGCAAAACGAAGGGCATTTTGGTCATTTCACCTTCAGAGATGATTTTTGATCAATTTTTCCATTTAAGTAAGTGAGTTATATGACATAAAATGTGAATAAATATTAATGAAAAATTTAATTAAAAATGAGTAGAAAAGAGAGAAAAAGAAAATAAAAGTAAAAGCCTAATTATGACATCATGCATATGCAAGCACGATGCAATTAAAAAGCTCCATCCAATTAAAATTTGACAAAACTAATTAAAGGAATAAAAGGAAATTAAAAAGGGATAAACATAAGTCATGTTCTTCATTCCCTTCTCTTGGCTGAAAATTATCATTGCAGCTCCTCCCCCCCCCCCCCCCCCCCCCCATTTCCTTTCACTCAATGCTTCATCTCCCACTTAATTACATCATAAAACCCCTTGCTCCTTTCAATAAAATTAATCCTTGCACCTTGAGCAAGCTTGAGGCAGAAAAAAGAAGAGGAAAGAAAGAGATTTAACAAGCTTGGAAATTAACTCAAGTAAGGTTAGTGTCAATTTCTTCCTCTCTCTCTCTAAATTCCTTGTTAAGACTATGAATTGAGTTAGGAATTGTTGAAATTTAAACAAAATATGCATGGTTGGACCTCCCTTTATTTTTGGCAGCCATGAATTCAGGATGGTCTTGATGAATTTTAATGGAATTAAAATGGTGTAGTGATGGTTTATAATGAGTATACAAGTATTAGAACTTTGATTTGTATGTGTGGAGCAAAATTGGAAACTTTGAGAATTAGGGTTTGGGCAAAATTAGGGTTTTGTTGTGTAACACCCCTATTTGCATAGCCTGGTATATGTTACTATTCCGGTGACCGGTGTCGATCCAGACAACTGAGGGGATTAGAACCATACTTAAGACAACTAGATAAGCCCTGAACACAAATAATTAGTAATTGCCAATTAGTTAAGTATAAATAAGAAAAATAGAACATAAGAGGTTAAACGAGCCGAGAGTCACAGCGATGGGTGACCTTCTCGGGAAGGACTGCGAGGTCGATTTAAACTCAAATTTTGAACCATAAAATGTGATGCCGCGGTCCATAGGACTATTGCGAACACAGTGGAAAAGAGAAAATCACGAAAAAGAATTATTAAGCTAGTCAAATAATTAGGTCAGGGAGCCGGAAGAAATATTGAATTATTTGCAAACCAGGTAAAACCGGCGATGGACAATTTGGTCAATTCACCCCTAGAGCTGAATCATGACGTAACTATCCAATAAAATCAGAGAAATGAAAATTTTGGAATATAGAATTAAATTAAAGAACTAAAAGAAAAATAAATGCAAAAGAAAAAATAAAATAAAACTTTATTTATACCATGCTTACATCATTAGGTGACATCATGAATGATGGCAAAATTAAAATTATTTTACCCAAATTTTTGACTAAATCAATTATGGCATAAATGAAGATAAAAACAAAATTAAAAAGACAATTTTTGCTTCTTCTTCTCCAAATTCCCATAGTTCTTTCTATGCCATTTCTTCCCTTACCAAAACTCCATGGAAGCTCATTTTGAGCTTGATCAAACCTTAAATCCCACCATAGAAATTTAAACTTCCATCATTAAATCTTGATTTCAAGCTTTGATAGAGAACTTGACAACAAAAAGAAGAAAAAAGAAAGAGGTTTTGAAGAGTTGAAAATTCAAAGTAAGGTTAGTAAGCAAACTTCCATTTCTCAGTTTAATTTCTATGTTTTTGGTTCAAGTAGCTTAGATTTTAACTTAAAATTAAAAGAAAATAATTGTTGGAGGACAAGAGAAAAATTTGGCTCACTAGGGTTTTGATGTGTGCGTGCATGAATTTGATTGAATTCAAAGTGTAGGTAAGTGGGTATGAAGTATGGAAGTGATGTTAGGATGCATTATAGTAGTTAAATGCAACATATTGGTGAATTAGGGTTTAGCACCTAGGGTTTAGAAGACAAAAATGTGAGAATGTGTTAAATGGTGTGTTGGACTTGGTTTGAGGTGAGAAATGGTCATTTGTGACCAATTGGAGTATGTTAGAAGTATTGGAACCAAATGCAAATTCGGATTGCTTAGGGTCATGCTGTAGGCAGTAGGACCAATTTGTATGGCTTGGTATATTTCACTATTTGTATAGCCTGGTATATTTCACTATTCCGGTGACCGGTGTTGGTCCGGATAATTTAGGGGATTAGAACCACACTTAAGACAACTAGATAAGCCCTAAACACAAATAATTAGTAATTGTCAATTAGTTAAGTATAAATAAGAAAAACAGAACACAAAAGGTTAAATGAGCCGAGAGTAAGAGCGATGGGTGACCTTCTCGGGAAGGACTACGAAATCGATTTAAACTCAAATTTCGAACAGTAAAATGTGACGCTGCGGTCCTTAGGACTATCGCGAACACAGTGGAAAAGAGAAAATCACAAAAAAGAAATGTTAAGCCGGTCAAATAGTTAGGTCAGGGATCTGAAAGAAATATTGAATTGTTTGCAAACCGGATCGAACTGGCGAGGGGCAATTTGGTCAATTGACCCCTAGAGCTGACTCCTGACCTAACTATCAAATAAAATCGGAGAAAAAAAATTTTGGAGTCGGGAATTAAATTAAAGAACTAATGGAAAAGTAAATAGAAAAAAAAAAGGAAAAAGAAAAAGTGAAAAAAGTGATGACATCATGCATGACATCATGCATGATGCAATAAATATTATAATTAAAATTGAAATTTAGGATAATTGTGGTCTTCCTAAAGGATTAAAAACATAAAAAAAAAAAAAACAAAAACAGTCATCTTCAAGCCGTGCTCCCTGAAGGAACGGAAGCGTGAAAAACACAAGTTTTTACCATTGAATTCAAAAATTTTCACCTAGGGTCACATGCATCATGCAAGATTTATTTTTATCTATTTGATTTCAATGATAAACAACATATTAAAAATCTTTTAATATGTTTTTGGATCTGTATTTTCCATTTAAGATTTTAAAATTAATTAGATTAATTTTAGAACCCTAGATTAAATCAAGAACGATTACACTAACCTCTTGATGCACTGCAGTGTGTCTGCGCCTTTGAGATTCATCTTCAGGACATCAGATGTTATCCCTCTAGCTTGTCCACACCAAGAACACCTATGGCAGCCCTTGAACAGCTTCTAAAGCTTTTTCTATTAATTAGAAATTCAAGTTCTGCCTTTTAAGAGATTAGAGATGTAAACAGGACACTAGAAACAATTTCTAGTGTTCTTAATTTAAGAGATTGATGGCTAATCTCTTTGAATTGATGAGAGATGAAGAAGAATAGATGAAGAACATCAAAATGGCGTGAAAAAGGAGAGGAGTGGCTGCTGGTTGCTTTTTTTTTTTCACAACAACACTTATATAGCGAGGTTAACACATTAAACCCTTGCCACATGTCACCCTTTGATTAGCTCTAGGTTTAAGTGACCCAATCACATTGTGCCAAGTGTCAAACCTATATTTAATCTTGATTTTAATCATCTTACATGATTGAAAAACATTTGGCAAGCTTATGTGTAATCCCATGTGTCACCATCTCATGGTGCCACGTGCCATATTGTGAAATGACCAAAATGCTCCTGTGTCTTAATTTTGAGTTCTTAACCTAAAATAATTATTTTTCTTCTTCTAATTAATTTATATCAAATATAAATTAATTAATTAATCTCTATTAATTAATTTCTCATTAATTAAATTCATATTTAAACACTTTAAATATAAATTTAATTTATACTACACATCCAATAATCTAGATTTGGTTTCAAGTCATGCTAGGGACTTTGCAATTTAATTGCAAACCAAACCTATTTAATTAATCAATTAAACTCTTTAATTAATTAATTAAATCATATTTAAATAGGTGATAACTTGTGTATGTGTGTGACTTATTAGGCTCATCACTAATTGGCAATGAGACATGATATCAATTCTTAATATCATCAGAACTCTTTCTTACCATAAATGATTTCTCTAAATCATTTTATGAACCTCATAGACCATGGTTAACACCTAGCATAGCATGCCATGGCCACCCAATTAATAATAAGGTTTACCTTAAATGAACCTATAATCATATGTTACCATGCACTAGAATCTCTCTGTTACAAAATCCCAACTCAAGCTGGAGTCATGGTTTATGTCAAACTCCATTTGCTATGAATATTATGTTCTCTTTTAATTCCAGTTCTTGATTAAAAAGATTTTCTCATCAGAAACTCTTTTCTGAATAAATCTATCTGTCCTGGCCAGGAACTTGAAACATCAAGAACAATTAAATGAACATACGATTTTATCTTTATTTACTTAGAGGAACAGATTCCATCTTAATCAACACCTACCTCCATATATAACTAGTAGGAGCCAACAGATGCCCATATACCCATACACAGTACAAGTATGAAAGCAGTATCAAACTCAAACTACCTATTTACAAGATAACTGTGCTATCTTAGGTCTAAAGATTATATGCACTGATATGATTTATGACAAAATATTGACAAGAGTAAACTCCATGCGCTTGTCATAAGTGTCACTGGTTCGGCCTACTTATCATTTATAAGTGCCTATCATGTTTGTTATATGGCATGAGACTCACCATTCCATCTTATTTATATCTCATATAAATAACTTGGGAACAAACATGAATACAATCTTTCTGGATAAGTCATGTCCTTATTATGAAGTATCCTCGATTGTGAACCTATTTATGATACTTTGTGCTAGAAATATTGTCACTCATATTCTTAACAACTTAAGAATAATATTTCTAACAAAATATCAATGGACCTTTTCTATTACACATAAATATATTATGTAAACGGAAAAGTGGAAATGCCTTTTATTAATAAAAATATGTACAAGATACATACTAAATGATATGCTCTAGGGCATACTACTAACAATCTCCCACTAGCACTAGAGCCATTCATTACAATATCTTAGACCTATCTTCTCAAGATGTTGGTCTAACTGAGTCTGTGACATAGGCTTAGTGAATGGATCAGCTGGATTTTCAGCTGATGCTATTTTCTGCATGGCTACATCGCCTCGCCCAACTATTTCTCTGATAATGTGGTAGCGCCTTTCTATGTGTTTGGATTTCTGGTGAGACCTTGGTTCCTTAGCTTTGTATGATGCTCCATTGTTGTCACGGTGTAGAGAGGCTGTTGACTCAATGGAAGGAACTCTGTAAGTTCTATCACGAACTTCTTTATCCAAAGCGACTTCCTTTGCGATATCGATGCAGCAATATACTCAGCCTCTGTAGTGGAATCTGCAGTCGTGCTCTGTTTGGAATTCTTCCAACTGACTGCACCTCCATTACAAATGAACACATATCCAGAGGTAGACTTTCTATCATCGATATCTGATTAGAAGTCAGAATCAGTATAACCATCCAATTGCAAGTCTGCACCTCCATAAATCAAGAATAAATCCTTAGTTCTTCTCAAGCACTTAAGGATATTCTTGACAGCTATCCAGTGTTCCAAACCTGGATTGGATTGATACCTGCTAGTCAAACTAACAGCATATGCGATATCCGGCCTAGTACACAACATTGCATACATTAAACTTCCAATAGCCAAAGCATATGGAATCCTGGCCATCTTGTCTCTTTCTTCAGGTGTCTTTGGAGACATCTCTTTAGAAAGGTGGATACCATGTCTCACTGGTAACAATCCTCTCTTGGCATCAAGCATGTTAAACCTCTTTAACACCTTTTCCAAGTATAGACTTTGGGATAAACCAATTATTCTTTTCTCTCTCTATCTCTATATATGCGAATCCCAATAATATAGGTTGCCTCCCCTAAGTCTTTCATGGAGAATGTATTTGACAACCATACCTTTATAGTTGTCAATATACCTGTGTCATTACCCATCAACAGTATGTCATCCACATATAAGACAAGGAAAGTGATAGCACTGTCACTAACCTTCTTATATACACATGGCTCATCCTCATTTTTTATAAAACCAAAGGATATAATGGCTTCATCAAAACGGATGTTCCAACTCCTCGAAGCTTGTTTCAACCCATAAATGGATCGCTTTAGCTTGCATTCCTTGGAACCATCTTGGGATTCAAAACCCCTAGGTTGTTCCATGAAAATGTTTTCTTCAATGTATCCATTGAGAAAAGTTGTTTTGACATCCATCTGCCAAATCTCATAATCATAGTATGCAGCTATTGCTAATAAAATCCTAATTGATTACATGGCAACAGGCGAGAAAGTCTCCTTATAGTCGATTCCTTGCCTTTGGCGAAACCCTTTCGCTACTAGCCTTACCTTATAGGTCTCTACCTTTCCATCAAAACCAATTTGCTTCTTGAAAACCCATTTGTTCCCTATAGGTACAGTACCTTCAGGTGAGTCAACAAGATCCCAAACTTGATTCTTATACATGGAATCAATCTCGGAATTCATAGCATCAATCCATTTTGAAGATTCTATATCTGATATAGCTTCTTCATAGGTAAGTGGATCATCTCCATGATCTACTTCTTCATGAGTAGACAACTCTTGTTCTTCTTCATGAAGAAAACCATATCTCACTGGTGGGCGAGATACCCTGGTTGTTCTATGAGGAACAGCTGTAGATGTTTCATCAATGGGTATAGGTTGACTAGATGGATCTATATCCATATGATCTGTTGGTTGGTCAGAATTCTCCAATTCTAACTCTATTTGCCTTCCTTTGCCTCCTTCTTGAACAAACTGTTGTTCAAGAAATGTGGCATCTCTACTTATCACAACCTTTAGTGAAGTAGGCAAATAAAAATAATATCCAAAACTATCTTTTGGATATCTAACAAATCGACCTTTTTCTGATCTGGTCTCCAATTTATCAGTGTTCAGCTTTTTGATATAAGCTGGACAACCCCAAATCTTAACATGCTTAAGACTTGGTTTTCTTCCATGCCATATCTCATAAGGTGTGGAAGAAACTGATTTTGATGGAATCCTATTCAAAATATACAAAGCTGATTCTAATGCAAATCCCCAAAAGGAGATTGGCATATCAGTATAGCTCATCATACTACGTACCATATCTAATAGGGTACGATTTCTCCTTTCAGATACACCATTCAGCTGTGGCGTTCCTAGAAGAGTCAGCTGAGAAACAATGCCATGCTCTCTCAAGTATTCATCAAATTCAGTACTCAAATATTCACCTCCATGATCTGATCGAAGAGCTTTAATACTCTTTCCTGTTTGATTTTCTACTTCAGATTTAAATTCTTTGAACTTTTCAAAGGATTCATGTTTGTATTTCATCAAATACAAATACCTAAACCTTGATTTATCATCAGTAAAGGTAATAAAATAATGAAAACCGCCTCTAGCCATTTCCTTAAATGGACCACATACATCACTATGTATTAGCTCCAAAATAATTTTAGCTCTTAGCCCTTGTCCAACAAAGGGTGATCTAGTCATTTTGCCCTGAAGGCAAGATTCACAAGTTAGAGTAGGCTCAGAGTCCAATGAGGATAATATCCCCATTTTCTCCATTTTTGCAATCCTATCTTTTGCAACATGACATAACCTTAAGTGCTAAATATATTTTGAATCTTGAGTTGATTTTCATCATGGCATTACATTCTTTTAGATTGCTATACTCTGGCCAGTGGAAACACTTTCTTACTGGCAATGGAAACACTTTCCTGTTGGCAGTGGAAACACTTTCCTTTACCTTTGTCAACTTTGATCTTTGTTTTTATGTTTGGCTATCTTCTTGGAAGGACCAGGAAACTGAGGTTTCTTTTTCTTATTGCCCTTCTTCTTGTTGGACTTTCCAGTATAAAAAGATGCAATCAAAGCTACCTCTTTTCCTTTATTGCCCGGCATATTCTTTTGGGTAATAACCAGCATGTTATGTAAACCAGCTAAGGTGCATTCCTGCTTAGTCATATGGAAATTTGTCACAAAATTCCCAAAAGACTCAGGAAGGGACTGAAGGATCAAATCCGTCTGTAGTTGGAAATCCATGTTGAAGTCAAGATGTTCCAACTGCTCAATCAGCCGAATCATCTTGTGAACATGATCCCCAACATTCTGTCTCTCAGACATCCTCATACGGAATAGCTGTCTAGATATCTCATATCTAGCATTCTTGCTGTGCTCACCATACAACTCTTGTAGGTGAAGGAGGTTCTCACTCACACTCAACATGTTCTCATGCTGCTTCTATAACTCATTACTCATGGAAGCAAGCATGTAACACTTAGCTCTCATATCATGCTCTTTCCACTTGTCCAAAGTTTCATGTTCCTCTTGAGTGGCCTCTGGAGGTAAAGGACCAGGAACATTTGAATCTAGAACATATCCTATATGTTCAAGGTTCAGGACAAGTTTCAAATTTCTTAGCTAATCAGAGAGATTAGGTCCTGTCAACCTATTGCGGTCAAGTATGCTTGCAATGATATTGGATGGTGGTGGTTGTTCTGTGCTCATTATTATCAGAAAATTAATTGCAGAAATAACCAGATTAATTAGTAAATGTATCATGTAATTAACCAAAATGATTATGGTCTTTTAATCAAATTGGTCCTCCCACTAACTTAGCGAATCCTACACTTCCAAAGTAGAAAACGGAAATCCTAGTTGGATGGATTTTTAGTGGGTGATTGAGTTCTTATAATTCTATTGATCATCCTTAGGTACATCCGTTATTGGAATTACAATAAACTATAAGTGAGCAACTCCTTGCCCATCACATCTCATGTGAGGTTCAATCCTTTACCTAGCCCCTAATGCTCAAAATCTCAGGTACATCCATTATTGACTTATCTTGCATTAGTTAAGTTGATCCCATTGAGCCAGTAATTATGCAAATAATTTTAATGTCCTCAGGTACATCCAATATTGGCCACTAAACCATTTAAATATTTACAACATCTCATACTTAATAATTATTCTTAAGAAAATCTCTTAAATTAATTGTATCTTATGCAACTATTTAAAATTTCTTAAAATAATTGCCCCAATGGAGGGCCTATGTTATAATTACTTTAATTATAGCATTTCCAACGTAATCATTTGTTTGGAAGATTTTATGGTCATTCTAATTACTATTAACGTCTCACTTTGCACATTATCCAATTAGCATGCATATATCATATGATAGCATACATTCCCATACATCTCATGCATTCATGGATAAACAATAAATACGGTATGATCATGGACTTTCTAAGGGATTCAATTCTGAGCCACCAAGAATTGAATCAGGGCATTCCTAGGTGCATTTCATTCATTAATTTTTCAAGAGTTGCTGAAGGAGTACATAATCAACACTTGATCTTGAATTCCTCCCACTGGTCCCACCAATGCTCTTGACCTCCTTGAACTTCTTGCAATCCAATATTACATAGTAATCCTTGGCATACCAAGGCGAATATACAAGAACTTAAATAAATGAAATTACAACCCAAAAATTATTATAAACTTAATAATACATGCCCAAAATAAATTAAAATAAATTAATTAATTTACAATCCCAAAGAAACATAAAAGAAATAAATCCAATCACATTGGTCTTTCATAGTCCATGATCATCCATAATGCATATCACTATTTAACAATTAAATAAAACATACATACTTAAATTAAATTGAATATCTCATATTCAACTTAAAAATCCAGATTTGAATATGATTCAAATAAATTTAAAAATTCATATTTGAATCTCATTCAAACAAATTTAAAAATTCAAATTTGAATCACATTTAAACAACTTTAAAAATTCAGATTTGAATCACATTCAAACAATTTTTAAAATTCTGATTTGAATTATAATATAATTGTGTGATAAAAAATTCTAATTAAACAATTTAATTAGACATAAAATGGATCTTAGATCATACAACAATTGCACATTCACCATCCATTTACCTTTGCACACCATTATGGTGCATCAACCATGCGCACCATGGTGTTCATCATTTGTGCCGCCACCTTGGCTTTGTAACCAGCAATGAACTTTTGATCTCATGATCAAACACACAATTAAATCATATAAACATCAATCTAAATGGAAAATATAGTGGCTCTGATACCAATTGAAGGAATGGAAGCGTGAAAAATACAAGTTTATACCATTGAATTCAAAAATTTTCACCTAGGGTCACATGCATCATGCAAGATTTATTTTTATCTATTTGATTTCAATGATAAACAACATATTAAAACTCTTTTAATATGTTTTTGGATCTGTATTTGCCATTTAAGATTTTAAAATTAATCAGATTAATTTTAGAACCCTAGATTAAATCAAGAACGATTACACTAACCTCTTGATGCACTGCAGCGTGTCTGCGCCTTTTAGATTCGTCTTCAGGACACCATATGTTGTCCCTCTAGCTTGTCCACACCAAGAACACCTATGGTAGCCCTTGAACAGCGTCTAAAGCTTTTTCTATTAATTAGAAATTCAAGTTCTTCCTTTTAAGAGATTAGAGATGTAAACAGGACACTAGAAACAATTTCTAGTGTTCTTAATTCAAGAGATTGATAGCTAATCTCTTTGAATTTATGAGAGATGAAGAAGAATAGATGAAGAACCTCAAAATGGCGTGACAAAGGAGAGGAGTGGCTGCTGGTTGCTTTTCTTTTTCATAACAACACTTATATAGCTAGGTTAACACATTAAACCCTTGCCACATGTCACCCTTTGATTAGCTCTAGGTTTAAGTGACCCAATCACATTGTGCCAAGTGTCAAACCTATATTTAATCTTGATTTTAATCATCTTACATGATTAAAAACATTTGGCAAGCTTATGTGTAATCCCATGTGTCACCATCTCATGGTGCCACGTGCCACACTGTGAAATGACCAAAATGCCCCTGTATCTTAATTTTGAGTTCTTAACCCAAAATAATTATTTTTCTTCTTCTAATTAATTTATATCAAATATAAATTAATTAATTAATCTCTATTAATTAATTTCTCATTAATTAAATTCATATTTAAACACTTTAAATATAAATTTAATTTATACTACACATCCAATAATCTAGATTTGGTTTCAAGTCATGCTAGGGACTTTCAATTTAATTGCAAACCAAACCTATTTAATTAATCAATTAAACTCTTTAATTAACTAATTAAATCATATTTAAATAGGTGATAACTTGTGTATGTGTGTGACTTACTAGGCTCATCACTAATTGGCAATGAGACATGATATCAATTCTTAATATCATCAGAACTCTTTCTTACCATAAATGATTTCTCTAAATCATTTTATGAACCTCATAGACCATGGTTAACACCTAGCATAGCATGCCATGGCCACCCAATTAGTAATAAGGTTTACCTTAAATGAACCTATAATCATATGTTACCATGCACTAGAGTCTCTCTGTTACAAAATCCCAACTCCAGCTGGAGTCATGGTTTATGTCAAACTCCATTTGCTATGAATATTATGTTCTCTTTTAATTCCAGTTCTTGATTAAAAAGATTTTCTCATCAGAAACTCTTTTCTGAATAAATCTATCTGTCCTGGCCAGGAACTTGAAACATCAAGAACAATTAAATGAACATACGATTTTATCTCTATTTACTTAGAGGAACAGATTCCATCTTGATCAACACCTACCTCTATATATAACTAGTAGGAGCCAACAGATGCCCATATACCCATACACAGTACAAGTATGAAAGCAGTATCAAACTCAAACTACCTATATACAAGATAACTGTGCTATCTCAGGTCTAAAGATTATATGCACTGATATGATTTATGACAAAACATTAACAAGAGTAAACTTCATGTGCTTGTCATAAGTGTCACTGGTTCGGCCTACTTATTATTTATAAGTGCCTATCATGTTTGTTATATGGCATGAGACTCACCATTCCATCTTATTTATATCTCATATAAATAACTTGGGAACAAACATGAATACAATCTTTCTGGATAAGTCATGTCCTTATTATGAAGTATCCTCGATTGTGAACCTATTTATGATACTTTGTGCTAGAAATATTGTCACTCATATTCTTAACAACTTAAGAATAATATTTCTAACAAAATATCAATGGACCTTTTCTATTACACATAAATATATTATGTAAATGGAAAAGTGGAAATGCCTTTTATTAATAAAAATATGTATAAGATACATACTAAATGATATGCTCTAGGGCATACTACGAACACTCCCTCTCTCACCTCTCCCTCACCAAAATCTTCTATTGTAGCTCATTTTTGAGCTTGAAGATTACAAAATCCCACCAAAGAAAATTGTCCTACCATAACTAAATTTTGTTTGGGCAACTAGAAAAGAAGGTTCAAGGAGAAAGAAAGAAGGAAAAATTGAAGGAAGGAAGATTGAAAATTCTACACCAAGGTTAGTAAGTTAACTTGAAACTTTTAGTTTAATTCTTGTATTTTTAACTTAAGGAACTTAGAAATTTACATTAAATCAAAAGAAAACAAGTTTTGGAGGACTAGGGTGATTTTGGCCAGCTAGGGTTTGATATGAGTATGCATATGTTTTGATTGAATTAAAAGTGTATCTAAGCTTGATTGAGTTGAGGAAGTATGTTTATATGTGGTGAATTAGTTAAATGTAACAAATATGTGAATTAGGGTTTGGACCTAGGGTTTTGGAGGATAAAAATTGGAGAATTGGTCAAATGGTGTATTTGACCTTGTTTGAGCTGAAAAATGGTCATTTGTGACCAAGTGTGGTGTGTTGGAAGTGTTGGAATTGAATGGAAATTCGGATTGGAAGTGGTCAGTTTTCTAGTAGCATGACCAAAGTCCCTTTTAGGGACCAAAACTGAAAATTTACCAACCCAATTGGTGTGAGGCCAATTGAGAATAAAACTAGATATAAAATGGCATATTTTTCATTTAGGAATCATGCCCCAAAAAGTGACCAAAACCTAGTGAACAAATTGACCAAATCTGGACTTAGGTATTCTGCCCTGTGCAAAAATGACCAAACATTTGGCCATAACTTGGGCTAGGCAGGTCTAAATGACCTGAAATTTTACCAGTAGAAAGTTGAGATATAGACCTAAAATTTTCATGAAGAATACAAACCAAAATTATCCCTTAACTAAGTCATTTAGCCACCCAAAATTGGTGACCTAAAACTGCCAGAACCAGTTTTGGTGCTCAGAAAATCTGGGTTAGGCCAATTTGGCAACCATGTTCAAATGGCTATAACTTGAGCTACAAAACTCCAATTGGAGTGATTTAAAAAGGAGAATAAATTTAGGACAATAAGGAACAATTTCTATGAAGAAAACTTAGCCAAATTCTAACAATAACATGACCAATGGAATAGTGCAACATAGGACATTAAAACTGAAAATTTAAAATTTTGCCTAAAAGACTTAAGTTTTGAGAAAACAACCAAAATGTGGTATGTGGGTGAAATTAGAATTCCCATACCTATTAAGCCTTAGAAAGTCAATAAATTGACTTGAATAGTATCGTGAATAGTAACTTCGAAACACAAATTTTAAAAAACGTCAAGTTTAGCATATTAAAGCTAGGTATAAGTAAATTCGAATTTATTTTTTGAATTATGATAAGTTGTGATACTGAAACACTGTGAAACTGTGTGTTTAAGTGGAAAAGAATATTGGGAAAGAACCTGAGGGATCGAGTCAAGGCCAAGAGGCGACTCGTATAAGGTTTGTGCACAACATAGAATTTCTGTAAATTTTCTTCTACACATCATTTTGAATGAATTGAAATATTGAATTGTGATATCATTATCTTAAAATGTTTATTATGCTTTTAATTTAAATTTTTGAAAGTTTAATTGTATATATTTGAAATGATATCAAATGTTCAGTAAATTGTTAAGATAGTTTTGAAACCACAGTGTCATGACCATATATTTGAATACCTCACTAGCATGACTAGTGGGCGGAAATCGGTTTCGAATTTTAATTCCTTCTCTGGCTAAAGTGTTGAGGTGTGTGCCAGTAGAAGAAGAAAAAGAATGAGTTCCCATATATTTGAGCTAGCTAGCCTTGTGTTGTGACTTCTCATAAGCCTCCGACTATTGAGATTAATATGTTTCGAATGGCATGATATAACTGTGTATTTTTATGAAATTTGTTTTGAGGCTTTCGAAATGAAATTGTTTGGATTAAAATCTTATAAATCATGTTTTGAATTTATATCTCATGTTCAGTTAATTTTTGAATAAATATGTTTTAAATTCCGAATAAAGATTATTTTAGTATGTTGTGCACCACTGAGTCTTAGTACTCAACAACGACTGTTATTGCTGTCGCAGATATAGAGACTAGAGAAGCAGCAGAGTGAGCTGCTGAGGATTGAGGAGCTACCTACTCTGAAGTTTATCGGGTATATTTTATACCCTGATTGTACAAATCATTTTGATGTATGTAATGTATGTAAATATAGAAAATGGTCATGAGCAGTTGTATAGAGTTGTATAAAGCTTGTAATAAATTTTAGTTTGGATTTTTCCTAATGTAAATTTTTAGAATGATGTATCTAAATTGTTTTATCTTTATTAAAATATGAATGGAAATATTTTTTTTTTTAATTTGAATGAAATTGAATTATAGTATTTTGATGATGTTGAATTTTTGAAATTTGAGAAATGATGTTGAAATTAGTTGTGATGGAGGTTGATTTGATGAAGTTGATGAGATAAATCATTGGAAGTGTTTTTCACAGGTATTTGAAGAACTATTTTATCAAAATACAGACGGCACTCTACCGAAATTTTTCTAAAGTTTGCGAAAAAATAAAAAGGGACAAAAATTTTAACTAGTTTACAAACCTTAATTAAATTTTTTAATACCTATTAGAAAATGCTTACCACTTTTAAAAAGTAAGAAAATGATTTTAAAATCCCTTGTAGGGTACTTAATGAGTTATCGGTAGGTGAAGTTCGATAGTTCATTAGGTATTCTATGGGATCATGTTATGCCTTATAGAGGGGTAAGGTGTGACATGTTTTAGTGGTATTAGAGCATATTTTTAAAGTAAGTTTTAACTTGTGAATTCGTGTCTTTTCTTTGCTAAGTACAACTACTCAATGTCCTTATTTGTTACTTACAGTGCATTACATCATAAATATGAACTAACGGAGGGAAATCTCCTTGTGTTATTTATTCAGGAGATATCCTACTCCAGACTATTATGGAAGAAGGGGATCGCTTAGTTGAGCAATCTGTTGAAGTTGAGGCACAAGGGGAAGCCTCAGCTCTACAAAATGTCAGTGGGTCAGTGGCACCAGCCCCACAAATGCCACAGTTTCCTGCACAGTTCACACAATAGATGGCGACAATGTTTCAACAAATTGCTGGGGGTATGCCTGCTCAAGCTCTGCCCCAGACTACTGTGGTGCAACCTCAAGCTCCATTCAGATAATATTATAAGTTATTGAAGTATGGGGCGACAAAATTCAAGGGTACAGTAGACCCTTTAGAGGCAGAACAGTGGCTAGAGAGGATGGATCGAGTGTTCAAGAAGCTGCACTGCCCTGATGAGCTGAAATTTGAATACTCAGTATCGCTACTGCAAGGAGATGCGTATGATTGGTGGAAGTCCATCCCCCACAGCTTGGCTGAACCACCAGTACTGACCTGGGATGACTTCATCAGAGAATTTAGGCAGAAATACGTCCCAGATGCATATGTTGATCAGAAACTATAAGAATTTCTGAGTTTGAAGCAAGGCAACAGAACAGTGGCAGAATATGAGAGGGAGTTCTCCCGCTTAAGCCACTATGCTGGGAGTCTCCTTTCTACCAGCAAGGAAAGGTGCAAGAGATTTAAGACTGATTTGAAGCCCAGCCTACGGATGCAAGTAGTGGGATTCAGACACAGTAATTTCTCAAAGCTCATTTCTCAGGCACTTGATTTGGAAAGAATTGAATCAGAAGTGACCCCAGCAAAAGAAAAATCAGAGAAGGCTGAAAAAATCAGAGAAATATAAAGGGGAAAAATCACTAGAACAAAGTCCTAGTGGTACCTCTGGAAAGAAGAAGAAATTTGGGGGACCTAGCAGAGGTCGAGGTGGAATGGAAGGTTTGGAAGGGGTAGATTCTCTGGACAGAGACCCCCTAGGTCTAGTCAGTAGTCGAGCAGAGGTTCACAGCCTCCCCACCCCTGTGAGACTTGTGGCAAGATTCATGGGGGAGAATACTATTGGGCAACAGGAGCCTATTTTAACTATGAAGGCAAGGGTCATATTGCAAAAGATTGCACTAGTGCTCCTAGATTCGGTCCAGCTCCTACTATTGCAGAAGAATCTATTCAGAGTCCTGCTCCTAGAGGTTTACAACCAGTTGGTAGAGGAAGAGGCAGAGGTAGAGGCAATGCTTCGGTCAGTCAAGGTACTATTGGTCAGTCAGCCCAAGGAAGTGCTTTAGCCAGGGTTTATACGATGAGACAGTAAGAAGAGGCTGAGACTTCTGACATTATGGCTAGCACATTCTCTATCTCTGATCAAGAAGTTTTTATGTTGTTTGATCCAGGTTCAACCCACTCATACGTTAGTGCTAGCATAGTCAGTTCACTTGCTATTCCGTGTGTCAAGATGGGTTTTAAAGTGCTAGCAACTAGTCCGTTAGGACAAGAGGTTCGGGTCAACAGAATCTATAGAGACTGTCCTTTGGTGATCCAATGACATGTTTTTCTGTCAGATTTGATTGAAATGCCCTTCAGAGATTATGATATTATCTTGGGCATGGATTGGTTAGCCAGACATCACTCCATGATTGACTGTAGACTGAAGACAGTCACTTTTGGTCTCCCTCTGTACGGTGATGTGGTAATACATGGGAGAGGCATTTACTACCATCAAACATCATTTCGGCTGCACTGGCCAGAAGGATGATCAGAAAGGGGTGTGAAGCATACTTGGCACATGTGATAGACACTCAGGTGGGGAGTCCAGCACTCAGGGACATCCCTACGATATGTGACTTTTCGGATGTGTTTCCTGATGAATTGCCAGGATTACCTCCAAAAAGAGAGGTGCAGTTTGAGATTGATGTTATGCCTGGTGTGGACCCAATCTCTATAACACCATATAGAATGGCACCTGCAGAATTGAAAGAGTTGAAAGTGCAGTTGCAAGAGCTGCTTGACAAGGGCTTTATCCGCCCTAGTGTGTCACCTTGGGGAGCGCCAGTGTTGTTTGTTAAGAAGAAAGATGGCACTCTTCGCTTATGTATTGATTATTGACAGTTGAATAAGGTGACAATAAAGAATAGATATCCATTGACCCACATTGATGACTTGTTTGATCAGTTGAGGGGTGCAGCTGTGTTCTCCAAAATTGACTTGAGATCAGGTTATTATCAGCTGAAAGTACAAGAGCAGAGTATTCCTAAAACTGCTTTTAGAACCCGCTATTGCCATTATGAGTTCTTAGTCATGCCATTCGGGTTAACTAATGGTCCGGCTGCTTTTATGGATCTGATGAACACTATCTTCAGACCATACCTCGATCAGTTTGTTGTGGTATTCATAGATGATATATTGGTCTATTCGAGGAGTACAGAAGAGCATGATAGACATCTGCGGATTGTACTACAGACTTTGAGGGAGAAACAGCTATATGACAAATTATCGAAATGTGAATTTTGGCTAAAAGAAATATCTTTCTTGGGGCACGTAGTATCAGTAGAGGGCATCAAGGTAGATCCAAGTAAGATAGAAGCTGTCCTTCATTGGAGGCCACCTACAAATATCACGGAGATTTACAGTTTTCTGGTTTTAGCTAGATACTACCGTTGATTTGTGAAGGGATTCTCCATGTTGGCATCTCCATTGACCAAGTTACTTCGAAAAGATGTAAAGTTTCAGTGGACGGACAAATGCCAGTAGAGTTTCGATGAATTAAAGAGATGTTTGACTAAGGCTCCAGTCCTGACTTTACCTACTCTGGGTAAAGAATATACAGCTTATAGTGATGCTTCTCACAATGGGTTAGGCTGTGTACTGATGCAAGATCGAAATGTCATTGCCTAACATCATGCCAGCTAAAACCGCATGAGAGGAATTATCCGACACATGATTTGGAGCTTGCAGCTATAGTGTTTGCTCTTAAGATCTAGAGACACTATTTGTATGGGGAGAAGTGCTACATCTATATAGATCATAAGAGTTTGAAGTATTTAGGCACTCAGAAGGAGTTGAATTTGAGATAGAGGAGATGGTTAGAGTTGATAAAAGACTATGATTGTTTGATAGACTATCAGCCAGGGAAAGCTAATGTTGTGGCTGACGCCTTAAGTCGCAAGACTATGGCAAGTCTACGGGTTACTCCTTTGTCTATGGTACATGAAATGAGATCATTACATGCCAGCTTAGAGATTAATGATGAGGGGCAGACAGCAGTTGCATGGCATGTACAGTTAGTGTTGATTGATCAGATCAGAATGGCTGCTCAGAATGATCAGAAGTATCAGAAGCTGTTAGAAAAAGTCCAGCAGGGCAAGAAACCAAAATTTTCTATTAGAGATGATGGTCTACTGCTACACCAAGGCAGAATGTGTGTTCCTAATGATGTTGATTTGTGGCAGATCATTTTGAAGGAAGCACATGAGTCTCCTTTTCCCATACACCCTAGTGGCACAAAAATGTATAGAGGGCTAAAGGAGCATTACTGGTGGATGGGTATGAAAAGAGATGTGGCAGAATTTGTTTCCAAATGCCTAACTTGTCAGCAAGTGAAGGCAGAGCATCAAGTACCAGCTAGTTTGTTACATCCACTACCAGTACCAGAATAGAAATGGGAGAGAATAACGATGGATTTTATGATGGGACTTCCGAGAACATAGAAGAGTCATGATGCAGTATGGGTCATTGTTCACAGACTAACCAAGTCTGCTCATTTTCTGCCTGTCCAGATGGACTACAGTTTATAAAGATTGGCCAAGTTGTACATTGATGAGATAGTAAGACTGCATGGAGTGCCAGTATCCATCATATCAGACAGAGATCCTAGGTTCACTTCTAGATTCTGGGGTAGTCTTCAGAGAGCCCTCAGAACTAGATTGAACTTCAGTATGGCATTCCACCACGCATGCATGATGCGAGAGGGTAATTTAGATCTTGGAGGACATGCTACGGGCTTGTGTGATTGAGTTTGAGGGCAGTTGGGACACACACTTGCCTTTGATTGAGTTTGCTTACAACAACAGCTACCAATCTTGGGATGCCTCCATATGAAGCTTTGTATGGTAGAAAATGTAGAACCCTGCTGTGTTGGGATGAAGTTGGTGAAAGGAAGATGATTGGGCCCGAAATTGTTCAGTAGACTGAGGAGAAGATTAGGTTGATCAGAGATCGACTTAAGACTGCATCAGACCATCGGAAGTCCTATATTGATTTAAAGAGAAGAGATATTGAATATGCAGTGGGCGAGAAAGTATTCCTCAAGGTTTCCCCTTGGAAGAGAATTATGAGATTCGGCAAAAAGGGAAAACTGAGTCCTCGTTTTATCGGGCCATATGAGGTTCTGGAGAGAGTGGGTCCTTTGGCATATCGTTTGGCACTGCCTCCAGAGTTAGAAAAGATACATAATGTCTTCCATGTGTCTATGTTGAGGAGATATAGATCAGACCTATCTCATGTACTACCAGTAGAAGAAATTGAAGTGAATCCAGACCTCACATATGAAGAAGAACCCATAGAGATTCTAGCTTATGAGGTGAAGTAGCTACGAAACAAGCAGATACCGTTAGTGAAAGTGCTGTGGAACCATCATTTGGGCCAAAAAGCTACTTGGGAACGAGAGGAGAACATGAGGAAACAGCACCCACAGCTGTTTAGAGAATGAAACCAGGTACAATTTTGAAACGAAATTTATTTTAAGGGGGGGAAGAATTATAACACCCCTATTTGTATAACCTGGCATATTTCACTATTCCGGTGATCAATGTCGGTCCGGATAATTTAGGGGATTAGAACCATACTTAAGACAACTAGATAAGCCCTAAACACAAATAATTAGTAATTGTCAATTAGTTAAGTATAAATAAGAAAAACAGAACACAAAAAGTTAAATGAGCTGAGAGTAAGAGCGATGGATGACCTTTTTAGGAAGGACTGCGAAGTCGATTTAAACTCAAATTTTGAACCTTAAAATGTGACGCTGTTGTCCTTAGGACTGTTACAAACACAATGGAAAAGAGAAAATCACAAAAAAGAAATGTTAAGCCAGTCAAATAATTAGGTCAAGGATCCGGAAGAAATATTGAATTGTTTGCAAACCGGATTGAATTGGCGAGGGGCAATTTGGTCAATTGACCCTTAGAGTTGACTCCTGACCTAACTGTCAAATAAAATCAGAGAAAGAAAAATTTCAGAGTCGGGAATCAATTAAAAAACTAATGGAAAAGTAAATAAAAAAAAAGGAAAAAGAAAAAGTGAAAAAAAGTGATGACATCATGCATGATGCAATAAACATTATAATTAAAAATTGAAATTTAGGATAATTGTGGTCTTCCTAAAGGATTAAGAACATAAAAAAAAAAAGAGTCATCTTCAAGCCGTGCTCCCTCTCTCACCTCTCCCTCACCAAAATCCTCCATTGAAGCTCATTTTTGAGCTTGAAGATTACAAAATTCCACCATAGAAAATTGTCCTACCATAACTAAATTTTGTTTGGGCAACTAGAAAAGAAGGTTCAAGGAGAAAGAAAGAAGGAAAAATTGAAGGAAGGAAGATTGAAAATTCTGCACCAAGGTTAGTAAGTTAACTTGAAACTTTCAGTTTAATTCTTGTATTTTTAGCTTAAGGAACTTAGAAATTTACATTAAATCAAAAGAAAATAAGTGTTAAAGGACTAGGGTGATTATGGCCAGCTAGGGTTTGATATGAGTATGCATGTGTTTTGATTGAATTAAAAGTGTATCTAAGCTTGATTGAGTTGAGGAAGTATGTTTTTATGTGTTAAATTAGTTAAATGTAACAAATATGTGAATTAGGGTTTGGACCTAGGGTTTTGGAGGACAAAAATTAGAGAATTGGTCAAATAGTGTGTTTGACCTCGTTTAAGCTGAAAAATGGTCATTTGTGACCAAGTGTGGTGTGTTAGAAGTGTTGGAATTGAATGGAAATTAGGATTGGATGTGGTCAGTTTTCTGGCAGCATGACCAAGGTCCCTTTCAGGGACCAAAACTAAAAATTTACCAATCCAATTGGTGTGAGGCTAATTGGGAATGAAACTAGACATAAAATGGAACATTTTTTATTTAGGAATCATGCCCAAAAAGTGACCAAAACATAGTGAACCAATTGACCAAATCCAGACTTAGGTATTATGCCCTATACAAAAATGACCAAATAAACAGTGTTTGTTCATTTGGCCATAACATGGGCTAGACAAGTCTAAATGACCTGAAAGTTTACTAGTAGAAAGCTGAGATATAGACCTAAAATTTTTATGAAGAACAGAAATCCAAATTATGCCCTTAACCAAGTCATTTAGCCACCCAAATTTGGTGACCTAAAACTGCCAGAACCAGTTTTGGTGCCCAGAAAATCTGGGTTAGGCCAATTCGGCAGCCATGTTCAAATGGCTATAACTTGAGCTACAAAACTTTGATCGGAGTGATTAAAAAAGGAGAATAAATTTAAGACAATAAGGAACAATTTCTATGAAGAAAACTTAGCCAAATTCTAACAGCAACATGACCAATGGAATAGTGCAACATAGGACACCAAAACTGAAAATTTCAAATTTTGCCTAAAAGACTTAAGTTTTGAGAAAACAACAAAAACCAACAAATTAGGTAACCAAAATGTGGTATGTGGGTAAAATTAGAATTCCTATACCTATTAAGCCTTAGAAATTCAATAAATTAACTTGAATAGTATTGTGAATAGTAACCCCAAAACACAAATTTTGAAGAACGTCAAGTTTAGCATATTAAAGCTAGGTATAAGTAAATTGGAATTTATTTTTGTAGTTATGATAAATTGTGATACTGAAACACTGTGAAACTGTGTGTTTCAGTGGAAAAGAATACCGAGAAAGAACCCAAGAGATCGAGTCAAGGCCAAGAGGCGACTCGTATAAGGTTTGTGCACAACATAGAATATCTGTAAATTTTCTTCTGCACATCGTTTTGAATGAATTGAAATATTGAATTATGATATCATTGTCTTGAAATGTTTATTATGCTTTTAATTTAAATTGTTGAAAGTTTAATTGTATATATTTGAAATGACATCAAATATTTAGTAAATTGTTAAGATAGTTTTGAAACTACAATGTCATGACCATATATTTGAATACCTCACTAGCATGACTAGTGGGGGAATCCAGTTTCGAATTTTAATTCCTTCTCTGGCTGAAGTGTTGAGGTGTGTGCCAGTAGAAGAAGAAAAAGAATGGGTTCCCATATATTTGAGCTAGCTAGCCTTGTGATGTGACTTCTCATAAGCCTCCTGCTATTGAGATTAATATGTTTCGAATGGCATGATATAACTGTGTGTTTTTATGAAATTTGTTTTGAGGCTTTCGAAATGAAATTGTTTGGATTAAAATTTTATAAATCATGCTTTCAATTTATATCTCGTGTTCAGTTAATTTTTGAATAAATATGTTTTAAATTTCGAATAAAAATTATTTTAGTATGTTGTGCACCACTGAGTCCTAGTACTCAGCGATAGCTGTTATTGCTGTCACAGATATAGAGACTAGAGGAGTAGCAGAGTGAGCTACTGAGGATTGAGGAGCTACCTACTTTGAAGTTTATCGGGTATATTTTAATACCTGATTGTAAAAATCATTTTGATATATGTAATGTATGTAAATGTAGAAAATGGTCATGAGCAGTTGTATAGAGTTGTATAAAGCTTGTAATAAATTTTAGTTTGGATTTTTCCTAATGTAAATTTTTAGAATGATGTATCTTTATTGTTTTATGGAAATATTTTGTTTTAATTTGAATGAAATTGAATTATAGTATTTTGATGATGTTGAATTTTTGAAATTTGAGAAATGATGTTGAAATTGGTTGTGATGGAGGTTGATTTGATGAAGTTGATGAGATAAATCATTGGAAGTGTTTTTCATAGGTATTTGAAGAACTGTTTTATCAAAATACAGACGGCACTCTGCTGAAATTTTTTTAAAGTTTACGGAAAAATAAAAAGGGACAAAAATTTTAACTAGTTTACAAACCTTAATTAAATGTTTTAATACCTATCAGAAAATGCTCACCACTTCTAAAAAGTAAGAAAATGATTTTAAAATCCCTTGAAGGGTACTTAATGAGTCATCGGTAGGTGAAGTTCGGTAGTTCATTAGGTATTCTACGGAATAATGTTATGCCTTACAGAGGGGTAAGGTGTGACATTACCAATAATTATCAAATTTCAATCTGCATGAAATAAAAACATAATTTCTGCATATTTATTTATTTAGTTTATTTTTATTTTATATTAGCACCACTAAGCTATATTGCTTAGCGCGTTGCTTTTGCCACGTGTATGTTAGTAGTATGCCCTAGAGCATATCATTTTTTATGTATCTTGTACATATTTTATTAATAAAAGGCAATTTCACTTTTCCGTTTACATAATATATTTATGTGTAATAGAAATGGTCCATTGATATTTTGTTTGAAATTCTATTCTTAAGTTGTTAAGAATATGAGTGATAGTATTTTTACCACAAAGTATCATAAATTAGTTCACAATTGAGGATACTTCATAAAGGACATGACTTATCCAGAAAGATTGTAATCATGTTTGTTCCCAAGGTATTTATATGAGATATAAATAAGATAGAGTGGTGAGTCTCATGCCACATAACAAACATGATAGGCACTTATAAATGATAAGTAGGCCAAACGAATGACGCTTATGACAAGCACATGAAGTTTACTCTTGTCAATGCATTGTCATATATCATATCAGTGCATATAATCTTTGGACCTGAGATAACACAGTTATCTTGTATATAGGTGGTTTGAGTTTGATACGGCTTTCATACTTGTACTGTGCATGGGTATATGGGCATGTGTTGGCTCCTACTAGTTTTATAAGGAGATAGGTGTTGATCAAGATGAAATCCGTTACCCTAAGTAAAAAGGGATAAAATCCTATGTTCATTTAATTGTTCTTAATGTTTCAAGTTCCTGGCCAGGACAAACAGATTTAGTCAGAAAAGAGTTTCTGATAAGCAAATCTAATTAATCAAGAACTGGAATTAAAAGAGAACATAATATTCATAGCAAATAGGGTTTGACATTAACCATGACTCCAGCTCGAATTGGGATTTTGTAACGGAGAGATTCTAGTGCATGGTAACATATGATTAAAGGTTCATTTAAGGTATTCCTTATTACTGATTGGGTGGCCATGGCATACTATGCTAGGTGTCAACCATGGTCTATGAGATGCCTGAAATGATTTAGAGAAATCGTTTACGGTAAGAAAGAGTTCTAATGATATTAAGAGTTAATATCATTTCTCATTGCCAATAAGTAATGAGCCTAGTAAGTCACACATCTACACAAGCTAATCACTATTTAAAATGTGATTTAATTGATTAATTAAAGAGTTTAATTAATTAATTAAAGAGATTTGGTTTGCAATAAGATTGCAAAGTCCCTAGCATGACTTGAAACTAAATCTAGGTTATTGGATGTATAGTATAAATTAAATTTATATTTAATTTGATTAAATATGAATTTAATTATGAGAAATTAATTAATGGAGATTAATTAATTAATTAATTTATATTTGATATAAATTGATTTAAAGAGGAGAAATTATGATTTTGGGTTGAGAACTCAAATTAAAGAGTAAGGACAAATTGGTCTTTTCACATGGTGACATGTGGCACCATGAGATGGTGACACATGACACCATATGATCTTGCCACTTGTCTTCCTATGATGGAAGATCACATGTCATGATTTAAATGGAGCTTGACACTTGGCTTCATATGATTAAATCAAATAATAACAAGATGGGATCTTGTGATGACATGCGGCAAAGGAGTTAGGGTTTGACCTAAGTATATAAAGAAAAGTTATAAAGAAAAATCAGCCACCTCTCTCTTTTCTCTCATGTTAGACGACAATATGCTCTCTTCCTCTCCTTTTTAATTTCTCAATTGATTCAACTTGAATTAAAATTATTAGAAAGTGTTTCTAACACCTAATACATTCATACAACCTTCACAAAGCATAAACCTCATCTCAAAATTAGTTGACAAGGCTTGAGAAGCCAATCTAGGGGCTGCCATTGCTACTTTGGTGTGTGCTTGTGGTGGACAAACTAAAGGGACAACATTTAGGGTCCTAAGAACATCCTAAGATTGCATCAATTGTGCATCAAGAGGTTAGTAATTAAAAACCCCTCTTTTAGTTAGGGTTTAATTGAATTAAATGTTAATTCATAATCTTTAATGGCAAATGAAATTTTAATGCATGCTAAAATATGTTTTGATATGCAATTGGGCATTGAAAATTGATTAGGATCATAAGACACTTGGTATGGTGCATGTAACCTTAGAAATAATTTTTGAAATTTAAGGTTCTAATGCCCAATAATCATGCTTCCACTCCTTCAATTGGTATCAGAGCCACTATATTTGCCATTAAGATTGTTTATGAGGTTTAATTGTGTCATTGGATCAAATTTGGATTGATCTAAAGCTGGTTGGGTGCCCAAAAAAGGCGGCATGAATGTGAAAAACGCCTCAAGGGTGTGTTTGAATTTTGGGCCCATTATGTAATTATTGTGTATTTTAAGGCCCATATGGGTCATTGTGGATAGATTAACCAAGTTTGCACACTTTCTACCAGTGAGAATGGATTATAATCTAGAAAGATTGGCTAAATTGTACATTGATGAATCGGTAAGATTGCATAGGGTGCCAGTGTCTATTGTATCTGACAGAGATCCAAGGTTAACTTTTAGATTTTGGGGTAGTCTCCAAAAAGCCCTAGGAACTAGATTGAACTTCAGCACAGCATTCAATCCACAGACAGATGGCCAATCTGAAAGGATTATTCAGATTTTTGAGGATATGCTTTGGGCTTGTGTGATTGAGTTTGAAGACAGTTGGGACACACACTTGCCTTTGATTGAATTTGCTTACAACAACAGTTATCAGTCAAGCATTGAGATGCCTCCATATGAAGCACTTTATGGCAGAAAATGTAGAACTCCCTTGTGTTGGGATAAAGTGGGTGAGAGAAAGTTGATTGGTCCAAAGATTGTATAGTAGATTGAGGAGAAAATTAAGATCATTCGAGATAGACTCAAGGTTGCATCAGATCGTCAGAAGTCCTACATAGATCTAAAGAGAAGGGATATTGAGTATTCTATGGGTGATAAAGTATTCCTTAAAGTTTTCGCCCGGAAGAAAATTATGAGGTTTGGTAGAAAGGGGAAGCTGAGTCCTCGCTTCATCGGGCCATATGAGGTTTTGGAAAGAGTGGGTCCTCTTGCATACAGACTTGTATTGCCTCTAGAGTTGGAAAAGATTCACAATGTCTTCCATGTCTCCATGTTAAGGAGGTACAGATCAAACCCATCTCACATCTTACTAGTAGAGGAGATTGAAGTGAATCCAGACCTTACTTATAATGAAGAACCCATAAGGATCTTGGCACATGAGGTGAAGCAGCTGAGAAATAAGCAAATACCACTGGTTAAAGTGTTGTGGAATCATCATTCAGGTCAGGAGGCTACATGGGAGCGCGAGGAGAACATGAGGAGATAGCACTCACAGCTATTCAGAGATTGATACCGAGTAAAATTTCGGGACTCATACTAAGTAGTCCTGTACATTCTACTATTCCGGTGACTAATGTCGGTCTAAACAGTTAGAATGTCTAGAGCTATACTTAAATCACATAGAGAAGCCACAAATAAAATTGATAAAGATCAAACGAGATTGGATTAAAATAAGGAAAATGAAGCACAAATAGGTTAAATGAGCCTAAGTCCCGGCGATTGGTGACCGACCCGGAAAGTGGCTGCGAGTTGCTACCCTAAATTCGTGTGGGACCCCATGACATTCTTAATTAAGGAATAATTGCCAAACTACTAGGAATTAGAAAATCCAAAAAATAAAAAGGGAACAATCACAAATAAATGAATCAGAACTTAAGGATTCATCGGGTATTATTAAAAGATGGACTATAATATGATGAGGGGCATTTTGGTCAATTCACTCATAGAGGTAACTTTTGATCTAAATGTCCATTAAATTGTAAGAGACTAAAATATTGAAAAAGAATAAAAAATATAAGAGTGATGAATGAAAAAGAAAGAAAATGAAAGAAATAAAAAATTCAAAATTAAATTACTTTTATGACCTAAGCATGACATAACTATGATGCAATTAAAAATTAGTAACCAATAAGCATTAGACACAATTAAAATTAAATTTAAAATTTTATTTTTATAGATAAATATCCATTATAAGAAGATAAATTGAATTAAAAGAAAATAAAAATCACTTATCTTCCTCTCTGTCACACCTTATCCCTCTGTAAGGCATAACATGATCCCATAGTATATCTAATGAATTATCAAACTTCGCCTACCGATAACCCATTAAATACAATAAAAGGGATTTTAAAAAAATTCAATTCATTTTAAGATGTAAAGTGATGTTAAATCATTATTAAAAAGCCATTAATTGGAGTTCAGGTTATGAGTTAAATTTTTAATTAATTCATTATTTTCGTAAATTTTACAAAAATTCGACAGAGTGCAGGCTGTAATTTGAGAAAATAGTTCTTCAAAAACCTGTTAAAAATACTTCCAGTAAAGTTTTCAACCACAACTCCAATTAATCTCAATAATCCAACTCATTTCAATCAACATACTGTAACACATTTTCAATAAATCTCATCATCATTAATTTTAACTCAATTTACATATAAAAGTCTCAATCTACAAAAAGAAAACCAAAAATAATATCATTACAAACTTTACTGTACAACTGCTCGACTAGTTCAATAGATACATATGAACAAAATTTACATCAAAAGAAATTACAAAGGTATAAAATATTATACCCATAAAAAGTCCTCAAAAGGTGCTTCTTTGCCACAATAGCAGCTCACTCTGCTGCTTTATCCTTTTCCTTATCTGCGACAGCAATAAAAAGCCATCGCTGAGTAATTTTACTCAGTGGTGCACAATAAAAATTTTAAAGTTGCTGAAGATAAAAGCATTCATTGATAAACAGAAATTTAAAACCTTTCACAATCACATTTCACAAATTTGAAGTTAACATTTATTCCATTTTATCAAAATAATTAATAAATCATAGTGTTGCCAATCAATAACACAACTTAGGTCATGACATAAAATTTTCCAAATAATGCCGTGTTGTACACCATGACAAAGCAATCTCAACCCTACTAATTGAAATCAATGAGGGAGGTGGCTAGCTAGTTATATGAGTACTCATCCAATCTCAACCTCAAACTGGCAAGCTAGAGAGGGAGGAACATAGTCAATCTCAACCCCATAAATGGAGGAGGAACATAGTTATATTGCCATGCCAAGTGTGAATCCAAAACCAAATTCAAAATCATATCATTTAAACATTTCATGCAAAACACTAAGCAATTTTAATTCCAAATTTATATCATCTAGAAAAGCCATGAATAGAAATTAATAGCAATTATATGAAGGTGAAATGAAAATAAAGAAAATAGGGCATAATGGGTTAAATGAACTGAGGTCACAGCGATGGGTGATCATACCGGGAAGTGACTGCGAGCTCAGTTGCTACCCTAATTTCGTGTAGGACTCTATGACACCCCAGGCCTAGGAATAATTGCGAAGTTAGTGGTAATGTGAAAACCACATAAAAGAATAGTGAACAAGCTCAAATAATTGAATCAGAGTTTAGGAAGCAATCTAGTGCTATTGGAAAAACGGATCAAACCGATAAGGGGCAATTTGGTCAATTCACCCTTAGAAGTGACTCTTGACCTAAATGTCCCTTAAAATGTAGGAAATTAAAATATTAAAAACTATATTAGAAATGAAGAGGTGTGGAGAAAGAAAATGAAAGAAATAGAAAAAATCAAAATTTAATTACTTTAATGACATCATCATTATGCAAGCATGACACAATAATAAATTATAATATTAAATTATAAAATTATGGGATAATTAACAAATAAAAGGGATAAATCAAAAGAAAAAAAAATTAATTTTGGGTCTTCTTCTTTGGGGTGTTGAATTCCTTCTCTCTCTTCTCTCTCTTCTCTCTCATCTTTCATTTCCTCCATTGAAGCCAACTTTGAAGCTTTTCTAACCCTATATTCAGCCATAAATTTTATAGTTTCCTTAATCAAAACTTATTTTTGAGTCTTGGTAAGAAGATTGGAAGTAAAGGAGGAGAAAAGATTGAAGAAATTGAAGATACAAGAATTGCCATTTAAGGTAAGTTGTCTCCCTAACCTAAATGAATATGTATGCATGAAATTGCATTTGGATATGAGAAAATAACTTAGGAAATTGAAGAATTGGGCATGAATCTTGAAGTTGAAATTTCAGCCAGCTTGAGGTTGAGTAGGGTTTGATAGAATTTGATTGAATTAAAGGTATAGGCAATCTTAGGTGAGATATCTAAATAACTTTGTGTAGAGATATCCAAATAACTTGTTTTTGAACCATTGGAAAGTTTAGACATAGTAGAACAACTTTTATGAAGAACACAAACCCAAATTCTGACCATAACCTGTTCAAATTGCCAATCAAAGTTAAGTCATCAAAACTTCTAGAACTAAAAAGTTGCCCAGAATTCTGGAATTTGACCAATCCGGCCATTTATGATAAAAATGCCATGACTTGAGCTACAAAACTCTAAATGGAGTGATTTAAAAGAGGAATTAAAACTAAGACATTAAGGAACAACTTTGATGAAGAAAGTTTAGCCAAATTTTCACTGTAGATTGGTCTAATGGAGCATTAAACCGTAGAGACAAAAACTAAAAATTTGCAAATTCTCTTTGGAAACTTTAAATTAAATTTGGCAATCAATGCCAACAAATGTAAATCCCAAGATGTGGTATGACCATGAGTTTAGAATTGGTATACCTATTAAATATGGAAAGTCAACATTTTACATAACTAGTCAAATGAATAGTAACCACCATAACAAAAATACAAAAAACTCAACTTATGGGACTGTATAAGTAAAATGAAAATGCAAAGTTCAATCATTGAAATTATTATTAGAAATAATTTGGATAGGTATTGAAATACTTTAATTTTGTGTTTCAGTGGAAAAAGAGCCTACCAACGAAGGAAGTAGAGGGGGTTGAATTAAAGCAAGCGAAAAAGGTTTGTATACAACTAAGCTTCTCAATTGATTTTAATTTTGTAAATGAGTTAAATAAATTGTGATTATAAACTATTGGATGCAATTGTGATTTTTCTTTGAATTTTATAAATTATGTATTGCCAACCCTATAAGGGAAATTTCATTGAATGAAATGTGTTATGTGAATTGAAATGCAATTATTTGAATAGAAATTTTATGAAATTATTTTTAAACCACAGTTAGCATGACAGTCCCGTTTGGAACTCCCCAGTAGTAACGACTATTTGGGGTTTGATAATTAAAAATTTCTTATGTCTTCCATTAATAACGGTTAGTGGGGTAAGACTATATGAGTACTCATTAGCTAGCTAGCCCTTCTTTCATTAATAAGGGTTAGTGAGGTGATTTGCCTTGTCGTGGTGTACAACATGGCATCGATAATAAAATTTTGTGTCATGATCTAGACTGTGTGTTCTTGGCAACACCCTTACTTTGTGATTTGTGAAATATGGTTTGAAATAGATGAATCTTATTGACTTGAAATTTTAAAGATTTTGCTTTGTTATGTTTTGATATATATATATATATATATATATATATATATATATATATATATATATATATATATGATGTGCTTTATAAATGAGTTTTTAAAGTTTAGTTATGTACCGCTGGGTGTAATACTTAGCGATAGCTTTCTTATGCTGTCGTAGGGAAAGAGGTTGACATGCTTTTGACTGCAGTGAAGATATATTTTTGGATCTCATATGGGTATAAAATTTTATACCCTTGTAAATTTATTTTGATGTAAAATTTTTGTTCATATGTATCTGTAGAACTTGCTGAGCAGTTGTACAGTAAAATTTGTATTAATATTATTTCTGTTTTCTTTTCTATAAATTGAGACTTTTGTATGTGAATGAGGTTGAATTAAATAATATTGAGGTTTATTGAAAGTTTATTGCAATTGTGTTGATTGATTTTGGATTGTTGATTTAAATGGAGTAGTGGATATTGAAAAATATTGTGTGTTTTTAACAGGTTTTGAAGAACTGTTTTCTTAAATTACAGCCGACACTCTGACGAAATTTTTGTAAAATTTTTGCAATACTGAATTAATTAAAATTTTGACTCATGATACAAATTTGAATTAAAGGCTTTTAATAATCATGTAATACTACCTTACACTTTAAAATGAATGGAAATTTGTTTAAAATCCCTTGTAGTATACTTAATGGGTTATCGGTAGGTGAAGTTCAGTGATTCATTAGGTATACTACGAGATCATGTTATGCCTTATAGAGGGGTAAGGTGTGACGTGTTTTTGTGGTATCAGAGCAATGTTTTAAATGAGTTTTAAACTATGCATTTGAATTATTTTCTTGATTAGTACAACTGCTCAAGTGTTCTTAATTGATGCATATGATGTGTTTACATCATAAATATGAACTAATGGGGATCATCCTCCTTGTGTTGGTTGTTAGGGAGTAGAATTTCTGTGAATTGGAATGGAAGAAGGGGATCACTCAGTTGATCAATCTGTTGAGGCTAAGGTAGAGGCACAGGAGGAAGCCCCAGCTCTCCAGAATGTTAGTAGGTCAGCTACACCAGCTCCACCCATGCCGCAGTTTTCTGCTCAGTTCGCTCAGCAAGATGGCTGCTTTATTCCAACAAATGGCTAGAAATATGCCAACACAAGCCCCAATTCAAACACCGACAGTGCAACCACAGCCTCCAGCCAGGCCATATGATAAGCTAATGAAATATGGGGCCACTAAATTTAAGGGTACTGTGGATCCACTAGAGGCGGAACAGTGGATTGAAAGAATGGAAAGAGTATTTAAAAAGTTGCATTGCACGAAAGAATTAAAGTTTGAATACTCAGTTTCTCTGCTGCAAGGGATGCTTATGAGTGGTGGAAGACTATCCCACATAGTCTAGTGGAGCCCCTTATTCTGACTTGGTCAAACTTTCTAAGGGAATTCAGACAGAAATGGGTCCCTGAGATATATATTGATATGAAACTACAAAAATTTCTGAATTTGAAGCAAGGGGACAGAACTGTAGCAGAGTATGAGAGGGACTTCTCCAGACTGAGTCACTATGCAGAAAGTTTACTTACCACTATTTGAGACAGATGTAAATGCTTTGAGGCCAAGTTAAGGCCTAGTTTGAGGATGCAAGTTGTGGAGTTTAGACATCAAAATTTTTCAGAATTGATTTCACAAGCCCTGGAGTTGGAAAGAATTGAAGTGGAAGGGACAGTTAAGAAGGGATTAGAAGAGAAAGAGAAAGGTGGAAAGACTATTGGTCAAGCCCCTGATAGTGGATCAAGAAAGAGTAAAACATTTTGGGAGATCCAGTTCTCGCAAGTCAGGTAGAGGTAGATCCTTGGGACAGAGGCCACCCTGACCTAGCCAGAGAAACAAACCCAGTCTGTACTTGTGAAACATGTGGAAAAATACACAGAGGGGTCTGTTACAAGGCTACTGGAGCCTATTATAATTGGGATGGAACTGGCCATTTTGCCAGAGACTGTGTGAGTGCTCGCAGAGCTATACCACCTACTACATTTAAAGGCTCAGTTCAGAGTTCTGCTTCCAAAGGTTCACAGACAGTTAGTAGAGGCCGAGGAAGAGGCAGGGGTAGTACTTCTGGCAGTTGGGCCACAGTCAACCAGCCTGAACAAAGTGGTGCACCGGCTAGGGTATATACCATGCGACAGGGAAAAGAGGCTGAAACTTCTAACATAGTTGCTGGTACTTTCTCTATCTTTAAATAAGATGTGTATGTGCTATTTGATCTGAGTTCTACACACTCTTATGTTAGTGCTAGCATCACTTGTTGTATTACTATTCCTTATGTGAAAATAGATTTTGAGGTACTAGTAACTGGTCCGTTAGGACAAGAGATTAGAGTCAACAGAATGTATAAGGATTTTCCTTTGGTGATACAGGGACATACTTTTCTATCTGACTTGATTGAAATGCCCTTCAGAGATTATGACATCATCTTAGGCATGGATTAGTTAGCCAGGCATCAAGCTATGATTGACTGTAGATTGAAGACAGTCACTTTTTGTCTCCCACAATATGGTGATGTAGTAATACATGGGGAGAGGTAGTTATTGCCATCAAATCTCATTTAAGTTGCACTTGCTAGAAAAATGATCTGAAAAGGGTGTGAAGCATGTTTGGCCCACGTGATAGACACCCAAGTAAGGAGTCCAGTAGTGAGGGATATTCCTGTTGTATGTGACTTTCTGGATGTGTTTCCTGAAGAATTACCAGGGCTACCTCCGAAAAGTGAAGTGCAGTTTGAAATATAGGTTATGCCTGGTGTGGACCCAATCTCCATTACTCCGTATAGAATGGCACTTGCTAAATAGAGCTGAAGGTATAGTTACATGGGTTGCTTGATAAGGGCTTCATTCGACCTAGTGTGTCACCTTGGGGAGCACCAGTGTTGTTCGTGAAGAAGAAAGATGATACTTTCCGTCTGTGTATTGATTACAGGCAGTTGAATAAGGTGATAATAAAGAACATATATCTGTTGCCCCGCATAGATGATTTGTTTGATCAGTTAAAGGGTATAGCTGTGTTCTCCAAAATTGATTTAAGATCGGGGTATTATCAGTTGAAGGTGCAAGAGCAAAGCATTCCAAAAACTGCTTTTAAAACTCGATATGGCCACTATGAGTTTCTGGTTATGTCATTCGAGTTAACTAATGCTCCAGCTAATTTTATGGACCTGATGAATACTATTTTCAAACCATATTTAGATCATTTTGTTGTGTTATTTATTAATGACATCTTGGTGTATTCAAAGAATGCAGAGGACATGACAGGCACCAGCGGATTGTGCTACAAACCTTAAGGGAGAAATAGCTGTATGCCAAGCTATCGAAGTTGTCACACCCTACCCCTCTGTAAGGCATAACATGATCCCGTAGTATACCTAATGAATTACCAAACTTCGCCTACTGATAACCCATTAAATACACTACAAGGGATTTTAAACCTTTTCTTATTTCTTTTTACAGTGGTGAGCACTTTTGACAGGTGTTAAATTTTTTTTTTTTTTACTGAAGTGAAACCAAATAACAAATCTGAGTATCAATAATTTCTATAAAAATTTTGGCAGAGTGCCATTTGTATTTTGAAAAAAACAATTATTCAAAAACCTGTAAAAAGCACTTCCAATATATATTTCTTCAATCCCAAACTCCAATAAATTTCTCAACATTTGTCAACTCAATTTAACATCAATTTTCCAGTGTTTCCAAAAGCTGAGATAGGAGAAATATGTCACAATATTTTTACAGGCCAAAATAATTTACAATTTTAGTTTACAACTGCTTAAGACCAAGTACAATATATATATATACAGTGCACATACATTACAATAAAAACTACAAAATATGGTACACTCAGTATACCCGGCGAAATCTCAAAATGTAGCACAAGCAGCCTACTCTACTGCTCTATTTGTCTGTCTACCTGCGACAGCAATAAAAAAGCTATCACTGAGCCAATGTCTCAGTGGTGCACAATATTAAGAAAGTACAATTCAAAACTATAAACCGTAAATCATATGAACTGTGGATACTTAAAATCATAGTTAAATTCAAAAGACAATGAATGTCATAAAGAATTAAACTCCATTTCACAATATCACAATAAATATCAATAAATCACACACACAGCTAAATCATGATTCCATAGTCCAATTCGTCCCAAAAGCCGATGGCTAGTGAGGAATAACATAGCTAGCTAGCAATAATATGAGTACTCATCCTATTCGTCCTCAACTAACACACACCTCAACACTTCAGTCAGAGAGGGAATTCAAAGCCAATTCATCCCACTAGACAAGCTAGCGAGGAATTCAATCAAATATACATGATAGCTGTGGTTTCAAACCATTTGCAATAATTTTCAAGCAATAAGTATGAATCAAATTTCCATTCAAACAAATTTTCACAATTTAAAACAAGAACATACAAATAGTCATAATTTATTTCAATTGAAAAATTCAAAAGAAATAACTGTTGTGCACAAACCTCTGAAGTGTAACCTCTTAGCCTAGACTCAGTGTTTCCTTCCCCTTCCCTGAGTCTTTGCTAATTGAAACACACAATTTAAAGTGTTTCAGCACTAATTTAAACTGTCTCTGATAATAAGGTTCAATAATTAATTTATTTAATTCTATTGCTTTCCTTAGTCAGCCTATAATGTTGATCCTTAATGTACTTTAGGGGAATAAATTTTAATATTACCAATATGTCACATTTTGTAGTCCTTTAATGTTGGTATAAGTTACCAATTCCATTTTTAAGTGTATTGCATTTTATTGCAATCTATCAGATTTCGGTATGCTATTTTGACCTAGCCGAACGACCTAGTTTCCTTAGTTTTCGATTTCTGGTCCAACTTACAAACTTGTAGGTCTATGTCTTAGTGAACTTTTGCCACAAATTTTAGGTCATTTAGAGTTCACTAGACCAAGTTATGGTCATTTTACTATTGCTGGTCAGATTGCACTAAAATGGCAAACTTAGGTCATTTTTAGGTCATTTCTGGTTCTAGCAGTTCTTATACCCGAACTTGTACAAGCATTTTGACTTGCTTATGGTCATTTCTGGGTTTTTGTGTCTTCATAAGAGTTGTAGCTCTATGTATAATCTATCCATGGTAAAAATTTCAGGTCAATTGGACCTATGTTGAGTGAGTTATGGCCAAAACACTAACTACTGTCCAAATGGTCAATTTTCAGGTTTTCAAGTCACTAATCCGGATTTGATCATTTCTCACATCACCTTCTGGACAGAATTTAGGTAGGCTTTCTTCATGAAAGTTAGCACATTTTGTGCCTAGTTTCACCTCCAATTGGCCTCATACCAATTGGAGTCACACACTTAGGGTTATAGGCTCATTTGCACACTGCCCTCTACATGCTTCTTAAACACTAAACCAAACACATAATTACCAACTACATCTTCACTTTCCCACACCATTCTACATTTGGCACTAACCATAACCATTCATTTCCTTACATTATAGGTCAACTTGGACAGAATATAACAACTTCACAATGCACCTAATGCAGCCATAATACACAAAGTCCAAACCCAACAATATATACACATAAACACTCCTAATTATTACACATTACTTCCATCGTCAAATTACACATTTATTCTCTACTCAATTATACACATAAGCTGCCACTTTTAGTACCATAATTCAACAACCTTTTCATGAATTTAAACACTTCAATCTTCATCATGAGGCTGCCAAAATAATACACATACATATCAAACTTCCATTTTCATTTTTCAACTTACAATCACACTTTATACATGAAAATCAACTTCAATATATTTAAACAATTAAATCAATACCCCAAACCACCAAATACATGAAGAAAAAAAGTTAACATATTAGACTTCCATGGCTGCTGAAATGGAGCATCAACCTAACTCATCAAAACTTCAACCTCTCTTCCATAAATCAACTCACCACAACATCAACTCAAAGTTTAACAAGGAAAGGATGAAGAAATGGCCACTTACCTCTTATGGACTTCCTCAAAACTCCACCAAATTCTTCTTTCTTGTTCCCTAAGTGCTACCCAAGGTGTGGTGGTCAAGTTTAATGAAGGAACTTGAGGTTTTGTTGGTTTAATCATGGTTGATTCAAACTTGGAGGGTGGACGGCAATGGAGGATTTTCATGGAGCATGGAATTCGGCCAAGTGAAGGTGATGAGGAAGAAGAAGATAAATGGTTCTACACCTGTCCCACTTTAGTCTTTAGGTGTCCCAAATACAATTTTAGTGGAGCACTAATTAACTTATAATAGTTGTTTATTTAAAGTTTCCAAATTTTGCAATTCGGCCACCACACTTTCACAAATTAAATTAGGTACCACTCTTTTAATTTTCATGACATTTTCAAAGTTTAATATCATTTATTTTTAATGGAAATTTAGGTCAAAAGACAACTCGGGTTGTCAATTTACCAAAATACCCCTATTCGGGTTGTATTCCCGATTTTTTGGTAACATCGATTTTTATCGGTTTCTCGATTTTTCGTTTTTCTTTGTACTAATTAATTAATTTTTTTTGACATTTCTAATGTCACTTATACTTCATTAAGTCTTTAATTATGTCTCAAAACTAAATTCCGAGGGTTCCCTGCAGTCCTGGAGTCGGCTATTGCCTACGCTGTAACTTCCCCGTGCGGTCATCCATCGCTGCAGTGCTGGCTCGTTTAACTTGGTTACATTTCATTGCTATTATTTTTTCTTTCTTGTATTTCATTATTTTATGTCTCCTCATTAACATTTAAATGTAGTTTTAGACATCTTAGCTGTCCGGACAGACACTGGTCACCGAAATAGTAGAACGCACTACCGAACATAGGGTGTTAAAGAAGTGTGAATATTGGCTGAAGGAAATTTTTTTTTTGGCACATTGTATTAGTTGAAGGCATTAAGGTAGATCCCAGCAAGGTTAAAGCTATCCTTAATTGGAAGCCACCCAGAAATATCACAAAAGTTCGTGATTTTCTGGGTTTAGCTGGTTACTACTGCCGTTTTGTGAAGGGATTTTCCATGTTAGCATCTCCACTGGCCAAGCTAATTCGGAAAGATGTAAAATTTCAGTGGATTGATAAATGCCAGTAGAGTTTTTGTAACATCCCCACTGTACATATTTTGTACGTTCTATTGCTTCAGTAGTCAAATAACAATCTAGGCAAGTCAGTATGTCTGGAACTACACTTCGGTGATAGTAAACATACATATAATGATGAAATAAGTAAAAAGAAAATAAAAGAAAAATCAAACAAAAATGAAAGAGAGAAAATGATGCTAAGTTAAACGAGCCGGCACCACAGCGATGGGTGACCGCACCGGGAAGGTCGTTGCCGACTCCAGGACCGTGGGGAACCCTCTGAATTTAATTTTGAGACATAAATAAAGGTTTATGGAAATGTAATTGACACTAGAAATATCAAAGAAAAATTAATAGATTAGTACAAAGAAAAATGAAAAATTGAGAAACAGACAAAAATCGGTGTTACAAAAAAATCGGGAATATAACCCGAAGTGGGGTATTTTGGTCATTTGACACATAGTGTTGCCTTTTGACCTCAATCTCCATTAAAAATAAATGATATTACACTTAGAAAATTTCAAAGAAAAATTAGAAAGTTAGTATAAACGAAAAATAAAAATTAAAGAAATCGGCGGTACAAGGAGTAAATCGGTGTTATCGAAAAAGTCCAAACTTGACCCGAAGAGGGGCATTTTGGTCAATTGACACCTAGAGTTGACTTTTGACTTAAATGTCCATGAAAAATAAGTGGTATTATATTTTAAAAATTCCATGAAAAATGAAATTATAAATAAAATGCAATTAAAGGAAATATGGGGCTATAATTAGAATTATGAAAGTTTAATTATTTTAACTATTATTTAAATGTTTAGTGGGGTATAAAACCATAAGTGGACAGCATTTTCCACTAAACCATTTCATCTTCTTCACTCCTTCATCACCATTGCCGAATTTGATTTTCTCTCCCAAGCTCATCCATGGATGTCCATGAAGCAAGCTTCATCAACCCATGATCAAGCCATTTTTTCCTATAAGTTTCTTTATTAAAATTGTTCTACACATCATGGGCAACACATAGAGAGGAAAAAGGGTAGCTTTTGATGAAGTTTGATCAAGCTCCATAAAAGGTTAGTGCTAGTTTTCCTTACCTCACTTAATTAAAATTTGTACTAAGGTTGAGATGAGTTGAATTATTGAAAAATTAGAAGGATTGGATGAATATTTAATGGTGATTGAATTTGGCAGCCATGGAACCTAAAGACGTTTGAATTATCTTTACATGTATTTGATGGGAAATGATATTGATTAAGGTAATTAGAGGTCCTAACTAATTAACTTTATGTATATGTTGAGATTGAGTGATTGAATTAGGAGTTTGAAAGAATTGTTGAAGACCTTGGATAATTGTTGAATTGGGGCAGCCTTGAGAAGCATGAAAATGGTTAATTTATGCATATTATTGTTGATTAATGATGCTCAATTTATGTGATTATAAGTGTTAGAATTTAATTATAAGAGTACATGTGAGGTTGACAATGTGAAAGTGAGTTTTGAAAAAAATTTTGAAGACTTGGACATTTGAGCTTGAAATTGGCAGCCTATTAAATCATGAATTTGTGTGTGTGAATATGTAGTTTATTAATGAAATGTAATGGTGTTAAATTGTGGGCAGTATGTATAGTTAAAATGGAAGTGTTTATGTGTAACATAAGTGTTGATGCACATTGAATTTGGGTGGATGTAAATGTTGAAGTTTAATGGTGTATTGTGTGCCTTGTGCACTTGAGTATTCTGCCCAGAATTGTTGCTGGAATTGTTAGTAGTATGCCCTAGAGCATATCATTTAGTATGTATCTTGTACATATTTTTAATAATAAAAGGCATTTACACTTTTCCGTTTACATAATATATTTATGTGTAATAGAAAAGGTCCATTGATATTTTGTTAGAAATATTATTCTTAAGTTGTTAAGAATATGAGTGACAATATTTCTAGCATAAAGTATCATAAATAGGTTCACAATCGAGGATACTTCATAATAAGGACATGACTTATCCAGAAAGATTGTATTCATG
Organism: Hevea brasiliensis; assembly: GCF_030052815.1. Taxonomy (NCBI): domain Eukaryota; kingdom Viridiplantae; phylum Streptophyta; class Magnoliopsida; order Malpighiales; family Euphorbiaceae; genus Hevea; species Hevea brasiliensis. The sequence continues at coordinate 55,919,142 of NC_079506.1, read as the reverse complement.
TTTACTCCCAAGTTATTTATATGAGATATAAATAAGATGGAATGGTGAGTCTCATGCCATATAACAAACATGATAGGCACTTATAAATGATAAGTAGGCCGAACCAGTGACACTTATGACAAGCACATGGAGTTTACTCTTGTCAATGTTTTGTCATAAATCATATCAGTGCATATAATCTTTAGACCTGAGATAACACAGTTATCTTGTATATAGGTAGTTTGAGTTTGATACTGCTTTCATACTTGTACTATGTATGGGTATATGGGTATGTGTTGGCTCCTGCTAGTTATATATGGAGGTAGGTGTTGATCAAGATGGAATCTGTTCCTCTAAGTAAAAAGAGATAAAATCCTATGTTCATTTAATTGTTCTTGATGTTTCAAGTTCTGGCAGACAGATAGATTTATTCAAAAAAGAGTTTCTGATGAGAAAAATCTTTTAATCAAGAACTGGAATTAAAAGAGAACATAATATTCATAGCAAATGGAGTTTGACATAAACCATTACTCCAGCTTGAGTTGGGATTTTGTAACAGAGAGATTCTAATATGATTATAGGTTCATTTAAGGTAAACCTTATTACTAATTGGGTGGCCATGGCATGCTATGCTAGGTGTTAACCATGGTCTATGAGGTTCATAAAATGATTTAGAGAAATCATTTATGGTAAGAAAGAGATCTGATGATATTAAGAGTTGATATCATGTCTCATTGCCAATTAGTGATGAGCCTAGTAAGTCACACACATACACAAGTTATCACCTATTTAAATATGATTTAATTAATTAATTAAAGAGTTTAATTGATTAATTAAATAGGTTTGGTTTGCAATTAAATTGCAAAGTCCCTAGCATGACTTGAAACCAAATCTAGATTATTGGATGTGTAGTATAAATTAAATTTATATTTAAAGTGTTTAAATATGAATTTAATTGATGAGAAATTAATTAATAGAGATTAATTAATTAATTTATATTTGATATAAATTAATTAGAAGAAGAAAATAATTATTTTGGGTTGAGAACTCAAAATTAAGACACAGGGGCATTTTGGTCATTTCACAGTGTGACACGTGGCACCATGAGATGGTGACACATGGCATAACACATAAGCTTGCCAAATGTTTTTTTAATCAGGTAAGATGATTAAAATCAAGATTAAATATAGGTTTGACACTTGGCACAATGTGATTGGGTCACTTAAACCTAGAGCTAATCAAAAGGTGACATGTGGCTAGGGTTTAATGTGTTAACCTAGCTATTTAAGTGTGGTTATGAAAAGAAAACATAAGCAGCAGCCTCTCCTCTCAATTGTCATGCCACTTTGAGCCTCTCCAGCTATTTCTCTTCATCTCTCATCAATTCAAAGAGATTAGCCATCAATCTCTTGAATTAAGAACACTAGAAATTGTTTCTAGTGTCCTGTTTACATCTCTAATCTCTTAAAAGGCAGAACTTGATTTTCTAATTAATAGAAAAAGCTTTAGAAGCTATTCAAGGGCTGCCATAGGTGTTCTTGGTGTGGACAAGCTAGAGGGATAACATCTGGTGTCCTGAAGACGAATCTCAAAGGCGCAGACACGCTGCAGCACATCAAGAGGTTAGTGTAATCGTTCTTGATTTAATCTAGGGTTCTAAAATTAATCTGATTAATTTTAAAATCTTAAATGGCAAATACAGATCCAAAAACATATTAAAAGAGTTTTAATATGTTGTTTATCATTGAAATCAAATAAATAAAAATAAATCTTGCATGGTGCATGTGACCCTAGGTGAAAATTTTTTAATTCAATGGTATAATCTTGTGTTTTTCACGCTTCTGTTCCTACAGGAATTGTGTACAAAATATGTATGGAAGTGTTTTTGATTGAATATTGTAGTAATGAGGAGGAGAAGGAACATTAAATTGGGAGTGTATGAGCTTTGTGCAGGTGGTGTATTGAAGGCAGCACCTAAATTAGGCCATAAGTACCAAACTGTGAACCCAATTGGTATGAGGCCAATTGCGGGTGAAACTAGACACCAAATAGGCCAATTTTCATGTAGAAATGTTGCCAAAATTCTGCCTAGAAACTGACCTTAAAAAGTGACCAAATCCGGATTAGTGCATTTAAGGCCTGAAAACTGACCATTTGGGCAGCAGTTAGTGTTTAGGCCATAACTCACTCAAAATAGGTCCAATTGACCTGAAATTTTGACCATGAATAGTTAAGACCTATATCTACAAGTCTTATGAAGAGACCCAAGCCCAAAAATGACTATAAGCAAGTCAAAAAGCTTGCACAAGTTCGGGTCCAAAAACTGGCCGAACCTAAAATGACCTAAAATGACCTAAAGTGACCAATTTTGATACATTTTGACCAGCAATAGTAAAATGACCATAACTTGGTCTACATAACTCAGAATGACCTGAAATTTTGCCCCGCGTTCCATAAGACATAGACCTACAAGTTTGTAGTTTGGATCGAAACCCGAAAACTGAGAGAACTAGGTCGTCCGGCTAGGTCAAAATAGTACACTGAAATCCGATAAATTGCAATAAAATGCAATACACTTGGAAATGAAATTGGTAGCATATACCAACACTAAAGGGCTATAAGATGTGACATATTGGTAACATTAGAATTGACTCACGCAGAGTGCATCAAGGGTCAGCATTATAGGTTGACTAATGAAATGAACTGAAGGGAATAGTACCAAGAGAAATAGGACTTTAAGCTAGACAAATCTAGCACACAAAAATTGAGAAATTAATCCAATTTTGCACCAAAGTTGCAATCTGTCCAGCTTTAGTAAATTGACCATATCTTGGTCTATACAACTCGGAATGACCTGAAATTTTGCCCGCGTGCAATAAGACATAGAGCTACAATTCTGCTTCTTTGACCAGAAGCTAAAAACCAAGGGAAATAGGACTTTAAGCTAGACCAATCTAGCACACTAAAATTGAAAATTGGTAATTACATAAAATGATGCTTGAAGTGATTTGGCAATGAATGCCAACTTGTGAAAAGGGTAAATTGCATTATATTGACAACATATTCAATTGTAAATTGTGACATGTTGATGCTAGAATCAACCTATCCATGATGCATAAAAAGGTCAATAATTTTATTGACCAGTGAAAGGCATAAAGATGTATAAACCCTATGAATAAAGAATTAAATATGTAATATTGTAATATGCCCTAATTTGCCTAGTTGACTAGTTTGGATAGGTTGGCATGCCAATAGGATTACGGTATTACGTAAATGACTTTACGTCATCTTGTGTTTTATGGCTTATTATGCCATCTTGTGATTTTAATAGCCTATGGCTATACGGTTTGTGTTATTATACTCGGCTTAATGCACGATTGATTATATGGCTTTTTAGCCACACTTTGTTTACCTGGGAGATACTTTGTGACCGATGGTGTGACGGCGAGGTACTAGGTAACCGATTCTAGTATATCCGTTTATCCACTCAGTCGATGTATAGGCTATATGGGCAGTCATTTAAAACATTATTCAATTCAGGAAGCTGAGTTAAGTTAAGTATAATGAAATTTCAGTACAATTAAATTAAGTATTGAATGAAAGAGTAAAAGAAATTAGCAAAAGCAACATAACAAAAATATAAATTGCAGAATCGTAGAGACTTGAAATACAATACAGTTAGAATAATTTGTATACTGGGTAGTATTACTGAAAAGTTATAAACTAAGCACTTCCAAAGAGGAACAAACTAGTATATAAGATTGTTGATACTTGAAATACCATACTAGATTAATTGATTCTTGAGTATCCGATTTATGATTTATTTCTTTCTTTAATTGTATATATTATTTCTTGTTATACTATTGCACCACTAAGCAGAAATGCTTAGCGCGATGGAATTGCTTCCTCATGTAGTCTTGAAGGTAAAACCAGATGGTATCATTGAGATTTATGGAGTCCAGATCTGCAGAAGTGTCAGAAGAGTACAAAGTTGTCACCTCCTCAACAATGCATGTAGATAGGGCTCATTTTATACATGTTATGTATATTTTTCATTCCTAGCACATTGTAAATTATTTGTATATCTTGTACAAAATAAACTCATGTAATTAACCTATGAATTATGGAAGCTACTCAAAGTAAGTATTTTAATATGTGAATTGAATTTGAGTTATAATGAGATTGTACTTGTGAATATTGAGATGTTGAAAATCTGATGAGATATTTGAGAAATCTGGACACTGTATTGAGATACATTATGTTCGAAAATTTTTGAGACTATCAAGTTTGAGAAATTGAGTATATATATTGAAATTATTTTTGGCAGGTTCAGAAGAACTGTTAGTCCAAATTACAGTCGGCACATTGCCGGATTATCGTTAAAATTTTTGAAATTTCCAAATTAGTTAGATTTTGATAAGAGTAAAAATAGCCTAAACCTTAAATAAAGTTTTTGAACAAGTAAATTAAGAACTGTAATGAAATCAGATAAGATCAAGTGCTCCAGCACGCCGTGTAACACACCTTGCTCGACTACACTGTAGTCGGGTGAGGGGTGTTACATTCAGTGGTATCAGAGCACGGTTTAGGTGTTCCTAGGCAAAGATAAGTAGAAAGAACTATTGTGCATACATGCATTGCATTCATAAGAGTCGAGGTGACACTATGCAGATCTGTTTACTTTTGATTATTCAAGGTTAAGATATTGACTCTGAGTCGCAGAGGGCATTAGAAAAAGAAGTAGAAAACCTAGTTCATGAGGTTATAATGTAGTGCCTATGTAATATTCTCGATGTTTGTATTGTAAGCTGCAGATTACAGTACCGATATGGGATTATTGTGTAGAGCTACGTGCTTCCTCATGATACAATAAACTAAGAATATTTGTAAGTAATCTATATTTTGATATAGTTACGCCCGAATAGAGTACCATTACGGGAAATAAATGTAAAAATTTTAGTCAGAAATTTAAAACTTTAGAACTAGCCTATCGAAAGACTACACTTCTAAGGTAGCTAGAGTCAGTGACTCGGTTACACTAATGTGGACTACCATTACCGCAAAAATTGCTATGAGCTTAGAGAATCTAGTATGGCTATAAATTAGAAAGAACACCTTGAGGATGAAGATATCTGGACATTGATATGGAGTCTTATCAGTATTTTAATATTTTTGACAGGAAGGAATGATGTAGGTATTTGAGAATACATTTAGAAATTGTATTAATGCTCTCTCCGAAAGCAAGAATAGATACCTTCCATTGATGTAGTTATTTTGGCTGAGTTGCAAGTGAAGCCGAATCTGTTACAACAGATACAGGATGGGCAGAAGACAGATGGGAAATTAATGGCTATTATGGGCAAAATCACTGAGGGGAAGGAAACTGAATATGAAGTGAAAGAAAATGGGTGCCTGTACTATAAAGAAAGAGTATGTGTACCAGATGATAAAGAGTTGAAAACCAGTATTCTAAAAGAAGCACATAACAGTGTGTATGCTATGCACCCAGGAAGCACAAAAATGTACCATGACCTGAAACTCCGATACTGGTGGCCAGGTATGAAGAAGGACATAGTTGACTATGTAACTAGATGCTTGACATGTCAGCAAGTCAAAGCAGAACATCAAGTTCCATCAGGTTTGCTACAGCCCATAAACATACCTGAATGGAAATGGGACCGAGTCACTATGGACTTTGTCAATGGTCTACCTCTCACTCAGAAGAAGCGTGATGAAGTATGGGTGATTGTGGATAGGTTAACCAAATCAGCACATTTTCTGCCAGTTAGAACTGACTACGCACTGGAAAAGCTAGCAAAATTGTACATCAGTGAGATAGTTAGACTACATGGAATTCCACTTTCCATTATATCTGATAGAGACCCGAGGTGTACATCTAGATTTTCGAAGAAATTACAAGAATCCTTGGGCACACAACTCCATTTTAGTACGGCTTTTCATCCTCAGACGAATGGACAGTCGGAAAGAATAATCCAGGTAAATTTTGAATCTCATTGAGTTATTGTAAACAATAATTGAACTGATAATGATAATAATAACCGAATATATGTGATAGGTCCTCGAGGATATGCTGAGAAGTTGTGTTATTGAGTTTGAAGGAAGTTGGGACAGATACCTTCCACTGGCAGAATTTGCATATAATAATAGCTATCAAGCTAGCATACAAATGGCACCCTATGAAGCACTGTATGGGAGAAAATGCAGAACACCTGTATGTTGGACTAAATTGGGTGAAGATAAGCTAGTGGGGCCAGACCTGATAAAACAGACAGAGGAAAAGGTGAAACTGATAAAAGCCAATTTGAAAGTTGCCTCAGACCGACAGAAATCTTATGCTGACTTGAAAAGAAAGGACATTGAGTATGAAGTTGGCGAGAAAGTATTTCTCAGAGTATCACCATGGAAAAAAGTGTTGAGATTCAGGAAAAAGGGAAAATTAAGCCCTAGGTTTATTAGCCCATATGAAGTTATTGAACGTGTGGGACCAGTAGCCTACAGATTAGCCTTACCACCTGAGCTAGACAAGATACATAATGTTTTCCATGTCTCGATGCTCAGAAGATACAGATCAGATCCTTCACATGTCATCTCAGCAGAAGAAATTATGGTACAACCTAACCTGACATATGAAGAAGAACCAATTAAAATCTTGGCACGAGAGGTAAAAAGAGCTCAGAAATAAGACAATTCCACTAGTGAAAATCCTATGGAGACACCACAACACGGAAGAGGCAACATGGGAGAGCGAGGAGACAATGAGACAACAGTTCCCTCAGCTCTTCACATCAGGTAAATTTCGAGGACGAAATTTTTATTTAGAGGGGAAGAGTTGTAACATCCCCACTGTACATATTTTGTACGTTCTATTGCTCCAGTAGTCAAATAACAGTCTAGGCAAGTCAGTATGTCTGGAACTACACTTCGGTGATAGTAAACAGACATATAATGATGAAATAAATAAAAAGAAAATACAAGAAAAATCAAACAAAAATAAAAGAGAGAAAATGATGCTAAGTTAAATGAGCCGGCACCACAACGATGGGTGACCGCACCGGGAAGGTCGTTGCCGACCCCAGGACCGCGGGGAACCCTCTGAATTTAATTTTGAGACATAAATAAAGGTTTATTGAAATGTAATTGACACTAGAAATATCAAAGAAAAATTAATAGATTAGTACAAAGAAAAATGAAAAATCGAGAAACAGACAAAAATCGGTGTTACCAAAAAATCGGGAATATAACCCGAAGTGGGGTATTTTGGTCATTTGACACATAGTGTTGCCTTTTGACCTCAATCTCCATTAAAAATAAATGATATTACACTTAGAAAATTTCAAAGAAAAATTAGAAAGTTAGTATAAATGAAAAATAAAAATTAAAGAAATCGGCGGTACAAGGAGTAAATCGGTTATTCTAGAAAAGTCCAAACTTGACCCGAAGAGGGGCATTTTGGTCAATTGACACCTAGAGTTGACTTTTGACTTAAATGTCCATGAAAAATAAGTGGTATTATATTTTAAAAATTCCATGAAAAATGAAATTATAAATGAAATGCAATTAAAGGAAATATGGGGCTATAATTAGAATTATGAAAGTTTAATTATTTTAACTATTATTTAAATGTTTAGTGGGGTATAAAACCATAAGTGGACAGCATTTTCCACTAAACCATTTCATCTTCTTCACTCCTTCATCACCATTGCCGAATTTGATTTTCTCTCCCAAGCTCATCCATGGATGTCCATGAAGCAAGCTTCATCAACCCATGATCAAGCCATTTTTTCCTATAAGTTTCTTTATTAAAATTGTTCTACACATCATGGGCAACACATAGAGAGGAAAAAGGGCAGCTTTTGATGAAGTTTGATCAAGCTCCATAAAAGGTTAGTGCTAGTTTTCCTTACCTCACTTAATTAAAATTTGTACTAAGGTTGAGATGAGTTGAATTATTGAAAAATTAGAAGGATTGGATGAATATTTAATGGTGATTGAATTTGGCAGCTATGGAACCTAAAGAGGTTTGAATTATCTTTACATGTATTTGATGGGAAATGATATTGATTAAGGTAATTAGAGGTCCTAACTAATTAACTTTATGTATATGTTGAGATTGAGTGATTGAATTAGGAGTTTGAAAGAATTGTTGAAGACCTTGGATAATTGTTGAATTGGGGCAGCCTTGAGAAGCATGAAAATGGTTAATTTATGCATATTATTGTTGATTAATGATGCTCAATTTGTGTGATTATAAGTGTTAGAATTTAATTATAAGAGTACATGTGAGGTTGACAATGTGAAAGTGGGTTTTGAAAAAAATTTTGAAGACTTGGACATTTGAGCTTGAAATTGGCAGCCTAGTAAATCATGAATTTATGTGTGTGAATATGTAGTTTATTAATGAAATGTAATGGTGTTAAATTGTGGGCAGTATGTATAGTTAAAATGGAAGTGTTTGTGTGTAACATAAGTGTTGATGCACATTGAATTTGGGTGGATGTAAATGTTGAAGTTTAATGGTGTATTGTGTGCCTTGTGCACTTGAGTATTCTGCCCAGAATTGTTGCTGGAATTGTGTACAAAATATGTATGGAAGTGTTATTGATTGAATATTGTAGTAATGAGGAGGAGAAGGAACATTAAATTGGGAGTGTATGAGCTTTGTGCAGGTGGTGTATTGAAGGCAGCACCTAAATTAGGCCATAAGTACCAAACTGTGAACCCAATTGGTATGAGGCCAATTGCGGGTGAAACTAGACACCAAATAGGCCAATTTTCATGTAGAAATGTTGCCAAAATTCTGCCTAGAAACTGACCTTAAAAAGTGACCAAATCCGGATTAGTGCATTTAAGGCCTGAAAACTGACCATTTGGGCAGCAGTTAGTGTTTAGGCCATAACTCACTCAAAACAGGTCCAATTGACCTAAAATTTTGACCATGAATAGTTAAGACCTATATCTACAAGTCTTATGAAGAGACCCAAGCCCAAAAATGACCATAAGCAAGTCAAAAAGCTTGCAAAAGTTCGGGTCCAAAACCTGGCCGAACCTAAAATGACCTAAAATGACCTAAAGTGACCAATTTTGATACATTTTGACCAGCAATAGTAAAATGACCATAACTTGGTCTACATAACTCAGAATGACCTGAAATTTTGCCCCGCGTTCCATAAGACATAGACCTACAAGTTTGTAGTTTGGATCGAAACCCGAAAACTGAGGGAACTAGGTCGTCCAGCTAGGTCAAAATAGTACACTGAAATCCGGTAAATTGCAATAAAATGCAATACACTTGGAAATGAAATTGGTAGCATATACCAACACTAAAGGGCTATAAGATGAGACATATTGGTAACATTAGAATTGACTCACGTAGAGTGCATCAAGGGTCAACATTATAGGTTGACTAATGAAATGAACTGAAGGGAATAGTACCAAGAGAAATAGGACTTTAAGCTAGACAAATCTAGCGCACAAAAATTGAGAAATTAATCCAATTTTGCACCAAAGTTGCAATCTGTCCAGCTTTAGTAAATTGACCATATCTTGGTCTATACAACTTGGAATGACCTGAAATTTTACCCCGCGTGCAATAAGACATAGAGCTACAATTCTGCTTCTTTGACCAGAAGCTAAAAACCAAGGGAAATAGGACTTTATGTGACACCCCTTACCTGTGTACAGTATACCCGAGTAAGCAATGTCACACGGTGTATCGGCACACTCTAATATGCCTTATTTAATTTTTATCATGCTTTTGAATATAATTTGAGAAATATAATTTATTTAAGCCATTTATCGAAATTGTCATTTATTTGAGGTTCCGAAAATTTTAAAGAAAATCCGGTAGAGTACCGGCTAAAAATGGAGAAAACAGTTCTTCAGAACCTGTTAAAAACACTTCCAATATTTGTATTCAATCATCTCAACAATTTTCAATTTCGGTTCTCAACAACCTTTTCATTTCTCAAACATCCATTTCTCATAATACTCATATACATCAATAGATAAATGCTCAAATTTTGCATTCATAACCATAACTTTCATTATTTACATGAACATCAAAATACATTACATAAGTTCAAATACATATGAGGAAATAAAAATTAGCTACAAAATATCAAAATGACACCTAGTGTCCTACCAATGCACTGCAGAAGTTGAGGTGACACAGACACTGTGCAGAACTGCAGGATGGACTCACCCAGTCTGTGGTCTACTGGGCTCACGATATGTATCTCTAGTACTTACGCGTGGCAAAAGCAACGCGCTAAGCAATAATGCTTAGTGGTACAATAATATAATAAAAGAAAAATAGCAGAAAATAAATATGTATAGAATGTGTATGATTTGTTTGTTTGGTATTGGTATATCCATCATTTATTAACTTTCTTCACTTTCATTCATTTGGTTGCCCAAGTAACCTACACTAGATGACTGGACTGGATAAACGGGTAAACTGGCACTGGGTACCTAGTACCTCAGGCCGTCACACCATCGGTCACATATGCATCTCCCGGTGTGCAACAGAACAGCTAACACGCTATAAATACATTAGGCACAAGGCCAAATCTCAATGCAAGGTCAGAATGGCTAAAAGCCATAAAATCACAGAATGGCATATTGCCATGTGCAGTACTGCTAACTGAATCCTATTGGCATGCCAAACTATCCAAACCAATCTTGTTAGGTATACTAGGGCATTTGAAACTTTTAAATTCTTCAATTTGTGAATTTCATGTTTTGGTGTTACTATTCACCTCATTGGTCAACAAAAATGTTTACTTTTGGATAGAAAATATGTACATTGACTTTGGCACTCCCAACATACCAAATTTTGTATTTAAAACTTGTTGGCATTAAGCGTTAATACCATTTCTAAGCATTAAACCAAAGGAGCAGATTTTTCAGATTTTGTACCATAATTTTACTGTTTCATTAGGAACTATTACAGTGGAAATTTGAGGAATTGGTAAACATAAAAGTTGTTCCTTATTTTGTCTAGTTGAATTTCCTTTTTTAAATCACTCCACTTGGAGTTTTGTAGCTCCAGATATGGTCCAAAAACCACAGCTGGCCGGATTTCCATTCTGCAGAAATTACCATATCTACAGTAACATGAACAGTGAATATGACTGCATATTTGAATAGGTTCTGGCCATAATTTAGGGTAGGTTTCTTCATGAAAGTTGTTTTTCTATGTCTTAACTTGTTTCTGTAAAAATTTCAGGTCAATTGACCAAATCTACAGTGAGTTATGGCCAAATGAACAGTTACTGTTCATTTGGTCATTTCTGCAGGTGCTGTTGCAGGGGATCCGGATTGGGGCCAACTTTTGGTCCTCTTGCTTTGGTCTTTTGGGCATGGTTTCTTCAGAAAAAATGTGCCATTACAAGCTTAGTTTCATGTCCAATTGGCCAAACACCAATTGGATCAACACAGCCAAAGATATGGCAGTCTAAGTGGACTGAAATTTCAGTCACTCTGCTGCTGTCCTTAGGCAGCCTACACACTCACTTTGCCATGCTATATTTCAGTCCAAATTGTGGTCAACTTACCTAAAATGGTCACTAATTGACCATTAAAAGGTTCTCTAACAATTTCCTAAGCCAAGTCAAATTTACACTTCTCAAAACCCTAATTCCCATCTCCATTTCACATTAGTTACCCTAGTTAACTAGTTAAGTCATTAACCACATAATTATGTACTTAAAACATGATCTCTAGTCCACTTTAAGTCCATCAAAACACTCCATTATTGTTCCTTCAATATGGCTGCCGAAATTCATGTACCATACACATGAGTTTTTGTTCAATTAAATCACAATTTCTTAGTAAATTCAAGTTCCTAATCATGAACTTAATGAGTTTTAGGGATATAGATGCACTAACCTTTAAGTGGCAGATTTTTCCAAGCCCCAAACTTCACTTTCTTTCTTCTTCTTGGCTGCCAAAAGGTTTTGCAAGGTGCAAGGACAAATTTTAGTGAAAGGTCTCTAGGGTTTTAGTAGTGTAAACAAGAGGGAAATGAAGCTTTTGTTGCAAATTAATGGAGGGAGATGGGGAGAGGGTTTCGGCTGGCTGTTTGTGAAGAAGATGGCTGCTGCATTTTTTTCTCCTTTGGTCCATTTTTGGTCTCTTTTATTGGTTAATTAAAGGGTTGTTAAATTTTGATTGGTGGAAACTTTTAAATGACCTCACATTATGTCATAATTTGCTTTTTATTTCATTTTTCTTTTCTTTTCATCACTACTCATTTTCAATTTAATTTTTAGTAATGTTTCTTCATATTTTATATCATAATAATTATTTACTCAACTGGACAAGTCGGCCAAAAATCACCTCCGAAGGCGAAATGACCAAAATGCCCTCCGTTTGGCTTAACGGGTCAAAATTGTCTGTACCGATTGAAAAATTTTTCTAAATATTTTCTTGGCATTCTAATGATATGGGAACCTCAATGACCCTTCTCTGGAGTCCCAAAAATTATTTTATGATTTTTTCCCAGGGTCTAGGGCTCCTCGTTGCGAGAACCGCAACTTCCCTCTGGTTACCCATCGCTAGAGCACCGGCTCGTTTAACTTGGTTGTATTTTATTTCTAAAATTTTTACTAAATTTTTCTTATCAACATTTGAGTTAATTATGGTTCCTCACTTTAGTTTAAATATTTTTCTGGACATTCTAGTTGTCCGGACCGACACCGGTCACCGGAACAGTAGGATGTACGGAGTAGTTACCGGGAGGGTGTTACACTTTAAGCTAGACCAATCTAGCACACTAAAATTGAAAATTGGTAATTACATAAAATGATGCTTGAAGTGATTTGGCAATGAATGCCAACTTGTGAAAAGGGTAAATTACATTATATTGACAACATATTCAATTGTAAATTGTGACATGTTGATGCTAGAATCAACCTATCCATGATGCATAAAAAGGTCAATAATTTTATTGACCAGTGAAAGGCATAAAGATGTATAAACCCTATGAATAAAGAATTAAATATATAATATTGTAATATGCCCTAATTTGCCTAGTTGACTAGTTTGGATAGGTTGGCATGCCAATAGGATTCTGACAGCTGTTCTGTAAATGACTTTACGTCATACTGTGTTTTATGGCTTATTATGCCATACTATGATTTTAATAGCCTATGGCTCTACAGTTTGTGTTATTATACTCGGCTTAATGCCTGATTGATTATATGGCTTTTTAGCCACACTGTTTGCACACCGGGAGATACTTTGTGACCGATGGTGTGACGGCCCGAGGTACTAGGTACCCAGTGCTAGTATATCCGTTTATCCACTCTGGTCAGTGTATAGGCTATATGGGCAGTCATTTAAAACATTATTCAATTCAGGAAGCTGAGTTAAGTTAAGTATAATGAAATTTCAGTACAATTAAATTAAGTATTGAATGAAAGAGTAAAAGAAATTAACAAAAGCAACATAACAAAAATATAAATTGCAGAATCGTAGAGACTTGAAATACAATACAGTTAGAATAATTTGTATACTGGATAGTATTACTGAAAAGTTATAAACTAAGCACTTCCAAAGAGGAACAAACTAGTATATAAGATTGTTGATACTAGAAATACCATACTAGAATAATTGATTCTTGAGTATCCGATTTATGATTTATTTCTTTCTTTAATTGTATATATTATTTCTTGTTATACTATTGCACCACTAAGCAGAAATGCTTAGCGCGATGGAATTGCTTCCTCGCGCAGGTACTGAAGGTAAAACCAGTAGACTGTCGACTGAGATTTATGGAGTCCAGATCTGCAGAAGTGTTAGAAGAGCACAAAGTTGTCACCTCCTCAGCAATGCATGTAGATAGGGCTCATTTTATACATGTTATGTATATTGTTCATTCCTAGCACATTGTAAATTATTTGTATATCTTGTACAAAATAAATTCATGTAATTAACCTATGAATTATGGAAGCTACTCAAAGTAAGTATTTTAATATGTGAATTGAATTTGAGTTATAATGAGATTGTACTTGTGAATATTGAGATGTTGAAAATCTGATGAGATATTTGAGAAATCTAGACACTGTATTGAGATACATTATGTTCGAAAATTTTTGAGACTATTAAGTTTGAGAAATTGAGTATATATATTGAAATTATTTTTGGCAGGTTCAGAAGAACTGTTAGTTCAAATTACAGTCGGCACGTTGCCGGATTATCGTTAAAATTCTTGAAATTTCCAAATTAGTTAGATTTTGATAAAAGTAAAAATAGCCTAAACCTTAAATAAAGTTTTTGAACAAGTAAATTAAGAACTGTAATGAAATCAGATAAGATCAAGTGCTCTAGCACGCCGTGTAACACGCCTTGCTCGGCTACACTGTAGTCGGGTGAGGGGTGTTACAGTTTTGATGAGTTGAAGAGATGTTTGATTGAAACTTCAGTCCTAACTTTACCTACTCCGAGTACGGAATACACTGTTTGTACTGATGCTTCTCACAATGGGTTAGGCTGTGTACTGATGCAATACCGAAATGTCATTGCCTATGCATCACGTCAGCTGAAGCCACATGAGAGAAACTACCCTACACATGATTTGGAGCTTGCTACCTGTAACACCCCTATATTTATTAGTTCTGTACATTTTACTATTTCAGTGACTTGTGTCTGTCTGGATAGTTGGGATGTGTAAAACCATATTTAAGTCATTTAGATAAGCCATGAACAAAAATTAATAGCAATTATATGAAGGTAAAATGGAAAAAAAAGAAAACAAGGCATAATGGGTTAAATGAGCTAAGGCCACAGCGATGGGTGATCAAATCAGGAAGTGACTGCGAGGTCAGTCACTGCCCTATTTTTGAATGGGACCCTATGGCACCCCAGGTCTAGGGATAATTGCAAAGTTAGTGAAAATATAAAAACCATAGAAAAGAATTGAGAACAAGTGTAAATAATTAGATCATGATTCAGGAAGCAATATAGCGTTATTGGTAAAACAGATCAGACCGACAAAGGGCAATTTGGTCAATGCACCCTTTGAGATGACTCTTGGCCTAAATGTCCAATAAAATATAGGAAATTTAAATTGTGAAAAATAAATTAAAAGTGGAGAGGTTAATGATAGAAAAGGAAAAAGAAATGAAAAATTTAAATTGAAAAAGCTTTATGACATCATTGATGAGGAAAGCTTGAGGTAATAAAATTTTATTTATTTAATTATATTATTGAAGATAAGTTAAAAAGAGATAAAAACAAATTAAAATTATAAAAATTTAGTCTTCTTCTTCACTAACCAAGCCGTCCCTCTTCTCTCTCTCTTCTTTCTCTCTTTTCCTCCATAGCCAAGCATTTCCAAGCTTCCAAAGCTTGAATCCACCCCATAAACCCTAGTAAAAACCTATAGAAAACTCTTAATTAGGCCTTGATAAGAAATTACAGAGAGAAAATTTAAGAAACTTGAAGAGTGTGAGAAGATAGAAAAGCTTCATATGAGGTAAGCTGATATAATCTTTTCTTTAAGTATAAATGATTGAATTAGAGTTGAATTGGATGAAATTATATGAAGAAACTTGGAAAAATTGCATTATTAGGAAGAAAGAGAATTTCAACAGCCATGGGGTGTTAGGGGAAATGATTTGTTTTGGTTTAATAAATCATGTATACCAGTTCAATTGAATGAGTAGATTTTGTTGGTATGCTTAAATTGGCATGAAATAAGCAATTGCATAATTAGGGTTCTTAATAATTGGAAATTTGGGGAAAATTTGGGAATTTAGTGAATTGATGCCAATTGACATAATTGAGGCTTAAATTGGTCAATTAGTGTGTTTAGGAGTGTGATTGAATGCATAGAATGGACTTGAGTTGTGAATGTGGTAATGTCCAATTCTAGACAGCTTGACCTTGGTCCACTCAAATGGCTATAACTGAAATTCTATTGCACCAATTGGTGTAAGAGCAATTGGAGGTGAAACTTAGGACCCAAAGAAACAATTTTCATGGAGAAACCTTGCCCTGAAACTGACCACAAGTTGGTATAAAATTTGGTTAAATCTGGATTAGGTACCCTGCCACTGGACAAAACTGACCATATAAATAGTATATGTTCAAATGGTCATAACATGGTGTAGAAAGGTCCAAATGACCTGATTTTTATACCATTGGAAAGCTTATACATATTAGAACAACTGTCATGAAGAACATAAACCCAAATTCTGACCATAACTTAGTCAAATTGCTAACCAAACTTAGGTCACCAAATTTGCCAGAACCTAAATTGCCCAGAATTCTAGAAAATGACCAATCCGGTCAGTTGTGGTAAAAAGGCCATAACTTGAGCTAAAAAACTCCAAATGGAGTGATTCAAGAAGGGAATTAAAGCTAAGACATTAAGGAGCAACTTTTATAAAGAAAAGTTGGCCAAATTTCCACTGTAGATAGGTCCAATAGAACAGTAAACCCAAGTGACCAAAACTAAAATTTTAGAATTTCTCTTAGGGAGATTTGAATTTCAATTGGCAATCAATGCCAATACAGTTGTAATCCAAAATGTGGTATATGGGTGTAATTAGAACTAGTACACCCCTTAAGTATGAAAAAGTCAACATTTTGAAATGAATAGTAAGGTGAATAGTAACCACAAATGCACCAAATGCAAGGATTCAAATTTTATAAATCTATTAGGGTAGATTAAGTCTACAAAATTTAATGGTTGAATTATTTATTAGAAATTAGTTGAATGAGTATTGAAACACTTTAAATTGTGTGTTTCAGTAGAAAAAGACACTGGAAAGAATAAAGAAAATGTGTGTCAAGGCGGAGAGACGACTCAATAGAGGTTTGTGCACAACAACTACCCCTTTTTGTTTTTCAAATTGAATTTTGAATGAAATTAGTTGTGAAATTAATTTATGGCTTTATTTACATTGAATACTTGATTGATAAAACTTTGTGTTGCTAGCCCCAAATATTTGGGAAATTATTTTAAATAAAATATGAAAGTGAATTAAATGATATTTTGATGCTTGGAAAATTGTTGAAATAATTTGAAACCACAGATTCATGACTATATATTTGAATTCCTCACTAGCTTGCCTAGTGGGGATGAATTGGTTTTGTATTGCCTCTCTGGTTGAATTATTGAGGTGTGTGGCAGTTGAGGACGAATTGAATGAGTACTCATCTATTGTGCTAGCTAGCCTTGGTATTCCTCAATAGCCTTTGGCTATTGGGATGAATTGGATATTGTTGTCATGATTAAGCTGTGTGACATTTCAAAAGAATTTGTGTTGTGATTTATGGAATGAAATCTAGCTTTAGAAATACAACATGATTTGTATGTGTTTAATCTTTCAATTGATTTAATTTAGTAAAATTTTGACTTAATTGTTGTGTAAATTATTATTATTTTTCCTTAAGTTGTGCACCACTGAGTCTTTTGCTCAGCGATAGCTTCTTATTGCTGTCGCAGGTAAGGAGACAGATAAAGCAGCAGAGTAGACTGCTAGTGACGTGCAGTGATTATTATTTTGGGATCATCACTGGGTATATAGATCATACCCTTGTAAATTCTTTTATGTATATGTAACTGTGTGTATGTGCATATTAGACTTGAGTAGTTATATAATAAATTTTAGAATTTATTTTTTATCTGTGTAAATGGTTGTAATGTAAACCTATTATTTTTCTTTGATGAAATGTTTAAGTTTCTTTTTATATTTTTCAAATAATGAATTGCCTAAAATTGTGATTGTTAAAATTGAGTTATGTTAAGAATATCGGAGTTGTGGCTATTAAATGTACCGGGAGTATTTTTAACAGGTTTTTAAAGAACTGTTTTCTCAAAATATAGACGGTACTGTGTCGAATTTTCTTTAAAATTTTCTGAGATTTTAAATTAATTTAAAATTTGATTTATAACCTAAACTTTG
The DNA here is from genome assembly GCF_030052815.1 of Hevea brasiliensis. Classification (NCBI taxonomy): domain Eukaryota; kingdom Viridiplantae; phylum Streptophyta; class Magnoliopsida; order Malpighiales; family Euphorbiaceae; genus Hevea; species Hevea brasiliensis. Next base: position 55,901,227 of record NC_079506.1, on the reverse strand, counting down.
ATTAAAGGTTTTATATAATTAATCAACATTGCCCACCACTTTAAAATGATTAGAAATTGGTTTAAAATCCCTAGTAGTATATTTAATGGGTTATCAGTAGGTGAAGTTCGGTAATTCATTAGGTATACTACAGGATTATGTTATGCCTTACAGAGGGGTAAGGTATGATATGTTTTAGTGGTATCAGAGCTAGTTTTCAAAGCATATCTTGAACTGTGAATTTGAGTATTTTCTTGTTAAGTACAACTGCTCAATGTCATTGTTTAATACATACGGTGCATTATATTATGAATATGAACTGATGGAGGGAAATCTCCTTGTGTTGTTTGTTCAGGAGATAGAATATCCTTTAATTGAATATGGAAGAAAGAGATAGCTCAATTGAGCAATCACTCGAAGCTGAGGCACAGGGGGAAGCCCCAGCTCTCCAGAATGCTAGTAGGTTAGCTATACCAGCTTCACTTATGTCGCAGTTTCCTGCTTAGTTCGCTCAGCAGATGACTGCTTTATTCCAACAAATGGCTAGAACATGCCTACTCAAGCCCCAATTCAAGCACTAGTAGTGCAACCACAACCTCTAGCCAGGCAGTAAAATAAGTTGATTAAGTATGGAGCTACTGAGTTTAAGGGTATAGTAGATCATTTGGAAGCAGAGCAGTGGTTGGAGAGAATGGAAAGAGTGCTTAAGAAGCTGCATGATGGTTGCCGAATCCACCAAAAATTAAATTAACTAAAATTACTAATAATAAAATATTTTCTACAGTAAGTGGTAATCCAGGTTGAATCCTAGAGACTGATTACTAAATTTTGTGCACTTGTGTAACAGAAAAAGAACAAAGGTTTGGGGGGGGGGGGGGGGAGAGGTTGTAACACTAAATCAAATTCAGAAATTAAAGAACTACATTTAAATATGAAACTCTTAATTTAGACAAACTTCAGTCCAAGGTAATTTGCATTCCAATGCATGACTCGATCATAGACAAAAGAAATACAATTATCTCTTATTGAATACTTAACGTAGATTTACCAAACAACGAGGTAAAACCCCTAACTTCCCTATACTCATCAATTCGAGCTCAGTAATCTTGTGGACTCTAATTATTAACTGAATTGGTATTAAGCAATTCTCATCAAATTAATAACTGCTTTAAGAATAGGAAGTAGTTAAGATGAACAACGATTTATAAAGTATAAACCATTTAATTCATCCTATTATTTCCTTAGGTTATTATTGAAAACTTGGATCATAATCAATAAAACCTAAGTGCTACTCACATTCAATCTTACACAATAATTACAGATTATGAAGATGAACTAGTGATTGAATCAAACAATTAACTAATAGGCTTTTTTAGCAAATCATTCAATAGATAAAAAACAATTAAATCAGGAAACAATAGATATTCAAAAAGGCATAAATTAAATTAAGAACCTGATCTCACAAATTATGCATAAGAACTAGAATCCCTTGAACTAAATTTAAAACTTAGCCACTCATGTTCATGGCTTACAGAAAATTGAAAAAAATAAAGAAGAAATCTAAAAAGAGAATGGAGAATGAAGGTCTTCTATGGTGTTCGAAGGTCTAAATGGTGTATTTCGACTGCTACCCAAAGATGGTCTTTATACTCTAAAACCTAATCCAAAAATAAGAGCCAAACTTGAAAAAGTTTTGAAATTCAAAAGACAGATTTTTTGCTTTGCAATCACGACCGTTTTTCAACCACTTCCCTTTTGAATCTGTCTCTACCTTCTTCAGGAAAGTTGTAGCTCTATTTCTTAACTTTCCAATGGATACTCATTTGCCCAAATCCAAGGTCTACAGACCAAGTTATGGGCCAAAAATCTAGACTGGTTTTGACAGAGTATCCAGCCCATAATGACTACTTCATTGCCATTTTTAACTATTAAAACGGCCTTATCTTGCTTCCAGCCCCTCATAGAAATTGTAGAGGTGGCTCTTAAGGTTCAATTGGGCCTAGGTTTGCTTCATTTAGACCTCCGGAGCTCCATATATCAAATAATTCCCAAAACTAGTTATGACAAACCAAGTGTGGGCTTTTGCAATAGATCGAGACTGATTTGGGCTTTGGTCTATAACACCCCTATATACCTAGCCTGGTATATTTTACTATTACGGTGACTGATGTTAGTCCGAACAATTAAGGGAATTAGAACCATATTTAAGACATATAGATAAGCCCTGAACTCAAATAATTAGTGATTGACAGATAGGTAAGTATAAATAAGAAAAACAAAGCATAAGAAGTTAAATGAGTCGGGAGTCACAGCAATGGGTGACCTTCCCGGGGAGTGACTGCAAGGTCAGTCTTAATCCAAATTTTGAACTGAAAAATGTGACGTTGCGGTCCTTAGGACTATTGCGAACGCAGTGTAAAAGAGAAAGTCACGAAAAAGAATTGTTAAGCAGGTCAAATAATTAGGTCAGGGATCCGAAAGAAATATCGAATAATTTGCAAACCGGATTGAATCAGTGAGGGGCAATTTGGTCAATTCACCACTAGAGCTGACTCCTGACCTATGTAACACCCCTCACCCGACTACAGTTTAGCCGAGCAAGGCGTGCTACAATCAGTGCCGAAGCACCCTAACTTATCTTACTTTATTTTTTTAATAATTTTGAAATCGTTTAATTTAATATTAATTACTTTTCGACGAAGAAACCAGTGGAGTTTCCCATATTTTATTATCGTTTGGCGTATTTCAATATTCACCTGTTTGAAATTCAATAATATTTTAAAATAAAAAAAAAAATCATCCATGCTAATTATAAGTATCTCATCAATCATTCTCATAATTTTCTCATATTTCAAATCTCATTCATACATTTTAATTTCATAATCATTTCCATACTCATATCATCATTTGAAAAATCATTATGTAATTCAAATCTATACTCATTTGTACAAATTCATTCATGCTCCATTCTTATAGCAAAATTCTCAAATTTGCATTAATTTATATCATTTGCAATAATTAAATAAATTCTTAATTTACATGATATACAAATTAATTACAATTTGCTAATTTATATTACAATATAAGAAATAAATAACATACACAAAATACATGATATGCTTAATGTGAGCCCTATCTACATGCATTGCTGAAGAGGTGACAACCTTGAACGCTCTGCAGATCAGAACTCTAAAATCTCTGTTTAGTATTCGCTAGGCTTTCACTTCAGTACCTGCGCGAGGAAACAATTCCATCGCGCTAAGCATTGCTGCTTAGTGGTGCAATAATATAACAAGGAAAAAATATACAAATAAAGATAGAAATAAAACATAATTTAAATAATTAAGATTTATTTATACTTCACATGCGATTCTAAAATTTAACATGTTTTATCGTAATTTAGTCTTCTTTAGAAGTGTTTATTTTGCCAATGTACAGTAGTAATGTACAAAGAAAAATGATCTAAAAATAATAAATATATGCTTATATTATCATGTAAGTCACATTTGCAACATTTATGTGTGTTATAATTTTCTTTGCTAATCTTTTAGCATTTTCTCAATACTTTCTAGGTTGTCTCAGATTATTTCATAATAAGTAAATTTTGATATCGGTCCAGTTCATTTCGATTCTTTCTAATAAATAACTATTCTAATTTATTTTAGGTCATCTTACTCATTTATTTAATTTATAGTATTTTTTTATTACTAATATTCTTAACTTATTTTGATAAGTTTCACTGCCCAAGTAACCTATGACAGGCTGACTAAACTGGATAACGGGTCGTTGGCACTGGACACCACGGTGCCTCGGGCTGTCATACCATGGGACGCAGAACGTCAACCATGTATGCAGTCAGTATGGCTAAAAAGCCATGATATCACATAATCGGGCATAAAAGCCATGAATACGGGCATAAAAGCCATGAATACGGGCATAAAGCCATGAATACAGGCATAAAGCCTTTCGCAGTACTGCTAAAACAATACCCTATTGGCATGCCAAACTATCCAATTTGACACACATGTCTAGGCAATACGAGGGCACATAATATCATTAAATATTAATATATTGTGTTTTATGACTTTATTATTTCATGATAAATTTCATAATTTATACATTCATCATAATATTCATACATTCCTTACATCATTTATATTGATCACAATTCACAACAATGGTGTTCATATACCATTGTACTCAAAACATTTTTCCTTTCTCTTATAAAGAAAACTAATGTTCCATTCATATTTTCATGTGATTCATTTATTCATTACAATATTTATATGAATTCATAACTCATACAAGGTGTTATTATCTTATTTGTAATGGAAACATAAATCCTAATGTGAACCTCATCCCATTTATACTCAACAATCCATCTAGGTTAATGTCATTTCATATTCAAGTGGTATTACTTATGTTTTATTAGACCTACTAGTAATGGGAATAAATCTTAACTATATACTCACATAACTTAAATGTTCATTAAGTCATTTAGGTGAATTACTATTTCTATTTCAAGTAAGCTTAATTTCCTCTACCAATTTAGTTATTATACTTTGTGTCTATGTATTACTATTCACATTACTATTCACTCAAATTGTTAACTTTTTAATACATAATAAATTTATTGAACCTAAGTTCTCAAAGATACCACATTTTGCATTCAAAATTTGTTGGTATTAGTTGCCAATACCATTTCTAAGTTTAATGTTAATTGGGCAGAATTTTCAGTTTTTATGCCTTGTGTTTACTGTTCCATTGGTCAATTTTGCAGTGGGAATTTGGCAAATTGATCAACATGAAAGTTGTTTCTTATTTTGTCTAGTTGAATTTCTTTTTTTGAATCACTCAATTTGGAGTTTTTTAGCTCAAGTTATGGTCATTTTACCATAACTGGCCGGATTGAAATTTTTCTGGACTGACCATATCTACAGTGCAGTGAACAGTGACTTCAACTCACTTGTTGGATAGGTTCTGGTCATAATTTGGGTTATGTTTCTTCATAAAAATTGTTGGTCTATATCTCATCTTGTTGTGGGTAAAATTTGAGGTCAATTGGACCATTCTACACTGAGTTATGGCCAAATGACCAAATACTGTTCATTTGGTCATTCTGCAGAAACAGACTGCAGGTCACCCGGATTAGGGCAAGCTTTTGGTCCACTTGGTTTGGTCTTATGGGCATGGTTTCTTCACAAAAGTTGTGCCATTATGTGTCTAATTTTATGTCCAATTGGAAAAATACCAATTGAACCTACACAGCCCAAGTTATGGCTATCCAAACAGGCTGGACTTACATCCAAACCTGCTACTCTCACTAGGCAGCATACCCAATCAGTTTTCTAATGCTATAATTCACTCCAAGTTATGGTCAATTTCCCTCAAATGGTCAATAATTGACCATTAGAATGTTCATTCAACATTACATAAACAAAGTCCAAATTTCTCTCCAAAACCCTAATTCCCCATTCCAATTCACACAACATGCCTTAGTTAAACACACTAATTCATTTTCAATATATATATACACTTCAAACACCATCTCTAATCCACTCTAAGCCCATCAAAACAATCAAATCACCACCCCCAATAGGCTGCCGAAATTTACATCTACCCTAGCATGCATAATTCTCTTCAATTCCCACAATTTCTTAGCCTAACTTAGTGTCTTAACATGGTTATCCAAAGAAAGAAAAAGAAAGATGGCACTAACCTTAGTAGGGCAGAATTTCCTCTTATTAATTCTTCACTTTCTTTTGTTTTCTTGGCTGCCAAACACTCTAGCAAGGTTGGGTGACAAATTTTAGTGAAGGGACCTAAGGGTTTTGGGGTAAGAATAGAGAGAAATTCAAGCTAGAAGGAAAAAGAAATGGAGGACTTCCATGGCTATGGTGGTGTGGCTGGTTTTGATGGGAGAAGATGGCTGATAAGTTTTTAGTTATTTTCTTCATTTTATCCTCTTTTAAGTGGTGTTTAATAACTTGTTGAAATTTGATTGGTTAGGAACATTTTAATTGCATCATGCTTACTCAAGCATGATGTAATTATTATGTTTTCTTTCATATTTCTTTTTCTTTTCTTTCAACTCATTTTTAATTCAAATTTTTGCAATATTTATTCACATTTTAGATCATGATAATTATTTACTTAACTGGACAAGTCGGTCAAAAATCGTCTCTGAAGGCGAAATGACCAAAATGCCCTCCGTTTGGCTTAACAGGTCAAAATTGTCTGTACCGATTGAAAAATTTTTCTAAATATTTTCTTGGCATTCTAATGCTATAGAAACCTCAATGACTCTTCTCTGGAGTCCCAAAAATTATTTTATGAATTTTCCCCCAGGTCTAGGGCTCCTAGTTGCAAGAACCGCAACTTCCTACTAGGCTACCCATCGCTTGGGCAACGGCTCATTTAACTTAGTTGTATTTTATTTCTAAAATTTTTCCTAAATTTTTCTTATTAATATTTGAGTTAATTATGGTTCCTCACTTTAGTTTAAATATTTTTCTGGACGTTCTAGCTGTCTGGACCGACACTGGTCACCGAAACAGTAGAATGTACGGAACTGCTACAGGGAGAGTGTTACAACCTAACTGTCCAATAAAATAAGAGAAACAAAAATTTCAGAGCCGAGAAATTAATTAAAGAACTAAGGAAAAATAAATGGAAAAGAAAAAGAAAAGAAAAGCCTTTAATGACATCATGCCTACCTCATATTATGACATCATAAGTCCAATTTAATTTTTCCTACACATTTTGACCAAGTCAAGATCTATTATTAAAGATAAAATATGAAAATGAAAAAAGAAATAATTAAAGTCAAATTTATCTTCTTCCTATTTTGGTTGCCGTCTCTCTCTCCCAAATTCTCTCTCAAACCTCCATTGTCACCCCAAACTCCAAGCTTGAAATTGTTTCCTCTCTCCATAAATCTTTCCCTAAACTAGTAGAAAACCTTAATTTAAGTCATTATTTGGAGAGTGGATGGAAGAAAGACAAGAAAGAGAAGAAAGGAAGAAAGAATTTCAAGCCTTGAAAAGCATCACATAAGGTTAGTGAGGTTCTTCCCATACCTCTCTTTACATGCATGCTTAAGCACTTCAAATAAGTTAGAAATTGTGTAAAATAAGATAAACATGGCATGTTAGGGAACTAGGTTAAATTCGGCAGCCATGGGATTTGAGTGGGGATGAAATATTTAGTTTAATAGATGATGTATATAAGTGCAATGGAGATAGTAAATGTGATTGGAATACCTTAATTTTATTAATTGTGTTCATGGTGAAATTAGGGTTCTTAACCTCTTGAAAAATTGGAAAAATTTTGGGAAATTATCAATTGATGCAATTGACCTTAATTGAGGTGATAAATGGTCAATTGGGACCATTTGTGATGTGTTTGAATTGGTAGAATGAGATTACAATTCGGGTTGGTTAGGGTCACTATTCTGGCAGCTTGACCTAGGTCCCTTTCAGAGATCAAAACTAAAAATTTACCAACCTAATTGGTGTGAGGCCAATTGGGAATGAAAACAGACACATAATGGCACATTTTTCATTTAGGAATCATGCCCAAAAAATGACCATAACATAGTGAACAATTAGGTCAAACCCGGGTGTAGTGCACTGCCACTGTACCAAAATGACCAAATGAACAGTGTTTGTTCATTTGGCCAAATGACCTGATTTTTGTGGCATTGGAAAGGCATGACATAGCACTACAACTTTCATGAAGAACACCAACCCAAATTTTGCCCATAACTAAGTCATTTTGCCACCTAAATTTAGTGGTCCAAAACTGCCAGAACCAAATTAGGTGCCTAGAAATCTGGGTTAAACTAATCCGGCCAGCCATGTTCAAATGGCCATAACTTGGGCTATAAAACTCCAAATAGAGTGATTCAAAATGGAAATTAAAGCTAAGACAATAAGGAACAAGGTTTATGAAGATCACTTTGCCAAATTTGTAACACCCCTCACCCGTCTACAGAATAGCCAAGCAAGGCGTGCTACACGGCGTGCCGGAACACCTAGTATGTGATTATTTCATTTCCTGAGCTCAATTTGATTTTAAGAAGTCTTTTATGTAATATTCATATCATGTTGATACTATTTTCATACTTTGATAAAATCAGTGTTTCAAGATTGGTAATAAAAATTTGGCAAGGTGCAGTCTGTATTTCGGACAAACTGTCCTTCCAAACCTATTGAAAACAGTTTAATATGATAATATAAAAATCTCAAATATTTCACAGTCTCTATTTCTCAATAAAGTCAATAGACTTTTACAGTCATTAAACAGTTCCATAATATAGTCCATAATAATTTAAATATATCCAGAAAATCTCCATGTTATTTAATATGTACAAAATATTACAAACTTTAAAGCTTTCATAATATTACAAAATACAAGGCCGAATTTCAAAGATACAATAAAAGTACAAAATACAAGATATCCTAAGTCCTACCATGTATGCAATGCAGTGCAGATGACTTTGGACTCCTGTGTAGATCTGATGTCTCACCTGGTCGTAGGTCTGCTGGGCTCCCCAGCTGTGTCTCCAATACCTACGCGTTACAAAAGCAACACGCTAAGCAATTTTGCTTAGTGGTGCCAAATATAAAGAAATATACACTAAAATAAAGTAAATGAATTTATGACACCAATATTCTTTACAGTTGTTGATTCTACTTTTATTTGCTAACATTTCAATTTGTGCTAATTTTGGTGGTGCTGTATGTCAGGAGATTGGATTTAGTTATTTGAATTTAATAGTACTTGAATTAACTGCTCGTGTAGCCTATATACTGACTAGACTGGATAAATAGATATACTAGCACTGGGTACCTAGTACCTTAGGCTGTCACACCATCGGTCACAAAGTGTCTCCCGGTGTGCAAATAGCGTGGCTAAAAAGCCATATAGCCAATCTGGCGATAAGCCAAAAATAAATACAAAATATGTATAGCCGTAGGCTATTAAAGTCACAGTGCAGCATAATAAGTCGTAAAAACACAGTATGGCATGAAGCCATTTACATAACAACTATTAGAATCCTATTGGCATGCCAACCTATCCATACTAGTCAACTAGGCAAACTAGGGCACATTATAAATTAATTGTTTAATTCTTCAATTTTTGGAGTTTACTAACTATTATATAATTCACAAGTCAATGCATATGTTGACCTTTTTAGGTAATATGGATAAGTTGTTTCTAGCATCAATATGTCACAATTTATATCTCAATATGCTACCAATATAGTGCAATTTACCATTTTTACAAGTTGGCATTCATTGCCAAAATGCTTCAAGCATCATTGTATGTAAAATGTCAAATTCTCAATTTTTGTGTGCTAGATTGGTCTAGCTTAAAGTCCTATTTCTCTGGTTTTTAACTTCTGGTCAAAGAAGCAAAATTGTAGCTCTATGTCTTATTGCACGCGGGGCAAAATTTCAGATCATTCTGAGTTGTATAGTCCAAGTTATGGTCAGTTTACTAAAGTTGGACAGATTGCACCTTTAGTGCAAAATTTGGTCAATTTTAGGTCACTTTTGGTTCGGCAGATTTTGTACCAGAAATTGTGCAAGCCATTTGACTTGGTTATGGCCATTTCTGGGCTTTGGTGTCTTCATAATAATTGTAGATCTATATCTAAAATAATCATGGTAAAAATTTCAGGTCAATTGGACCTGTTTTGAGTGAGTTATGGTCATCCCAAGGACTACTGTTCATATGGTCAAAAATCTGGGTTGCAAGGTTGCTATTCCGGATTTGGTCATTTTTAAGATTAGTTTCTAGGCATAATTTTGGTGACATTTCTACATGAAAGTTGGCCTATTTGGTGTCTAGTTTCACCATCATTGGCCTCATACCAATTGGGTTCACAGTTTGGCACTTATGGCCTAATTTAGGTACTGTTTTCAATACACAGCCTGCACAAAGCATATACACTTCCAATTTGATATTCCTTCTCCTCCTCATTACTTCAATATTCAATCAATTACACTTCCACATATATATTGCACACAATTCTAGCAACAATTTTGGGCAGAATATTCAAGTGCTCAATGCACACAATTCACCATTAAGTTCAACATTCACTTCCACCAAAATTCAACATATCTCAATGTCAATATTATACATACACTTCAACATAATCATACTTCAATATTACTTACACTTGCTGCCCACAATTTAACATTAGCATATTTCATTAATAACTACATGTTCACACACAAATTCATGGTTTAATAGGCTACCAAACATGGCAGTTTTCCCAAAGCATTAAGGTTCCATTACACACCCTTAATTCAAGCACTACATGCACATACTTAGATTTAAGTTACTACTTCCTCCATTTAAGTTATTCAACCTTAGTTTCCATCCATTAGAGGTAAGAAAAATTCAACTACAACATATATTCATGGCTTCCAAAAATGGACCATTTCATTTCTCAAGATTTTCTTCATTTCTCTTCACCAAAATACTCACCTCAACCTAAACACAAGGTTTACTAAAGCAAGGGAGAGGTTTTGGACACTTACCACTTGTGAGCTTCCTTCAAACTTCACCAAATCTTGTTTTTCTTATTGCCAATATCTTCCCCAAGGTGAGTAGGCAAGCTTTAATGAAGGAACTAAGTAGAAATGGTGGCTTGATCATGCACCCATGGAGGTTGCATGTGGAGTGGCCATGGTTATTTCCATGGTGGACTTCTTTTCTCTTGGCTGGTTATTTCTCAAGGTGGAAGATGATGGTTCTGCTAACCCAAAGGAATATTTAAGTGTCCCGAATTAAGAGTTAGTGGAGCACTAACTTGGATTTTAATGTTAATTATTCAAAGTTTCATAAATTGGATTTTATCCCCCATTTCTTTCACTATTCTTATAATGTATCACAATTTAATTTTTCATGACATTCTCTAAGTGTAATATCATTTATTTTTAATGGACATTGAGGTCAAAAGGCAACTCTAGGTGTCAAATGACCAAAATGCCCCACTTCGGGTTATATTCTCGATTTTTTGATAACACTGATTTTTGTCTGTTTCTCGATTTTTCATTTTTTCATTGTACTAATTTATTAATTTTTTTTTTGATATTTCTAGTGTTAATTACATTTCAATAAACCTTTACTTACGTCCTAAAATTTAATTCCGATGGTTCCCCGTGGTTCTGGGGTCGACAACGGCCTTCCCAGTGCGATTACCCATCGCTGCGGTGCCGGCTTGTTTAACTTAGCTTCATTTTCTCTCTTTCATTTTTCTTTGATTTTTCTTGTATTTTCTTTTCATTTATTTTATCATTATATGTTTGTTAACTATCACTGAAGTGTAGTTCCAGACATCCTGACTTGCTTGGACTGTTATTTGACCACTGGAGCAACAGAACGTACAGAACACGTACAGGGAGGATGTTACAAAATTCCCATAGCAACATGACCAATGGAACAGTACAAAACAGGACATCAAATTTGAAATTTTGAAATTGTACCTAAGAGACCTAAAGTTTGAAGAAACAATCAAAACCAACAAATTTGGCACCCAAAATGTGGTATGTGGGTATAAGTGGATTTCCCATCCCTATTAAGCATAAGAAAGTCAACATATTGACATGAATAGTAACCCCGAAATGAAAATTTCCAAGAACGTTAGTTTAAGTATATTGGGGCTAGAATTGAGTATATATGAATTAATTATTGGATTAATTGTGAGATAAGGTACTGAAACACTATCAATTGTGTGTTTCAGCTGAAAAAGACACGGAAGGGACAAAGAAGTGAGTCAAGGCCTAGAGGCGACTCATATCAGGTCTGTGCACAGTAATTTTTGTTTAAATATATGATTCTTGAAATTTTGATTTTTTTGAGTTAATTATGAATTGTGTTGCCATATATGACTATGAATATGACTTTGAAAATTGATAAGATTTCTCACAAATTATTTGAATAAATTGTTTTGAATTGATTTTGTGTTCACACTTAGGATGACAGTATCACCTTATTCCTCCTCCATTTATGGGGTTAAGATCGTTTATTTTCCTCCCTCTCTAGCTTACTAGCTGAGGTCGAGATCGGATGAGTACTCATTAGCTAGCTAGCCACCTCCCTCATTGATTTCAATTAGTCAGGTTGTAGGTTGCTTTGTCGTGGTGTACAATACGGCATTGATAAAAAATTTAGTGCCATGGCTTAAGTTGTGTATGGATTGGAAACACTGCATTTATTAAATTGTTTGACCAAAATTGTGCTATAATGAGCTTCGAAAAATTGTGAAATGTGATTGTGAGATTTTTGAATTATGAATTATTCATAAATGTTTTATATTATGCATTTTATATTTTATTGTGCACCACTGAGTATTTTTATACTCAGCGATAGCTTCTTTTGCTGCCGCAGATAGAGACAAGGAAAAAGCAGTAGAGTGAGCTGCTGATTTGTTGGGGACTACGCTGTGACTTTTGTACGAGTATTTAGTTATACCCTTGTAATTTCTTGCTTTAAATAATTTTGTAGTCATATGTACTTTTGTAACTGAGCAGTTGTACAGTAAATATTTAATACTATTGTCTTTTGGATTTTTATGTCTGTAAATCTAACTACAAATGTAAATTTCTTATTTTGAATGCATTGTGCATGGCTTAATTTGAACTATTTGAGATAAAATTTTATTTTTAATTGTGGAGAAGGATGAGATTTGTGTTGAATTGAGTTTTGGTGGTTGATTTGGTGAAGTGTAATATTATTGGAAGTATTTTTCCTACAGGTAAAATTTTTTGTTTTTCTCAATTACTGCCGGCACTCAGCCTAAATTTTTCCAGAATTTGCGAAAAAATAAAGTGGACAACAATTTTAACTAGCTTTTAATCTTCAATTAAATGTTTTTAGTTCCTACAAAAAATGCTCACCACTTTCAAAAAGTAAGAAAATTATTTCAAAATCCCTTATAGTGTACTTAATGAGTTATCGGTAGGTGAAGTATGGTAGTTCATTAGGTATTCTACGGGATCATGTTATGCCTTACAAAGGGGTAAGGTGTGACATGTTTTAGTAGTATCAGAGCATGGTTTTAAAATTAATTTTGATTGTGCATGTGGATATTTCCTTTAATAAGTACAACTACTCAAGTGTCCTAAATTGATACATATGACATATTTACATCATGAATATGCACTAATGGAGGTCAACCTTCTTGTATTTGATCTCAGGAAGTAGAAATTTCTGAAAACAGAATGGAAGAGGGAGATCTTTCCGTAGAGCAATCTGTTGAGGTTGAGGCCCAAGGGGAAGCCCCAACACTCCAGAATGTGAGTGGGTCAGCCACTCCAGCTCCTCCTCAAGCACTGCAATTCCCTGCTCAGTTCGCATAGCAAATGGCTACGTTTTTTCAACAAATGATGAGAAACGTGCTGCCACAAGCTCAGATGCAAGCGCCAGTAACACAACCACAGCCCCCAGCTCGGCAATATGAAAAATTAATGAAATTTAGGGCTACCGAGTTCAAGGGCACTGTGGATCCACTAGAAGTAGAACAGTGGCTAGAACGGATGGAAAGGGTATTTAGAAAGCTGCAATGTGCCGAGGAATTAAAATTTGAATACTCAGTATCTCTTTTGCAAGGGGATGCGTATGAATGGTGGAAGACCATCCCCCACAACCTAGTTGAGCCACCTGTTCTTACATGGGTAGATTTCTTGAAGGAGTTCAGACAAAAATGAGTCCCCGATACCTTCGTCGACATGAAAGTGCAAGAATTTTTGAATCTGAAGCAAGGGGACAAGACCATAGTAGAATATGAGCGGGACTTCTCAAGGCTAAGCCATTATGTTGGAAGCTTGGTCTCCACTCCTAGAAACAAATGCAAGAGATTTTAGGCCAGGTTAAGGCCTACATTGAGAATGTAAGTAATAGGGTTCCGACACCAGATTTTTTCTGAGTTAACTTATCACAAGCCTTGGAATGTGAGAGGATAGAAATAGAAGGGTCAGTGAAGAATACTTAAGAGAAAGAGAAAATCGAGAAAGCTACTGGCCAACCTACTGAGAGCAGTTCTGGGAAGCAAAAACAATCTGGGGGATCTAGCTCCTGCCGATTTGGTAGAGGCAGATTCTCTGGCCAAAGACCACCCCGGTCTGGTCAGCAGACCCAGCAGGCATCTCGAGGAGCTTTATCAGTCCGGCAGTGTGAGACTTGTGGTAGAACACATGGTGGGGCGTGTTTCAAGGCCATCGGTGCATGCTTTAACTGTGGAGGGACCGGACATTTTGCCAAGGATTGTGGTAGTCACGCCAATCTGGACCTCCTACCACATCTGAGGGATCAGCCCAAGTCTCTACACTGAGAGGGTCACAGCCATCTAGTAGAGGTAGAGGTAGAGGTAGGGGTAGCACCCTAGGAAGTCAAAGCACTGTTAACCAGCCAGAACCCAGTGGCGCACCAGCCAGAGTGTATACAATGTGTCAGAGGGAGGAGGCTAAAACATCAGATATAGTAGCTGGTATTTTCTCAATCCTTGACCAAGATGTATATGTGCTATTTGATCCTGGCTCCACACATTCATATATCAATGCTAGAGTGATTTGTTCTACTGCTATTCCATGTGTAAGAATGGACTATGATGTGCTAGTAACTAGTCCATTAGGCCAAGAGGTTAGGTTAAATAGAATATATAGGGATTGTCCTTTGATGATCCAAGAACACACTTTTCTATCCGACCTGATTGAAATGCCCTTCAAAGATTTTGATATCATCTTGGGCATGGATTGGTTAGCCAAGCATCACGCTATGATTGATTGTAAATTAAAGACAATCACTTTTGGTCTCCCTCAGTATGGTGATGTAGTAATACATGGGGAGAGGCAGTTATTGCCATCAAACATCATTTCAGCTGCACTGGCCAGAAAGATGATCAGAAAAGGGTGTGAAGCATACTTAGCACATGTGATGGACACTCGAGTGGGGAGTCTAGCGTTAAGGGACATCCCTACTGTATGTGATTATCCGGACATGTTTCCTGATGAGTTGCTAGGATTACCTCTGAAGAGAGAGGTGCAGTTTGAAATTGATGTCATCCCTAGTGTAGACCCAATCTCCATAACACCATACAGAATGGCACCAGCAGAATTGAAAGAATTGAAAGTACAGTTGCAAGAGTTGCTGGACAAGGGCTTTATCCGCCCTTGTGTGTCACCTTGGGGAGCACCAGTGTTGTTTGTTAAGAAGAAAGATGGCACTCTCCACTTATGTATTGACTACCGGCAGTTGAATAAGGTGACAATAAAGAACAGATATCCATTGCCCTGTATTGATGACCTATTTGATCAGTTGAGGGGTGCAACTGTGTTCTCCAAGATTGACCTGAGATCAGGTTATTATCAGTTGAAGGTGCAAGAGTAGAGTATCCCTAAAATTGCCTTTAGAACCCGCTATGGCCATTATGAGTTCTTGGTCATGCCATTTCGGTTAAATGCTCCAGCTGCTTTTATGGATCTGATGAACACTTCTTCAGACCATACCTCGACCAGCTTGTAGTGGCATTTATTGATGACATCTTGGTTTATTTGAGGAGTGCAGAGGAGCATGATAGACATTTACACATTGTACTGCAGACTTTGAGGGAGAAACAGCTATATGCAAAATTGTCAAAGTGTGAATTTTGGCTGAATGAAATATCTTTCTTAGGGCATATAGTATCAACTGAGGGCATCAAGGTAGATCCAAGTAAGATAGAAGCTATCCTTAATTGGAAGCCACCTAGAAATGTTACAGAGATTCGCAGTTTTCTGGGTCTAGCTGGATACTACCGTCGTTTTGTGAAAGGGTTCTCTATGTTGGCATCTCCATTGATTAAGCTGCTTCGGAAAGATGTGAAATTTCAGTGGATGGATAAATGCCAATAGAGTTTTGATGCATTGAATAAATGTTTGAGTGAAGCTCCAGTCCTGACTTTACCTACCCCGGGTAAAGAATACACAGTATATAGTAATGCTTCTCATAATGGGTTAGGCTGTGTACTGATGCAAGATCGGAATGTCATTGCATATGCATCACGCCAGCTAAAACCGCATGAGAGGAACTATCCGACACATGACTTGGAGCTAGCAGCTATTGTTTTTGCTTATAAGATTTGGAGACACTATTTGTATGGAGAGAATTGCTACATCTACACGGATCATAAGAGTTTGAAGTATTTGGGCACTTAGAAAGAGTTGAATTTGAGACAGAGGAGATGGTTAGAATTGATTAAGGACTATGATTGTGTGATAAACTATCAGCCAGGGAAGGCAAATGTTATGGTTGATGCCTTAAGTCGTAAGACTATGGCAAGTCAACGGGTTTCTCCTTTGTCTATAGTACATGAGTTAAGAGCATTGCATGCCAGTTTAGAGATTAATGATGAGGGGTAGACAGCAGTTGCATGGCATGTACAACCAATGTTGATTGATCATATCAGAATGGCTGCTCAGAATGATCAGAAATGTCAAAAGCTATTAGAAGAAGTCAGACAGGGCAAGAAACCAGAATTCTTAGTGAGAGATGACGGCCTATTGCTACACCAGGGCAGGATGTGCATTCCTAATGATGTTGATTTGAGGAAGATCATTATGAAGGAAGCACATGAGTCTCCTTTTGCTATGCACCCTAGAGGTACTAAAATGTACAGAGGACTGAAAGAGCATTACTGGTGGATGGGTATGAAAAGAGATGTAGCAGAATTTGTTTCCAAATGCCTAACTTGTTAGCAAGTGAAGGCAGAGCATCAAGTTCCAGCTGGTTTGTTACATCCACTACCAGTACCAAAATGGAAATGGGAGAGAATAACTATGGATTTTGTGATGGGACTTCCGAAGACACAGAAGAGTCATGATGTAGTATGGGTCATTGTTGTTAGACTGACCAAGTCCGCTCATTTTCTGCCAGTCTGGATGGACTATAGTCTGGAGAAATTGGCCAAGTTGTACATTGATGAGATAGTAAGGCTGCATGGAGTGCCAGTATTCATTGTATCTAACAGAGATCCTAGGTTCACTTCTAGATTCTGGGGTAGTCTTCAGAGAGCCCTAGGAACTAAATTGAACTTCAGCACTACATTCCACCCACAGACAGATGGCCAGTCTGAGAGGGTAATTTAGATTTTGGAGGACATGCTACGGGCTTGTCTGATTGAGTTTGAGGGCAGTTGGGACACACACTTGCCTCTGATTGAGTTTGCTTATAACAACAGCTCCCAATCAAGCATTGGGATGCCTCCATATGAATCTCTATATGGCAGAAAATGTAGAACCTTATTGTGTTGGGATGACGTGGGTGAAAAAAAGATGATTGGGCCCGAAATTGATCAGCAGACTGAAGAGAAAATCAAATTGATGAGAGATCGACTCAAGGCTACATCAGATCATCAGAAGTCTTATATTGATCTGAAGAAGCGAGACATTGAGTATGCAATTGTAACACCCCTATATGCATAGACTGGTGCATTTTACTGTTACGGTGACCGATGTCGATCCGGACAATTAAGGGAATTAGAATCATATTTAAGACATATAGATAAGCCCTGAACTCAAATAATTAGTGATTGACAGATAGGTAAGTATAAATAAGAAAAACAAAGCATAAGAAGTTAAATGAGCCAGGAGTCACAGTGATGGGTGACCTTCCCAGGGAGTGATTGCGAGGTCAGTCTTAAACCGAATTTTGAACCGAAAAATGTGACGCTGTAGTCCTTAGGACTATTGCAAACACAGTGGAAAAGAGAAAATCAAGAAAAAGAATTGTTAAGCATGTCAAATAATTAGGTCAGGGATCTGGAAGAAATATCGAATAATTTGCAAACCGGATTGAATCAGCGAGGGGCAATTCGGTCAATTCACCCCTAGAGTTGACTCCTGACCTAACTTTCCAATAAAATCAGAGAAATGAAAATTTTGGAGCCGAGAAATTAATTAAAGAACTAAGGAAAAATAAATGGAAAAGAAAAAGAAAAGAAAAGCCTTTAATGACATCATGCCTACCTCATATTATGACATCATAAGTCCAATTTAATTTTTCCTACACATTTTGACCAAGTCAAGATCTATTATTAAAGATAAAATATGAAAATGAAAAAAAAAAATTAAAGTCAAATTTATCTTCTTCCCATTTTGGTTGTTTTCTCTCTCTCCCAAATTCTCTCTCAAACATCCATTGTCACCCCAAACTCTAAGCTTGAAATTGTTTCCTCTCTCCATAAATCTTTCCCTAAACTAGTAGAAAACCTTAATTCAAGTCATTATTTGGAGAGTGGATGGAAGAAAGACAAGAAAGAGAAGAAAGGAAGAAAGAATTTCAAGCCTTGAAAAGCATCAAATAAGGTTAGTGAGGTTCTTCCCATACCTCTCTTTACATGCATGCTTAAGCACTTCAAATAAGTTAGAAATTGTGTAAAATAAGATAAACATGGCATGTTAGGGAACTAGGGTAAATTCGGAAGCTATGAGATTTGAGTGGGGATGATATATTTAGTTTAATAGATGATGTATATAAGTGCAATGGAGATAGTAAGTGTGATTGGAATACCTTAATTTTAGTAATTGTGTTCATGGTGAAATTAGGGTTCTTAACCTCTTGAAAAATTGGAAAAATTTGGGAAAATGATCAATTGATGCAATTGACATTAATTGAGCTGAGAAATGGTCAATTGGGACCATTTGTGATGTGTTTGAATTGGTAGAATGAGATTACAATTCGGATTAGTTAGGGTCACTATTCTGGCAGCTTGACCTAGGTCTCTTTCAGGGATCAAAACTAAAAATTTACCAACCCAATTGGTGTGAGGCCAATTGAGAATGAAAACAGACACATAATGGCACATTTTTCATTCAGGAATCATGCCCAGAAAATGAACATAACATAGTGAACAAATAGGTCAAACCTGGGTGTAGTGCACTGCCACTGTACCAAAATGACCAAATGAACAATATTTGAGCATAACTTGGGCTATACAGGTCCAAATGACCTGATTTTTGTGGCATTGGAAAGGTAGGACATAGCACTAAAACTTTCATGAAGAAACCAACCCAAATTCTACTCATAACTAAGTCATTTTGCCACCCAAAGTTAGTGGTCCAAAACTACTAGAACCAAATTAGGTGCCCAGAAATCTGGGTTAAACTAATCCGGCCAGCCATGTTCAAATGGCCATAACTTGGGCTACAAAAAACCAAATGAAGTGATTCAAAAAGGGAATTAAAGCTAAGATAATAATGAACAAGTTTTATGAAGAAAACTTTATCAAATTCCTACAGCAACATGACCAATGGAACAGTACAAAACAGGATATCAAATCTGGAAATTTTGAAATTGTACCTAAGAGACCTAAAATTTGAAGAAACAATCAAAACTAACAAATTTGGTACCCAAAATGTGGTATGTGGGTATAAGTGGATGTCCCATACCTATTAAGCATAAGAAAGTCAACTTATTGACATGAATAGTAACTCCGAAATGAAAATTTCCAAGAACGTTAGTTTAAGCATATTGGGGCTAGAATTGAGTATATATGAATTAATTATTGGATTTATTGTGAGATAAGGTACTGAAACACTGTCAATTGTGTATTTCAGCTGAAAAAGACCTGAAAGGGACAAAGGACTGAGTCAAGGCCTAGAGGCGACTCATATAAGGTCTATGCACAGTAATTTTTGTTTAAATATATGATTCTTGAAAATTTGATTTTTTTGAGTTAATTATGAATTGTGTTGCCATTTATGACTGTGAATATGACTTTGGAAATTGACCAGATTTCTCATAAATTATTTGAATAAATTATTTTGAATTGATTTTGTGTTCACACTTAGTATGACAGTATCACATTATTCCTCATCCATTTATGGGGTTGAGATCATTTATTTTCCTCCCTCTCTGGCTTACCAGCTGAGGTCGAGATCGGATGAGTACTCATTAGCTAGCTAGCCACCTCCCTCATTGATTTCGATTTGTGAGGTTGTAGATTGCTTTATCGTGGTGTATAACACGGCATTGATCGAAAATTTTGTGTCATGGCTTAAGTTGTGTATGCATTAGCAACACTGCATTTATTAAATTGTTTGACCAAAATTGTGCTCTAATGAGCTTTGAAAAATTATGAAATGTGATTGTGAGATTTTTGAATTATGAATTGCTCATAAATGTTTTATATTATGCATTTTATATTTTATTGTGCACCACTGAGTATTTTTATACTCAGCGATAGCTTCTTTTACTATCGCAGATAGAGGAAAGGAAAAAGCAGTAGAGTGAGCTGCTGATTCGTTGAGGACTACGCCGTGACTTTTGTACGGGTTATTAGTTATATCCTTGTAATTTCTTGATGTAAATAATTTTGTAGTCATATGTACTTTTGTAACTGAGTAGTTGTACAGTTAATATGTAATACTATTATCTTTTGGATTTTTATGTCTGTAAATCTAACTGTAAATGTAAATTTCTTATTTTGAATGCATTGTGCATAGCTTAATTTGAACTATTTGAGATAAAATTTTATTTTGAATTGTGGAGAAGGATGAGATTTATATTGAATTGAGTTTTGGTGGTTGATTTGGTGGAGTGTAATATTATTGGAACTGTTTTTCCTATTGGTAAAATTTTTTATTTTTCTCAATTACTGCCGGCACTCTGCCAAAATTTTTCCAGAATTTGCAGAAAAATAAAATGGGCAACAATTTTAACTAGCTTTTAATCTTCAATTAAATATTTTTAGTTCCTACCAAAAATGCTTGCCACTTTCAAAAAGTAAGAAAATGGTTTCAAAATCCCTTGTAGTGTGCTTAATGATTTATCGGTAGGTGAAGTATGGTAGTTCATTAGGTATTCTGCGGGATCATGTTATGCCTTACAGAGGGGTAAGGTGTGACATAGTCCCTCTTTGTCATTTGTAGTGCTCTATCTTAGCTTATCACTGAATTAAACAGCATTGAATTTGGAGACCCACAACTTTAGAAACACCAAAAAAATACAGCAAAGGTCAAATTAATGCAAATGCTAAAAATTTCTCCATTTAACACAATTATTCCAACAACTATCTAAAAATATGCCTAAATGATAATTATACTTTAATCAACTGAATTAGGCATAAAAATACACTAGAAACACTAAATGTGATGGGAGTAAAATTAATAAATTATGCACTTATCACTGCACTGCACGGAGGAGTTGAAGTGTAACACCCCTATGTTCGGTAGTGCGTTCTACTATTCCTGTGACCAGTGTTGTCCGGACAGCTAGGATGCCTAGAACTACACTTAGATATGGATAAGGAGACATAAAATAATGAAATACAAGAAAAGAAAATACAAGAAAAACAAAGGAAAAATAATAGCAATGAAATGTAACCAAGTTAAACGAGTCAAGAACCCTAGTGATGAGTGACCGCACCGGGAAGTTGCGACGTGGACCGTTGACTAGCCCTGGACCCCGGGGAACCCTAGAAATTATTTTTAAGACATAATTAAAGACCTATTGAAGCATAAATATCATTAGAAATATCAAAGGAAAATTAATTAATTAGTACAAGGAAAAACGGAAAATCGAGAAAACGACAAAACTCGGTGTTACCGAAAAATCAGGAATGCAACCCGAACAGGGGCATTGTGGTCATTTGACACTCCGAGTTGTCTTTTGACCTAAATGTCCATTAAAAATGACTGATAGCACACTTTGAAAATATCATAAAAATTGAAATTGTGGTATATTATAATAATAGTGCAAGAAATGGGGTATAAATTGAATAACTAAAACTTTAACATATAATATTGTTTAATTAAACTATAGTAGAGCACTAAGGGATGTTTAAACTTATTAAGGGACATGTGTATGTCCACTAAATGATTCATTTTCTGGTTCATCTTCTTCATGCTGAATTGAGGTCCCAAAGAATCCTCCATGGCCGTCCCACCTTCAAGCTTCATTTTCCCATGAT
The DNA here is from genome assembly GCF_030052815.1 of Hevea brasiliensis. Lineage (NCBI taxonomy): Eukaryota > Viridiplantae > Streptophyta > Magnoliopsida > Malpighiales > Euphorbiaceae > Hevea > Hevea brasiliensis. The sequence goes on along the minus strand of NC_079506.1, from coordinate 55,879,287 downwards.
CCAAGCCATTTTTTCACTTGATTCCTTCACTAAAGTTGTTCTACACAACTTGGGCAGTAGATAGGCAGCAAGAAGATCAAGTTTTGGTGAGGTTTTGAAGAGTTTCAAAAGTGGTAAGTATGTGTTTTTTTATTATTGTTTCATTACACTTTGAAGGGATGTTATGGGTAGTTGAATTGTGAAAGGATTTTTAAAGTTTGATGAGTTAAGGGAGAGGTATATTTTTAGCAGCCATGGAACTTCAATAAGAGCAGTTTATCTTTTCATGTAAATGGTAGATTAAAGTATTGATGTAAGCATTTATGTGTGTAGGAATAAATTGGATAATGTATACTAGATGTATGTGATAGTACACTTGGTTTTAGAAGCTTGGAAACTAATGGAACGAAATGTACAATTCGGCAAGCTTGAAGTATAGACCAAAATATGTTATTTTATGGTTTGGTTTATGGAATTATATTGTTAAATTATGGTGCTTGTTATGGCAGCATGTATATGTGTATAGAGGTTTGAGTTTGGACATGTAAATGAGCTTGTCATGTGGTTAAATTGTTTGTAATTTGGACTTGGAAAATTATGGACTATAATGTGCATATTAAGTGTGGTTATAAGCTGCCAAAATGACCAAAAATGAGTTGCTAAATGTGTTTATGTTATGGTCCAAAACAGAAATGGCATGAAGGAAGTGACTTGGTAAGTGTTGAATGTGTCCTTTGGTATGTGATGAAGAGTATGTTGCAGGGCAGTATATGTTTTGGCTTAGAACCTTAAGATTGTGGCTCCAATTGGTTTGAGACCAATTGGAGGTGAAACTAGGCACAAAATGTGCCAACATTCATGAAGGAAGCTTACCAAAATTCTGCTTAGAAGGTGACTTGAAAAATGACCAAATCCGGATTAGTGCATTGAAAGCCTGAAAATTGACTATTTGGGCAGCAGTTAGTGCTTTGGACATAACTCACTCAAAACAGGTCCAATTGACCTGAAATTTTTACCATGAATATTTGAGACATATATCCACAACTCTTATGAAGACACCAACACCTAGAAATGACCATAAGAAAGCCAAATAGCTTGCACAAGTTCAGGTCCAAAAACTGGCCGAACCAAAAGTGACCTAAAAATGACCTAAAGTGACCATTTTGATGAATTCTGACCAGCATTGGTAGATTGACCATAACTTGGTCTACATAACTCAGAATGACTTGAAATTTTGCCTCGCGTGCAACAAGACATAGATCTACAAGTTTGTAGTTTTGACCGAAACCCGAAAACTGAGGGAACTAGGTCATCCGGCTAAGTCAAATTAGTATACCGAAATTTAGTAAATTGCAATAAAATGCAACATATATGAGAATGAATTGGGTAACATGTACCAACATTAAAAGGCTATCAAATGTGACATGTCAGTAACATTAAGACCTAATTTACCTAGACTGCATCGAGGGTCAACATCTTAGGTTGACTAAGGAAATAATAGTATTCAATAAATTAATTATTAAGCATTATTGTTAGAAACAATTTAAATAAGTACTGAAACACTTCAAATTGTGTGTTTCAGTTAGCAAAGATTCGGGGAAGGGGAAGGAAACACTGAGTCAGAGCCAAAAGACAGTTATCAGAGGTTTGTGCACAACTAGTTTTTAACTGATTTTCTTATGAATATTTCATATGATAAAATGACATATTTTTCTTATATTTTATGTTTAACAAGCATTGGATTTAATTCAATGATTATTGAAATTGTTATAGTATGTATGAATTTAGCTTTGTGAAATGGTATTTCCACAAGTATTAAGCATTATTGTGAATTGAATAAATTATATTTTGGAAAATTGCGATAGAACATGTTTTGAATTGTGATGGGCAATTTGCATGGAAAAATGCAAATTTATGATTTTAATTGTGATGAGGATAAAAATTATTGGATATTGGAATTGACTTTGAATCGAATTGTATTGTGATTTATGCTCACTAAAAGGATTGTGATATTGTTTTATATCTCACTATAGATGCTTGACTAGGTTATTACCCGTCTCTCTCATTTGTTGAGCAGACAATGGAGTTAGTTGTGTTTTGATTACCATGGTACGTGCACAGGCTTAGATTCTCCTCTTATTAGAGGTTAGATCTAAGTTCTTTTTTGTTATGGCCCTTTCGGAAGATTCATTATTGTGATGTGCACTGTGCATGATAATTCGACCTCCCCGACCATAGGGAGTTAGAATCCAATTTGACCTCCCCGACCATAGGGAGTTAGAATCACCTCGAAAATGGCCCTTGCGGATTAGTCTTGCATAGTTAGTGAGATACAGAATGGTTTTTGAGATACTAAATGGTTTTTGAGATACAGAATGATTTTTGAGATATAGAATGGTTTTTGAATAGTAAAGAATTGTGATTTCAATTATGATTTATGTATAATTGATTTTGTTGGAATTACCTTAAATGTTATGATTTGGTAAATTGAATTTCATGATCAAAGTCATTTTATACAAATGATTTATATTATTGGCAATGAATACTTTGAGTTTTGGAATTTGATGATTATTCAGATTTCCAAATTATTTGCTATAAATTTTGTCAATGTCTATTATACTATATTTTAAATTATAGTTGTGCACCACTGAGTTCACCACTCAGCGATAGCTTTGTATGCTGTCGCAGGTGAAAAGAGCATAGAGCAATTGAGTAAGCTTCCTTGAAGTATACCTATGTACACAGGTTTTGATATATGCATGAAATAATATGTATGTAAATTATTTGAGTAGTTGTATAAAAACTCTTGTAAAATATTTTGGTATGTAATTAAATGTAAATTATTATAAATGTAAATTTGAGATTTCACTTACCTGAATAGTTTTGTAATATTAATTTTGAAGTCTTGTAATCAATGAAATGTTTCTTTTATGATGAGGTTGGTTTGAAAATGAAATGATTGATTAATGAGATTGTATTGTGAGATGAAATGAAGTTTATTGGAGTTGTATTTGAGAAAATATATTGGGAGTATTTTCTTTTACAGGATTGAAGAACTGTTTTCTCAAAATACAGCCGGCACTTTGCCGAAATCTTGAAAAAATTTTATAACACCAAATTTTAATCGATGATTTAAATTTCATGAAAATTATTTTAAAATCCCTTGTAGTATATCTAATGGGTTATCGGTAGGCGAAGTATAGTAATTTATTAGGTGTACTACAGGATCATGTTACATCTTACGGGGGAGTAAGGTGTGACATGAAGTTTGAATATTTAATCTCATTATTACAGGGGGATGCATAAGATTAGTGGAAGACCATCCGCTATAGCTTGGTGGAACCCCCGGTATTGACATGGGATTACTTTCTCAGAGAGTTCAGACATAAAATACGTCCCAAATGCCTATGTGGATATGAAACTGCAGGAATTCTTAAGTCTGAAATAAGAGAACAGAACAGTGACAGAGTATGAAAGGGAATTTTTTCGCCTGAGCCACTATTCTGGGAGCTTACTCACCAGCAACAGAGACCGGTGTAAAAGGTTTGAGGTCGGGTTGAAACCCAGTTTGAGAATGCAAGTGGTTGGGTTTTGATATGAAAATTTTTCTGAGCTGATATCTCAAGCCTTAGAGCTAGAAAGGATAGAATCAGAAGGGGCACCGGTGAAAGAAAAAATAAAAAAAGAGAATAGTGGAAAGCCAGTGGATCAGAGTTCTAGTGGTACTATTGGAAAGAGGAAAAATTTCAGGGGATAGAGTAGTAAAAAGTCTGGTAGGGAAAGATTTTTGGGACAGAAATCACCTAGATCTGGTCAGCAGATGACTAGAAGTTCCTTTCCTCCTCGTCCCTATGAGACTTATGGTAGGAACCATGGTGGGGTATGCTACAAGGCTATCGGTGCCTGTTATAACTGAGGTGGAATGGGACATTTTGCAAAGGATTGCACCAGTGCCCACAGATCTGGGCCACCTACTACCACAACAAAAGGATCACTAGCCACTAGAGGTTCACAGCTAGCTAGTAGAGGCAGAGGCAGAGGTAGGGGTAGTATCTCAGGTAGTTAGGGCACCGTTAATCAGTTAGAGCAGGGTGGTGCTCCAGCCAGAGTATACACTATATAGCAGAGAGAAGAGGCATAAACATCTGATATTGTGGCTAGTACATTTTCTATCTTTAACCAAGATGTGTTTATACTATTTGACCTGAGGTCTACACATTCTTATGTTAGTGCTAGCATCACTAGTTATATTGTTGTTCCTTGTATGAAAATGGATTTTGAGGTGTTAGGACAAGAGATTAGGGTCAACAGAATGTATAAGGATTGTCCTTTGGTGATCCAAGGACACACCTTCTTATCCGATTTGATTAAAATGCCTTTCAGAGATTATGATATCATCTTGGGCATGGATTGGCTAGCCAGGCATCATGCAATTATTGATTGTAGACTGAAGATAGTAACTTTTGGTCTCCCTCTGTCACACTCTACTCCTCCGTAAGATGTAACATAATCCTGTAGTACACCTAATGAATTACCGTACTTCACCTACCAGTAACCCATTAAAAATACTACAAGGGATTTTAAATCAATTTTCGTGAAATTTAAATCATCGATTAAAAACTGGTGTTATAAAAATTTTTCAAAATTTCGGCAGGGTGCCGGCTGTATTTTGAGAAAACAGTTCTTCAAACCTGAAAAGGAAAACACTCACAATAAACTTCATTTCATCTCACAATTCAATCTCAATAATCAAATTATTTCATTTTCAAACCAACCTCATCATAAAAGAAACATTTCATTGATTACAAGACTCAAAAATTAATATTACAAAACTATACAGGTAAATGAAATCTCAAATTTACATTTACAATAATTTACATTTAATTACATACCAAAATATTTTACAAGAGTTTTTATACAATAGCTCAAATAATTTACATACATATATTTACATGCATACATCAAAACCTATGTACATGGGTATACCTATGATATATGTGGAGCTGATCTGAATGTGTCTTCAAAGAAACTTACTCAACTGCTTTATGCTCTTTTCACCTGCAACAGCATACAAAGATATCCCTGAGTGGTGAACTCAGTGGTGCACAACTATAATTTAAAACATAGTACAATATACATTAACAAAATTATAACAATTAATTTGAAAGTCTCAAAATTCAATAAAATTCCAAAAGTCAAAATCTTCGTTGCCAATAATATAAATCATTAGTTAAAATGACATTTGAGTAAGAATTCAATTTATCAAATCACAACTGGATATTTAAACTAATTCCAGCAATCATGGAAATAAAAATTAATTCCAACAAAATCAATTATGCATAAATCCCATTTGAAATCGAAATTCTTTACTATTCAAAAAATATTCTTTATCTCACTAACTGTGCAAGACTAATCAGAAAGGGCCATTTTCAGGGTGATTCTAACTCCCTATGGTCGGGGAGGTCGATCGTGCACAGTACACACCACAATAATGAAACTTCCGAAAGGGCCATAACAAATAAAAACTTAGATCTAACCTCTAATAAGAGGAGAATCTAAGCCTGTACACGTACCATGGTAATCAAAACAAAGCTAACTCCATTGCCTCCTCAACAAATGAGAGAGACGGGTAATAACCTAGTCAAGCATCTATAGTGAGATACAAAACAATATCATCAATCTCTTTGTCCTTTTTGTGAGCATAAATCATAACACAATTCGATTCAATGTCAATTCCAATATCCAATAATTTTTATGCTCCTCACAATTCAAAACATAAATTTGTATTTTTTCCATGTAAATAGCCCATCACAATTCAAAACATATTCTATCACAATTTTCCAAAACATAATTTATTCAATCCACAACAATGCTTAATACTTGTTGAAATACCATTTCACAAAGCTAAATTCATACATACTATAATAATTTCAATAATCATTGAATTAAATCCAATACTTGATAGACATAATACATAAGGAAAATAACTTCATTTAATCATATGAAATATTTAGAATAAAATCAATTAAAAACTAGTTGTGCATAAACCTCTGATTAGTCGCCTCTTGCCCTTGACTCAGTGGGTCTTTTCCCTTTTCAGTGTCTTTTCTAATTGAAACACACAATTTAAAGTGTTTCAGTACTCATTTAAATTGTTTCTAATAATAAGGTTCAATAATTAAATTTTATTAATACTATTCCTTTTATTTGTCAACCTATAATGTTGACCTTTAATGCATACTAGGTGAATTAGTTTTAATGTCACTAATATGTTCCATTTTTCATTCCTCACATGTTGACATATGTTGCCAATTTCATTTCAAAGCTTATTGCATTTTATTGTAATTATTCAGATTTCATGGCCAATGTTTATTGTCTATTAGACCAAGCTACAGTGTAAATTTAATAGATTTCTCTTCATTAAATTGTTTCTCATTGTGTCTTCTTTAATTTCCTTTTTGAATTATGTCATTTGGATTTATATAACTCAAGTTATGGTCAATTAACTATAACTAGGTCAATTCTGAATTTTGGTTCCCTTACTAGGCAGTTTTAGTATTACACTTTGCCAATTTTATTTGAGTAGGTTGCTGCCATATTTAGGTCTATTACTCTTATAGGATATGTTACCCTATGTCTTATGGTCACTAAAAATTTTTTATTGTAATTTTTCAAGTCTTGTAGAGTTACTTATGCTCAAGTTATTGCACTGGACTCAATGGTCTTGTAGTGACAGGATGTTCAACTAGGGCAGTAGCTTTGACCCAACATTTGAGCTTCTTACATTCATAAGGTGAGGGAGAGGTCTAAAACAAAGTTGAAGGTCTATTTCTTAGCTTTCTAGAATGGTATGGCTCATTTTGTTTGAAGACTTCTAGTGGGAGTTATACTTAAAACACTTTGCTGGAGTTAATGGTCATTTGAACCATTTCTAGATTTGGTATGCCAACTTAATCAAGTTAATTGACCTAGTTCCGCAAGTTTGTGGTTTTGGTCAAGATATCATTACTGTAGACCTATGTCTTAGTGAAAATTTGGCACTGGTTTCAGGGCATTTGGAGTTATATGGACCAAGTTATGGTCATTTTACTATTGCTGGTCAAGTTGCACTTATATTGTAAAGTTTAGGTCATTTTTAGGTCAAGGTCAATTCGGCCAGTTTTTGTAACCCAACTTCTGCAAGCATTTTGACTTGGTTCTGGTCATTTCTAGGCTTTGGTGTCTGCATAAGAGTTGTAGCTCTATGTCTAAGCTTTCCATGGTACAAATTTCAGGTCATTTGGACCTGTTGTGAGTGAGTTATAGCCAAAATACTGACTACTATTCATATGGTCAAAATTATAGGTTTTCATGTCATGCAATTCTGGATTTGGTCATTCTTTTAGGTCACTTCTAGGCAAAATTTGGATAAGCTCTCTACATGAAAGTTGGCCTATTTTATCTCTAGTTTCACCTCCAATTGGCCTCATACCAATTGGAGTCACAACTTTACACTTATAACCTAATTTATACACTGCCAACAATCACAACCTGCATAAGAGAATTAACACTCCCAATTTGGCAATCCTCCTCCTCCCAATACTTCAATATTCATTCTTGG